>NC_091963.1:68161892-68519392 GCF_031021105.1 Erythrolamprus reginae
CATATTGTTATTCAGGATCTTGGGATCTTTGGTGCCAGCCACTGCCACTGCCACCGCCTGGCCGCTATGTTTATGGTAACCTGCTCTCTTCTTAACCAGGGGGGAGTGGGGAGCCCTTGCAGAGTAGTGCCGAGGATTTTAACACTTTTTTGCCGATAAAATCGCTCGGATCCGAGCAGACCTCGACTCCAGTTGTAAAACAGACTCGACTGACAACGAGTCAGTCGGGGTGACTGGGGTTAAACGTGTTTGTCCATCTGTTGGGGAGGAGTTTGACTTGGTGACACCTGATGAAGTGGACAAGGCCATTGGAGCTGTGAGTTACGCCACCTGTCTACTGGATCCGTGTCCTTCTTGGTTGGTTTCGGCCAGTCAAGAGGTGACACGGAGCTGGCTCCAGGAGATTGTCAATGCCTCCTTGGGGAGGGGGTCCTTTCCAGCTCCTTATAAGGAGGCACTTGTGCGCCCCCTCCTCAAGAAGCCTTCCCTGGACCCAGCCGTGCTCAATAACTACCGTCCAGTCTCCAACCTTCCCTTTATGGGTTGTTGAGAAGGTGGTGGCACTTCAACCCCAGCGTTCCTTCGAAGAAACCGATTATCTAGGTCCTCAACAGTCTGGATTCAGGCCCGGCTACAGCACGGAAACTGCTTTGGTCGCGCTGATGGATGATCTCTGGCGGGCCCAGGACAGGGGTTTATCCTCTGTCCTGGTGCTTCTTGACCTCTCAGCGGCTTTCGATACCATCGACCATGGTATCTTTCTGTGCCGGCTGGAGGGGTTGGGAGTGGGAGGCACTGTTCTTCAGTGGTTCTCCTCCTACCTCTCCGGTCGGTCGCAGTCGGTGTTAGTGGGGGGTCAGAGATCAACCTCTAGGTCTCTCCCTTGTGGGGTGCCTCAGGGGTTGGTCCTCTCCCCCTGCTATTTAATATCTACATGAAACCACTGGGTGAGATTATCCAAGGGCATGGGGTGAGGTATCATCAATATGCCAATGATACCCATTTATACATCTCCAACCCATGTCCAGTCAACGAAGCAGTGGAAGTGATGTGCCGGTACCTGGAGGCTGTTGGGGTCTGGATGGGTGTCAACAAACTCAAACTCAACCCTGACAAGATGGAGTGGCTGTGGGTCTTGCCTCCCAAGGACAATTCCATCTGTCCATCCATTACCCTGGGGAGAGAATCATTGACCCCCTCAGAGAGGGTGCGCAACTTGGGTGTCCTCCTCGATCCACAGCTCACATTAGAGAAATATCTTTCAGTTGTGGTGAGGGGGGGCGTTCACCCAGGTTCGCCTGGTGCACCAGTTGCGACCCTATTTGGACTGGGAGTCACTCCCACAGTCACTCATGCCTTTATCACCTCGAGGCTCGACTACTGTAATTTTCTCTACATGGGGCTACCTCTGAAAAGTGTTCAGAAACTTCAGATCGTGCAGAATGCAGCTGCGAGAACAATCATGGGCTTTCCCAAATATGCCCATGTTACATCAACACTCCGCAGTCTGCATTGGTTATCAATCAGTTTCCGGTCACAATTCAAAGTGTTGGTTATGACCTATAAAGCCTTCAAGGCACTGAACCAGAATATCTCAGGGACCGCCTTCTGCTGCACAAATCCCAGCAACCAGTTAGGTCCCACAGAGTGGGTCTTCTCTGGATCCCGTCAACTAAACAATGTCCTTGGCGGGACCCAGGGGAAGACCCTTCTCTGTGGTGGCCCTGGCCCTCTGGAACCAACTTCCCCCAGAGATTAGAATTGCCCCCACCCTCCTTGCCTTTTGTAAACTGCTTAAAACCCACCTCTGCCACCAGCATGGGGAATTGAGATAGTCTTTCCCCTAGGTCTTTACAATTTTATGCATGGTATGTCTGTAAGTATGTTTGGTTTTTATAATAATGGGTTTTTAACTGTTTTTTAGTATTGGATTATTATTATATACTGTTTTTATTATTGTTGTTAGCCGCCCCAAGTCTCCGGAGAGGGGCGGCATACAAATCCAATCAATCAATCAATCAATCAATCAATCAATAAATAAATAAATAAATAAATAATCCTTCAGTTGTTGTCTCCTATGTACCACTCTACGCATGTGTGGATGTGTCATCAATTCTTGTTCAGAATCCAGGGATGATACAGATGATTGATCTCCTCCTGGGCTGTCTGCCAAACTCCCCTTTTCCCTGTTACTCACGCTTCCTTGGTCATAGGAGATTCCATCGGGAGCAAAACAGGCCTGCGGCATGTGGATGTTTCCCGCACATCCACCTGCACATTCCTTGGGGCAGGAGCTGGGCGAGAGCTAACCACAACAGTTCCTACCGTGTTTCCCCGATAGTAAGACCCCCCCGATTGTAAGACATATGGGGGTTTCAGGGGGGTTGGCTAATATAAGCCATACCCCGAAAGTAAGACATATGTCTTACTTTCGGGGAAACACGGTACTAAAATCGAGGGAGGCGTCGGAGCAGTTCGCGGCGCTGGCGAGGGAGCTTCGCGCCCAGGAGAGTCTCCCAAACCCGGCGCGGATAAGGACTCCTCGGCCGGCGGAGGAAGCGCGGTGGCGGCAACAGGCTCCGGAGGGAGCTCGGGCGGTGGCGAGAAGATGGAATTCCGGGTGCCGAGCGCCACCTGCCCGCCGTTCACGCCAAGGACAGGCAGCCCCAGTTCCAGCACCTCGGCCTGCTCGCCCAGCCTCTTGCCCGGCGGGAAGAGCAAAGGCAGCGGCGGGAGTAGTGGAGGCGAGGCGGAGAAGAAAGAAGCGGCGGATAGCTGGCGAGGCGCCGACTAGAGGGCTGGACCCCGCCGCTTTGCCGCCGCTCCTGCCGCCGCCTTTGCCTCTTGCCCGGCGGGAAAGGCGACGAAAGGGGCTATCGGGTCCCTTCCAATTGCCTGGCCGGCGTCGCCTTAGTCAGCAGTGGAAAAGCAAAGGAAGCAGCAGGAGAAGCGAAGTTCTTGAATGGTGGCGGCGGCCCTTGATCGCAGCCGATGAGGTTCGGCTTTCTTCGCTTCTCCTGCTGCTTCCTTTGCTTTTCCGCTGCTGACTAAGGCGACGCCGGCCGGGCAATTGGAAGGTACCCGATAGCCCTTTTCGTCGCCTTTCCCACCGGGCAAGAGGCAAAGGCGGCGGCGGGAGCGGCGGCAAAGTGGCGGGGTCCAGCCCTCTAGCCGGCGCCTCGCCAGCTATCCGCCGCTTCTTTCTTCTCCGCCTCGCCTCCACTACTCCCGCTGCCGCCTTTGCTCTCCCCGCCGGGAAAGGCGACGAAAAGGGCTATCGGGTACCTTCCAATTGCCCGGCCGGCGTCGCCTTAGTCAGCAGCGGAAAAGCAAAGGAAGCAGCAGGAGAAGCGAAGAAAGCCGAACCTCATCGGCTGCGATCAAGGGCCGCCACCACCATTCAAGAACTTCTGCGAAAGACGCAGGAGCGGCGGCGACGGCGGAACGCTGCTTGAACCGCCCCCGCCTTCTGCTTAAAACCCTCGGTTCGTGCCTTTCCTGCCCGCCTCCACTCACCCGCGCTTCTGCCACTTCTTTCATCAAGCTCCCCGAACCAAGGATGATGAGCAGCTCAAAGGACTAATCAGCACTTCCTAGCACCAGCTACGGTGGCCAAATAAGACCAAAATCTTCCCGCTTCTGAGTCCTTAAAAGAGGTACAGTACTGTATACTTAAATGATTTATCATGCAGGCTACATTGCCCCCCCCCCGCAAATTGTAAAGTCTAGATTTTATTTATTACATATTTCAAAATAAGAAATTAAAAAATTGCCCATGACAATATAAGACATACCCCCAAAGTAAGACACAGTGGGGCTTTTGGGGGTAAAAAGATAGTAAGACACTGCCTTACTATCGGGGAAACACGGTATCACTGATCTCCCAGTTATGACTATGACTGTAACTTGTTGCTCGTATCCTTATAATTTACGGTATATTGATTATTTCTTGATTGCTTATTTGATCCCTATGATAATCATTAAGTTTTTTACCTCATGATTCTTGACAAATGTAACTTTTTTATGTACACTGAGAGCATATGAACCAAAGACAAATTCCTTGTGTGTTCAATCACACTTGGCCAATAAAAGAATTCTATTTCAGCTTCAGGATGTACAGCTTAATGCAGTGTTTTTCAACCAGAGTTCCACCAGAAATCTGATGACACCAAAGGGTTCCCCTAAAGAAAAAAGGTTGAAAAACACTGCCTTAGACGCTGCCTGCTAGGAGGGGCCTATGCAAACTTCCAGCTTCCTAAATGCATTCTGTAGATCTGATTCAGCAGCATGTTTCCCTTTTGACAGCCAAATCAGGAAAATGAAAATCTATCCCAATTGCACTTCATTCAATTTCCTTCATCAAAGAACATACAAAAATGCCATACATGTTGCCGTATCACTTGTTAAAGAAAAGAGCTAGGGAATATTAATTCAAGGAAGAGCAATACAAGGAAATGGGCCTGAGGTAATTAAACTGGGACTTGCTGTGTAAACAATGTCAGAGCCAATCTTATTATAGAGTAGGAACATCTTGGACTCAGGCAAAAAGAAATGACCAAATAATGATGATGAAAACTCTTATAGGGCTTTGGGGAAGAATGAGAAAGCAGGACGGAGTTCTGCACATGGGTCAACAGGAGTAGATGCCTCTCTGAACCCTCCCTCCCTAGGAGGACAGAAAAAGTTTTAAAAAGACTTCAAAGAATGACAAAAGACCCTTAAAAATACTGGAAAGTAAAACTGGAGGTTTTACAGATCTGCAGAAGTGGTGGCAAGTGGAGTTTGGCCAGTAAGAACTGAAAAAATGGCAAAAATTTGGAGGGGAAGGAGGAGAGGAGGAAACATTTTAAAATGACTCCAAAAAAGCAAGAGATTATGGCAGCCTTCGAAGAATCATTTAGCAGGCTTGAACAAAATATTAAAATATTAATAAAAGCTAGATGATGTAACAGCTAAGTTGGAGGCTATCCAAACAGAATTAAAGACAGTTAAAAAGACGGCCAAACAGGCTGCCACCACAGCAGATAAAAACACTGAATGGATTGAAAGAATGCAGGAGGAAATGAATCAATTGGCTGACCATTTAAGACGCTGGCATTTAAGACTGTCTGGAGTCCAAGAGAAAGTGAATTTAGACACTACAGCTTTGCTGGAATGGCTTGGAAAACGGGTTGGAAATAGAAAAGCCTGAGGTTGAAAGTGTGCATCATGTAATACGTGCGAGACCCACTGGAAAACAGCCCCCACATGATGTTGTTATTGCTTTTTCAATGGAGAGAGTAAAGGATATGATATTTAAAGCCTTGAAGGAAAAAGACTCCTGAGTAAGTAGGAGTTAGAATAAAGCATGACCTCTGTCAAGGTGCGTTGCAGAAAAAATAGAGTTTCAAAAGTATGCTGATGTGTTATTTTGCAACGGGCAGAGAGTCAGCTGGGGAATTCCACTATGCTTGATTGCGTTCAAAGATGGGAGAAGATATACAGCTACTAACGTAAAAGAATTGGAGGATATGTTGGAGAAACTCGGTTGTGTTACAACAGGAAAAACAACAGGAAAAACATTGGAAATGTTGCAGACAAAATGTAAGGAGAAAAGCAAAGCACAGACAGTCCCCAAAGTCAGGAGGAGGAATTAAGTTTTAGTGAGGAATCAGAAGAAGAAAAAAAAGAAGAAGACGAGGAGGAGGAATAAGACGAGCAACCAGCAACACCTTCTGTTTAAAATGTCTTAGTAAAGTGATGGAGTAAGGGGAAGGAGGGGGCAATATGTGATTCCTAAAAAGGAAACGTTCTACTATGGCGAGAAAGGGGGAGAGGGAAATTCGGGATTTCAAAGGATCTCCATATGTGGGGAAACGAATACTGCTAATACAGCTGTTGGAGGAGAAGGGGGAGAAGGGGGAGGGAATGTATAATATATTAAATAAAAGCCCAGGCAGGGAAGAGGGAGGGACAAGATATAAAGTAATATGATCGATTTAAGAATTGCTAGTATTAATGTGAATTGCTTATTGACCAACAGAAAAAGGTATAGATTGCAAATGTTATGAATAAAGAAAAATTGAATATTTTATGTCTTCAAGAAATGCATAAATTGCAAAGGAACAAGAGGTTGTTGATAAGAGTCAACCAATGATCTTTGATATTCGAGTCCAGAGCAAGAACAAGCAGCAGGAGGGTGGCTATCCTACTGCATAACAATCTTAATGCACAGGTAATAAATACAATAACAGATACGGAAGGTAGATATATACTAATAACAATAAAAGTTCAAGGGAGAATAATATCCTTAGCAAATCTCTATCTCCCCAATAAAAATTAAAAAAAACATTCCCAAGGGCAATGTTTTGGAAAATAGAGGAATAATACCAGTGGGAATTAATCATTGTTGGAGATATAAACTGGGATTTGAGAGGGCAGTCAAAGGAATTACAAAGATACGGATTAATCAATATTTATGATAGGGTAAAGGAAACACAACAACCGACATACTACTCTCATAGGCATGCGAAATATACTTATATAGATTATGTATTATTACAATATATAAATAACTGGAATATAAGGAAAATTAAAACTGGAGGGATATGGATTTCAGATCATGCCATGGTAGTCGTAGAGATGGGATTAGGTAAGATGGATAGAGAATATAAATGGACATATAACATTTATTTATTTAGGGGTAAAAAAGAAAGGGAGGAATTGCTAAAGGTGTTGTATATACTCCTGGTCAGTTGGAGGATGGTGAAGAGGTTGATGACTCTCATACAGATAGTAGTTATGAATTAGTAGCAGGTCCTCGGTTACATGTATCAGAACAGATGGGAGGCCAGCCACAGGATGTTGCTATGAGTCCAGACTCCAGTGAGGAAGAGACAGATAATCGCTGGGTAAATCCTCACTTCAGAAGAGTTCAAAAATGCAGAGAACAAGTGTTAGGGAAAACATATTAGGGGGAGAAATCGGTTAATTACTGGAGTGATTTATTCATCATGTCCAGGTGCCAGCAGGGAAGAAGGGTGGAGTTTTTCAATGTTGTAAATCCATCATGGACGTGTGCCATTATGGCTACGAAGTAAGTTACTTTATTCTTTGTTATTTCACAGCTTTTCCTGGTGCCTTTGAAGTACACTGAATAGACATAAATTTTAGGACAACGGAGGAGGCATGAAGGAATGTTTTGTGTGCTCTAATTGCTATAGATAAGAGAGGGAGGAATGTGATTGTCTGTATTGCATTTTGAATACGGGGGAGAGGAGAAATAAAAATGGAGTTTCTGTTTATGAAATCCTGCATTCAGTAAGTGTTATTCCCAATATAATCAAAATTCTACCAGAATCCAGAACAGTGTTGAAAAACTACCATCTGAATTAAATAAGAAATTCAACCAGCCAACTCAGGATGGCCAATTTAATTAATGATGTCCATGCTTTAACACAAACTGTAGTTGTGTTGCAGGCACAAATCATCGCACTGCAAAATCAAGCCACAGCCCCCATTCAACCACAAATCATCATTCAACCAAGGCCAAAGAATTACTTAGCTAAGCCATCCGTTTTTACAGGGGCAAGAGATCAACCTGATGTATTTTTACAAGGATGTCATCTCCAGAGGACTTTGCTAGGGATGCTATGAAAGTCTCTTTCATTATAAGGCAATGAGTGGGCAATGCCTTTTTTTAGCACTCCAGGATCCAATCCTCCAAAATTATGCTGTTTTTCGCCAGAGGTTTGAACAAGAATTTCAAGACGCTATGCACGTACAAAATGCTGTCACTCAGTTACACCAATTGCACATGGGCAACAAGACCATCTCGGAGTATATCTCTGACTTCTGGAAACTAGTCACACCCCTGAATTGGAATGAGCAAGCCCTTATGGAACTGTTCCAAGATGGCCTGAAAGCCAAAATTGTGCATGAGATGACATGCCAACCAACACCCAACATGTTAAATGAACTCTACCAGACCTGTTTGACAATCGAGACTAATTTGTCATCCGCCCAGAACCATGTCACCAGATACAAAAACCAGTTTGGAGAGAGAACCAAACCAGTGCCAGCTCCATGCCAAAGATTTCAAAACAATGGTTTCAACTCCGTGCCAAGACGTCCCTTCCAGATGCCAACAGACATGGGAAACCAACCAGCTGTCATCGCTCTAGAGGAACCAATGGATCTAGGTATGGCCAGACCTCTCCTGAATGAAGCGGAGAGAGCCAAACATTGAGTGGAAGGCCTATGCATGTATTGTGGAGAGGCTGGACACATGCTAGATACTTGCCCTCAGAGAAGACGTGTCACTCCCATGTCTACTCCAGTCTCGAACACCGCACCCGCGTTTCAGGTCCAGGCTACCTTGCCGGGAAATGACCAGAGCCCGGCCTAAAGCAAACCTTAGGCCAGGCAGGCACCAAACCAAATGGCAATGGTAAGACAGAGGAACCGAGACCTTCTAGACACCTGACCTTAGCCACTAAGGTGAACTTAGAAAATCAACCCAAAACTTCATTCCTAACTTCGCCACTTTGACTGCACCCCTCACCCGCCTTCTCCAGAAAGAGGTTCCATTTCAATGGGGCACCGAAGAACAACAAGCCTTTCTTAACCTCAAAAAAGCTTTCATACAAGAATCTATTCTTCAATACCCTGATCTCCACCGTCCATTTATCATAGAAGCTGATGCCTCTGACGTTGGAGTAGGAGTGGTACTTCTCCAACAACGCCAAGACGGCGGACCTTTATTTCCCTGTGCCTATTATTCTAGGAAATTAAAATCTCCGGAATGGAACTATACCATTTGGGGAAAATAACTTTTAGCCATCAAGACTGCTTTTGAGATCTGGTGACTTCACCTGGAGGGAGCCCATCACCAAGTACAGGTCAGAACTGACCATAAAAACTTGGAATTTCTCCAAACTGCCAGGAAGCTAAGCCAGAGACAAATCCGATGGTCCTTTTTCTTTGCCAGATTCGACTTCCGCATTATCTACATTTCTAAGTGGGACAACAAACAAGCCGACGCATTGTCTTGCACACCTGAATACACCCAAACCCAAGAACCTGCACCACTTCATACCATTCTGCCTCTCACATCGACCGCAGCCGCCCATGATGCGGTAGATCTTTGCCAACGAATTCGGGAAGCGCAATGCCAGGATCCCTTTGTCACCCAAAGGAAACAAGATCTAGAATCTGATTCTCCATGGACCGTCGCTGATGACTTGGTTCGCTACCCTGACCTGGTCTACATTCCTGCAGGCCCACTCCGAGGTCTCCTCCTCAACCAGTGCCACGATAATCCCACAGCCAGCCATTTTGGCCTCTTCAAAACCCTACGTCTCATCTCTCATACCTTTTGGTGGCCCAGACTCCACCATGATGTTAGTACCTGCATTAACTCAGGCATCCATTGTCACCAAGCCAAAGCTGCCACCGGACCCCCTCCAGGAATATTACAACCTTTGCCTACACCTGAAAGACCCTGGGGTACCATTTCTGTAGACTTTCTCACCTGTTTACCTGTTTCTCAAAGGTTCACTGCTATCTTTGTAGTAGTCAACATGTTAACCAAGATGGCTCATTTCATCCCTTGTCGTCAAATCTCTACAGCCAAGATCACAGCTCAACTATTTATCCAGCACATCTTCTGCCTCCACGGATTACCCGACACCATCGTCTCCGACCGTGGTCTGCAATTCACTGTTTTGGAAAGAACTCATGACCTCTCTCCAAATCAAGATTTCCTTGGCATCCACCCATCACCCCCAAACTGACGGGGGCACCGAAAAAGATATTGGCATCCTGCAACAATACCTCCGTTGATTTGTTCACGATAGACAAAATGATTGGGCCAAATATATCTCTGTAGCTGAGTTCGCCCTTAATAACTCTGAACATACCTCCACACAGACCACACCGTTCTGCGCCAACTACGGGTTCCATCCCTGATTGTTTCCACTCACTCCTGCTGATTCTCCATTTCCAATTGCTGGTGATTTTCTCAACGAGTTACGTGCGATTCACCAACTCGTCCAACGTTCCTTAACTCAAGCCAAAGAAGACTACAAACGCTTTGCCGGCCGTTCCCGCGAAGACACTCCCCTCTTGACTGTTGGTAACCTAGTTTGGCTTTCTACCAAATACCTTTCTTCTGAACCTCATCGCAAGCTGGATCAACGTTTCATTGGCCCATTTCCTGTTGGAAAGGTCATCAATCCCATCACAAACCATTTGACCCTACCTCCAGAGCCTGACCTTCGAATTTCACTATGCCACCTGGACACCAGCATCCGAGACTCTCGTTGGCTCAATGACCATTTCCAGTACCAGGTGGAATGGTCCAGAGGTAGACCTGATACCACTGTTTGGATGGATGCTCATGACTGTGATGCTCCTGATTTGATTGCTGACTTTCATGTTCATTTTCCAGACAAACCGAACCCTAATTTTCCTGCAGGGGAGGGGAGGGACCCTGAGGAGGGGGATGGTGTTGTATATACTCTTGGTCAGTTGGAGGATGGTGAAGAGGTTGATGACTCTGATACAGATAGTGGTTATAAATTAGTAGCAGGTCCTGGGTTACAGGTATCAGAACAGGTGGGAGGCCAGCCACAGGATGTTGCTATGAGTTCAGACTCCAGTGAAGAAGAGACAGATAATCGCTGGGTAAATCCTCACTTTAGAAGAGTTCAAAAATGTAGAGAATAAGTGTTAGGGAAAAGATATTAAGGAAAGGAATGGGTTAATTACTGGAGTGATTTATTCGCCACATCCGGGTGCCAGCGGGGAAGAAGGGTGGAGTTTTTCAATGTTGTAAATCCATCATGGACGTGTGCTGTTATGGCTACGAAGTAAGTTAGTTTATTCTTTGTTATTTCACATCTTTTCCTGGTGCTTTTGAAGTACACTGAATAGACATAAATTGTAGGACAAGGGAGGAAGCATGGAGGAATGTTTTGTGTGCTCTAATTGCTATATATATATGAGAGGGAGGAATGTGACTGTCTGTATTGCATTTTGAATACGGAGGAGAGGAGAAATAAAAATGGAGTTTCTGTTTATGAAATCCTGCATTCAGTAAGCATTATTCCCAATATAACCAAAATTCTACCAGAATCCAGAACAAAAGTAATGGATAATTATTTTAAGGATAACTTAGAGTCAGCGGAGGATGCAATTGTTTGGGATGCCGCTCTGGTTAAGAAGGGAGCGGGTCACCCTAAACAGAAGGGAGGGTTGTGGGTTTTGGTTCTGATGCATTCAGAGCGGTAGTCTATGTATAGGTTAGTTTCGCCACGATCAAGACATCTCTTAAGTTTGGTCTGTAGTTCATGAGAGCAGATGCGTTGGAGTAGAGTTAGATCTGGTCTGGATCTGAGTTTTTTGTATTTGGCATTATTTCTGGTAATGGAGTTCATGGTCTTGAGGAACTGTTGTTTGGTAGTTCACTTTTGCAGACTATTCTGCAAAATCAGGGAGCCATTGATCCATCACTGTACAGGGCCATTTCTAGTGACTTCTAAGATGTCATCAGGGGGAATTGCTTGAGGATGCTGGTTGCGGATTGTTGTGATTCAGCCTGAGGCTCCGCAGGGACCGGCTGGATCTCTGCCGGATCCATGCCCAGAGGAGGAGGACAGTGAACAGGAGGGGGATGACCAGGCAGACGGGGGAGAGGAACGTCAGGAAGAGGAGAAGGGAGAGCAGCCTGAGACCCCCGGGGGGTCCTCTCCCCAGCTAGTAGCCTGGATTCATTGGATGAAGATGCACAGGCTATAATAGACATGAGGCAGCGATGTGGGCCAATTAGAAAGGTATTTCCACCCCTGAATTGGCAACAGCTGGGTTTGAGTGTGGTTCTCCTCAGCAGGGTTGAAAAGGCAGGCCCGCCCTTACAGTCTTGTGGAGAGTTATCAACTAGGAGTCCTGTGACCTTGCTTCGATCCTCGGCGTCTCTGATCTTGGCTTGTGGCCTAGAAGTCTGGAAGACTTGGGGGAGGCGTGGGTTTTATTATCTCCAGCGTTGTTTTTGCCAGCAAGAATCCTGTTTTATTGCCTGGCCTTCATGAAACCTCTGTGAAGCTTCATAGTGTTCCTGTCTGTAAGAACAGTTTTTGTTACCTGTGTTTGCTTTGAATTATATAAACTGCCTTTGCTTTTTACCAGTGTGTCTGGATACTCTTTTTGGTTGGGGTTGGCGTCTGGGGGAACCCAGACAGAACACGGATGATATTATGTATATTTGTTAAATCAGTTTCCCCCATTTTCCTCAAGGCCAAATAGAATGGAAACTTTATTTTGCATGGGTGGAAAGGGATAAGGCCAATGAAGACATAAAGAAGAAATTGTCTAGAACTGTGACCTGGCTGGGCCTATGAATAAGATAGAACTGATGGAAAGGAGGGGGAGGGTTAAGGGTGAAAAGTATGAAAATAAAAAATAAAAAAAGAATGAGAAAGCAGGACAGTAAATGTTTATGTAGATAAAATAAGTCTGTGAAAGCATGGGGGCAGGGATTGTAGGAATTTCAGCCTGTTTGCCATCAAGTAGAATTGTAATTAAGAAATACAAAAGAGTTCAGAAGATAGAATATAAAATGGCAAATTCTGAAGTTTTATGGTGCAACCCCAATTAGCAAAAGTTTGAAAAGCTGAATTTCCAAGCTTTCACAATTGTCTCTCCAGAAGTCTACATAACACAGTTCTGGAATAGCCAGTGTTGATCTTTTGGGTCATATTCCACAACTAATCTGTTTCCCGAGGCTTAGTAAAGAAGGTTGATTAGCTTTAAATAATTGGGAGATTTATGAACTTATTTGGGTTTTTTTTAGCAATAGCAAAGGAGGGGAACCAATTATAGAATTGAATATTTATCACCCAGCTTGTGAAATTTCCTCATCTTATGATGGGCACCAAAATGGATAGAGTTTAAATTTGTTGTCAAATTCTAGTAGCCAGTTTTTGTAGTTTTCTCATGATTATGGATACAGATGTTAATTATATTTTCAAAAACTAAATTGTAATTAAATCCAAGTATTTGCTGTTGCATATTTATCTCTCTTATCTTGCCATTTCACTATTTTGTACAGTCTTATTATTGAAGATAGTTTAAATAAAGGGCTCTTGAAAGGTCTTTGTACCTTAAAGGGCATTAAAATGAGAAACTGATATTAACATAAATGCATGTAATGATCCAAATGGGGGACAAAAATTGATTTCACATACACCAGTTAAAAATGATTCAGTCATTAACACACTACAAAAAACCCCAAACATTTCAGGAATATAGCGTACTGGGCCATCAAAAGTTCATTTATATATTCTGTGAAAGAGAAAGTTATTATGAGAACAGATTATCAGAAGATTAGAAAATATTAAGTCTGTTATTTAAATCTATGCAGTCAACTTTGTCTAAATTCAATTCTACTGACAGCCTGAGTTCTTGAGATAATTAATGTCAGTACTCCAGTGCAATCAGTGATTGCCAAGTAGATTAAATGTTCTTCTTATTCCATTGTAAAAAGCTCTGGGGATAATTATACTGATAAAATTTCCCCTTTTATTCTAGAAGTCAAATTTCCATACAGAAAAAAGAATACATTATTACCTTAAATCAACATATTAATCTAAATGAAAAGAAGAAATTTTGTTTAACCTTATATAAAAGAAACCTTCATATATAAACAAGATAAAACTCAAAATTTAAATCATAACAATACTTCTACAGTTCTCACTTAAGTTTTACTTTTACTTCTTCTTCTTATTTATCCATATATACACTTTATTCCAAATCACATACAATTCTGATTCCTCTTGGTTGTTTAACCGTCTTGTCATCATATCCATTTCAGCGCAATCTAATATTTTCTTAATAACCTCTTCCTATTTGGGAATATTTTCCCCTTTCTAATTTTGCGCATATACTATCCTGGCTGTCAAAATATGAATAACTAAATGTAGAATATCTTTCTTGTATTTCTGTTTAGTTATACCCAATAAGTAAAATTTCAGGGGGTTTTCTATCTCTTGCATTACTATTTCTTTTATTATTCTTTCTATCATTTTCCAATATAACTTGACTTTGCTACAAATCCACCATTGATGATAATATGAACCTATTCCTTTCTTACATTTCCAACAAAATGGGGACATATTAGGGAACATTTTTGCAATTCTACTCGGTGGGAGATGCCACCTATAAAATATCTTAATTTGATTTTCTTTTAACGAGACCGACTTTGTCATTTTCCAATTAGAGATCCAGACATTTTCCCATGTGTCTATATCAATTTCTCTACCTATATTTTTACACCAACTTATCATATTATCCTTTAAGGTCAGGTCTATATTTTTATGTCCAATCATATATTTATATGCTTTCCCTATTAATTTAGTCTGGTTTGTAATTAATTAGCTACCTAAAAAGTTTTTATCTTATTAAAATCGTATACCTTACTATCTCTTTAAAATGTAGACTGAATCTGGATATATTGCCACCAATCAATTTTAATCCCTTCTTCCTGTAATTTATTTCTTGATTTTAATTTCATTTGATCGTCTAGTAATTCTTTATATCTTATTATTTTCATTTCTTGTGTCGAATTCTAAAGGAGAAACCCAATCTGGGATATTTAAAAAATGATTTTTCTTAACATCTTTCCAAACTTCCAATAAATACTTTCTTATTGTATGTCTTTTAAAATATGTATTTTATCTTTATCATACCATATGAAGGCATGCCAGACAAGCATAAGATCATGACCTTCCAAATTTAATGTTCTTTTGTCTTCTAACGCTATCCAATCTCTAATCCATGTTAGAGCGGCTGCCTGATAATATAACTTCCAATTTGGTAGAGCAAATCCTCCTCTTTCCTTGATATCTTCTAAAACATTTGTCTTTATTCTTGCTTTTTTCCCTTCCCATAAAAATTTTCTAACTATTGTTGTTAATTTTTTTTAAAAAATCCCCATCTTAATTGTGGCAATTCTCCCCATAAAATATATTTTTAAATTGTTCCATATTTCTAAGTCTTTTTTAATTTCTTCAATTAATTTTATATAATTATCATTTTTTAAAGATATAGTTTTTGATGTTATCCATATTCCCAAATACTTAACTTTCTTAACTATTTTCATGCCTGTGATGTTTTCAAGTTTTCTTTCTTGAGATTCCGTCATATTTTTAACTATAAATTGTGTTTTACTCTTATTTATTTTTAACCCTGCGACTTTACCATATTGTTCTATCATCTGTATCAACGTTGGGACTGCTGTTATCAGATCCTCTGTAATAAAAGTCAAATAAATTGCAAAGGCTTGAACTTTATATATTTCTTTCCCAATGGTCAAACCCTTTATTTTTTGGTCTGCTCTTATTTTTATCAATAAAACTTCCAACGATAGAATGAACAATAAAGGTGAAATCGGACAGCCTTGTCAAACTCCTTTAAATATTTCAATTTTTTCTAGTTGCTCATTATTTAATATAATTTTTGTCGTTTGTTTTGAATATATTGCATCAATCAAATTTACACATTTTGTACCGAATCTCATTTTATTTAATTGCATTTTTATAAAAATCCAATTTATGTTTTCAAAGGCTTTTTTGGCATCGAGGAACATTAACGAAACTGGCTTTCCAAAATGTTGTTCATAATATTCCAATGTATTGATAATCATTCTGAGATTAATTTTAATTTGTCTACCTGGTAAGAACCCATTTTGATCTTGATGTATTTTCTCATTCAAAACCTTTTTAAGTCTAGCTGCATAAATAGAAGTAAATATTTTGTAATCTACATTTAATAATGATATAGGTCTATAATTTTTTATCTTTTCTTTATCGGTTCCTGATTTATGAATTAAAGTTATTAAAGATTCTGACCATTTTACCATCCATTCTACTTTCATTAAAAATTTCCAACATATTATTTATTATTACATCACTATCTATTTTTTTAAATAAATTTTATTGATTTTTTAAAAAATGTACAAAAAGATAAAACATAAATTCAAAAACATAAATGTGTGTACCATCACCAAACAAAATCATATGTCCCTCCACCAGGGAAGATTCAATTCTATATCTTTCATTTGCCTCAGCTCCGGGTTACATTGCTCATTCTTTATAGAGTGATTGAATTTTATTTTTTACATTTGCATCGCTTACTAATATTAATATATGATTTTTAACCTTTTCCCACCGCCTCATTGTTGCTGCTAATTTCTCTTCATTATAATTATGTAATCTAATTTCCATAATTTCATAGTGAATGTGATCCACCATGTACCTGCACCAATTTTTTTATCGTCCATTTATTAGCATCTTTCCACCCAAACACTATAGTTGCTTGGGCACTTTCTATTGCTGCAATTTTAATTTCTTCATATTCTTTTACCTCACTATTTTTTATCAATAGTGCTGCTTCCTTGGTTAGTTTCCAGTCACTATTCGTAATTTTATTCACTTCCGTTTGTATTTGCTTCCAAAATTTTTGGACTTTATTGCATTCCCAAAACATATGCATAAATACTCCTTTTTCCTTACATCCATGCCAACAATTTCCTTTCATCATCGTTTGAAAGCGTGCTAGTTGTACTGGTGTATAATAACATTTATGTAAAATTTTTCTTCTCATCTCTCTTATCCTTGTATTTTTAATTCTTTTAATATTTTCAATTATGCCTTCCATATCCCATTCATCAATTTCTAACTCATCCTGCCAATATTTCGTCAGTCCTTTTATTGCTTGCTCCTCTGCTTGTAATAATTCCCTATATATATTACCTGCTTGTGCTTTTATATTCTTACTCTTTTCCCTTAATATCTTCTCTAAATTTGTTTCTTGTTTGAGGAATATTTCTTTATTTTCCTTTTTACTTAAATACGTACTTATTGCATTAACTTGTAACCAATTTTGTTGTCCAAGGCATCTCTCTATTTCGTTTCTATTGATCCTTCCATCCTTTTCATATAACTGTTCAATTCTCTGTATACCTTTTCCCCTTAATTTCCATATTATCTTTGTGAGGTTACTTTCTTTCTTTATATTTATCACATGCAGCGTCGCTAATTTAGAATTTGTCATTTTTAATTTACCTTGCCATTTCATACAACTTTCTATAATCACTTTAGTTGGGTCTATTAATCTGTTTATTTCTATCTTATTCCATTTCCTAAATAATAATTCTTGATTCTTAATGTCATTAATTTCTTTCTCTAATTCTACCCATGGTTTCTCTTCTAATAATTGTAATTCCATTAATCTATCTATTTGATATGCATCCCTATAATACTCCAAACTTGGATTCCCCAACCTCCCTCGCCTTCCATGGCTATCAACCATTTTTTTTAATTCTTGATCTTTTATTACCTTCTATCCAAGCATTTAATTTAGTATCCCATTCTTTTAGTTTCCTTATTGGGAAGGTTCCATGCATTAACTGTAAAATATATAACATTTTTGGGATAATCATCATTTTTAATGCTCTTACTCTAGCCAATCTTCTCAAATTTTAATTCCCCAATTCTTAATTTGTTTCTGAATTTTTTTCCATATTAAATTATAATTAAATTCCACCATTTTTTCCGGGTTCTTTAATAACCATACTTCTAAATATTTCATTTTCTTATTCCCCAGTTTTAAACCTGATACCTTCCGTATTTCGATTTGTTCTTTAGGCCCGGTGTTTAAACAAATGATTTCTAATTTTTCCATATTTACTCTTAACCCTGATTGGTCTTTGAACTCCTGAAGTATTATAATCATTCTCTTAATCATATCTACTGGTGTTTCTGTGATTATTATAGCATCATCTGCAAATAGGTTTAATTTTAATTCCATGTTCCCTATTTGATATCCCTTCCATTGTTTGTCTTTTCTAATTTTATTAGCTAATGTTTCAATTGCCATTGCGAAAAGCATCGGGGATAGGGGGCATCCTTGCTTGGTTCCATTATTTATTTCTATCTTCTCCATTCTATTTCCATTCACTCTAACATAAGCTATATTTTCCTTATATATTTCTTTTATTACTTGACAAAATCTTTTCCCCATATTCAAACTATTACATAATTGGAATAAATAGTCATGATTTATTTTATCAAAAGCTTTATAAACATCTAACTTTAATAGTCCCATTTTCCTTTTAGTTCCAGTAGCATGGTGCAGCACATTCACTATATTTCTAATAGGTTCATATATTCTTCTTCTTCCTTTTATAAATCCATACTGATCCTTTCCAATTATTCTTGGTAGTATATTTTCCAATCTGTTTGCTAAAATTTTCATAAAAATTTTATAATCTTGATTTAGTAGACTAATTGGGTGGTAGGAACCGGGTTCTTTTAAATCTCGATCTGGTTTAGGAATTGTTACAATTTCAGAGTTCTTCCATGTTTGTGGAACATCTAATGTTGTGAGGACATTATTATACGATCTCTCCAAATGCGGTAGCAAAATTTCTATATACGTTTTATAATATTCTCCTGTAAATCCATCAGAGCCTGGTGCTTTACCAGGTTTTAACCCTTTTACCACTTTAATTATTTCATCCCTTGTTATATTTGCATTTAACATTTGTCTTTCTTCTTCATTCAGCCTTTCTTTAACCTCTATATCTTGTAGCATAACATGTTCTTTTTCATACAATTTTGCATAAAATTCTCTCATTACACTTTCTAACTCTCTATTACTATATTTCATTACTCCATTTTTGTCTCTTAGACCATTTATTATTGATTTTTCTTTTCTCTCTTTGAGGTAATTCACCATTTGTTTTGCTGATTTCCCCCCCCCCCCCCATATTTCTATTCTCTGTTTTACCGTCATCCTCATATTATTCCATTGTTGTTCCTCTATATCCCTTAATTGTCTTTGTTTAAGTTTTAACAAATCATTCCATTCTATATTTCTTGTTATTCTTAAATATTCTCTTATTAATTCTATTTCCCTTATTCTTTTTTCCCTTTCCATTCCCCAACTTTTTTTAATATAAGACTCCATACTGATTAAATTACCCCTAATGACTGCTTTCTTCATGTCACAAATAATTGATTGCCTCATTTCACCATTTTCATTTATATTATAAAATTCCTGCGTCGAGGAGAGTAGACGCTCCGCTTAATGCTCCTCAAATGAAAAAATAAACATTGGATTTTAAACCCCACTGAACCTCTTGGAGTCTCAAATAAACTGGACTAAGTAAAAAATCTAAAATTTTGGAACCTGGAAATACCTTGGGCTTATCGGAGGAGAGCAGAAACAACGTGAAAACAGCCTGCATTCAGAACTGTAAGTAAACAATAAGTTAAGAGGAGGAGGGAAATGGTGGAAGCAGTTGGGGCAGAACTCACGGAGAGAATGGACGCTTTGATGAAAACTTTTGTTATGGTCGGTCAGCAGCTAAAAGAAATGCAAGAGGTGGTGGCTAAGACTGAGACCGAGCTGCAAAAAGTGAAAATAGAACAGCAAGAAGTGAAAATAGAACAGCAAGCCCAGGGTATTAGGGTTTTAAAGATAGAAGAAGGAAGGGAACAGGACCGCCAACGTATAAATATAGATTAAGAGCAAATTTATGTCTGAGAGGATTTAAAGCAGATTTTGCCAATGGCAGAAATATGATCCAAAATATTCAGCAATGGTTTAAGGAGTATAAGATTGAAATTCAGGATCATCAAATAGAACGTGCACATTGGGTTTTCAGAGCGTGAAGAGACGGGAATCAACGAGACATCATAATTAAATTCCTCTCAGAAAAAACAGCTGAAACAGTCTACAAAGAGCTAAGGAAGATTACTAACCTTACTTTTAAAGGAGCCTCAATCTGGGTTTTGAAAGATTTGTCGGTGCAAACTTTGCAAGCTAGGAGCCAGATGCGTCCGATAGCAGAAGCTTTGTTTAAGGGAAACATTCGTTTCAGCTGGCAATATCCGGCAATTATAATGGTTTTTCAAGAGGGGAAAAAGTACCGAGCAAAGTCGTTGGAGGAAGGGAAGGAGATGCTGGTAAAACTTGGTTTGAATCCTGATTTAAAACAACAGGCAGAAAAAGCAACAGAGGCGATTGAAGAGGGGGGTGCAACAGGAGGAGAGGGGGTTAAAAATCTTTTTGAACTTCTGCAATCAACATTCCCCATTAAGGAGTTCGAACTGAAAAGGCAAGCTCTCTTGGAGAAAGAGAAAGAGCCACCAGATTCTTCCAGAATGGAGGCAAGAGTTACAAGGCAAAAAAAGAAATGAAACGTTTGTAAAATGTTTTTGTTCTGATTGTTTTATATATTAAGAAAAAGGCTAAGGTTTGGTCCTGATTCAATTTAATATCTGTTTTAATTCTAATCAAATTAAGGGAGACTTGGGGAGGGGAGTATGGGGTTTTATTTCCTTTTTTAAAGAAAGGGTGTTGGGGTGGGGAGCAACAGTTTCGGTGGAACTGTGCCCCCAATGGTGCCTGATCAAAACAGCTGATTTTTTGTGAGAGAAATTCAGGGGGAGGCACCTGGGTGGGAAGATTCTTTTATAAAAATGAAGAATTTAACAGAACTCTGGGTTACAGGAGGGAAAAACATTAAATGGAAATATTATGAGTGATCGAACAATTATGGCATTAAATATAAACGGTCTTGCATCGCCTCTAAAAAGGCACAGACTATTGAAATTAGCGAAAGAAAATCATGTGGATTTTTTATTTCTTACTGAAACCCATAAGGGACAGAAAAGAACGGATAAACTGATTGACAGTAATGAATGGAAAGGTATTTTTGAATCTAGAGGAAAAACAAATAGTAGGGGAGTAGCCATATTAATAAATCAAAGGAACCCATTTCAGGTGATACAAACAAAAGGGGACAAAGAAGGAAGATTATTATTTGTAAAAGGAAAAATAAACCAAATGACAATAACACTAGTGGTAATATACGCTCCAAATGTAAATGCTAAACAATTTATTATGAATGCAAAATGTAAATTGGATTTATTTTCAGAAGGGACGGTGATATTTGCTGGGGATTTCAATGTAGAAATAATGGCTAATAACAAAGAAAAGAAACAACTAAATTTAAATAGGTTAAATATGACAGACTTACATGCTGATAATTTAAATAGAGGAACATATTACAGTGATCCCTCGAGTTTCGCGATCTCGATCTTTGCGAAACGCTATACAGTGATCCCTCTATTATCGCGAGGGTTCCGTTCCAAGACCCCTTGCGATAATCGATTTTTCGGGATGTAGTGGTGCGGAAGTAAAAACACCATCTGCGCATGCGCGCCTTTTTTTTCTATGGCCGCGCATGCGTAGATGGTGGAGTTTGCGTTCCCCGCCACCCACGCAAAGGGGAAACCCCGATTCGGCTCCTCGCTGCTGCTCCGCTTCCGAGCAGATCAGCTGCTGGGCGGCCGAAGGAACCTTCCCTGGGTCTTCCCCCTCTTGTTGGCGGGCAGGCGAGCGGCGGGCATCAGCGAGGAGCCGGGGTTTCCCCTTTGCGTGGGCGGCCAGGAAGACCCAGGTTGGGGGTTCGGGGGGGTGCTGGGAAGCCCCCCAGGCCGGCTGCGACCTTTTAAAACAGCCACGCCACTTCCCAGCTGACTCCCGAAGCCAAACGCGGAAGTGGGTTTTTTTTTAATTAATGTTTTTTTAAAAATCGCGATATAGCGTTTCGCGAAGATCGAGATCGCGAAACTCGAGGGATCACTGTATCACGATTTTTCCACCCGATGACATCACTCCCTTCCTTTCTCATCTTTCTTTCTCTCTCTCTTTCTCTATCTTGCTTCTTCCTCTCTCACACTCTCTTCCTCCCTCTCTCATCTCTTTCTTTCCTTCTCTCTCTTTCTCTATCTCTCCCCCTCTTGCTCTCGAGCGGTGGGCGGTACCCAGGGAAGGTTCCTTCGACCGCCCAGCAGCTGATCTGCTCGGCAGCGCAGTAGCAGCGAGGAGCCGAAGATGGGGTTTCCCCTTTGCGTGGGCAACGGGGAAACCCCATCTTCGGCTCCTCGCTGCTACTGCGCTGCCGAGCAGATCAGCTGCTGGCCGGCCGAAGGAACCTTCCCTGGGTCTTCAACTCCCAGAGTGGCGGACAAGCGGCGGCTGGACAAGCAGCGGACAAGCGGCGGGCGGACAAGAAAAGTGGCGGCCGGACAAGTGGAAAAGCGGCGGACAAGCGGCGGGCGGACAAGCGGTGGGTGGACAAGCGGCGGAAAAGCGGCGGGCGGACAAGCGGACAAGCGGCGGGCGGACAAGCGGTGGGCGGACAAGCGGCGGGCGGACAAGCGGACAAGCGGCGGACAAGTGGCGGGCGGAAAAGCGGCGGCCGGACAAGCGGAAAAGCGGTGGACAAGCGGCGGCCGGACAAGCGGACAAGCGGCGGACAAGCGGCAGCCGGACAAGCGGCGGACAAGCGGCGGCCAGACAAGCAGCGGACAAGCGGCGGCCGGACAAGCAGCGGACAAGCGGCGGCCGGACAAGCGGCAGCCGGACAAGCGGAAAAGCGGCGGACAAGAGGGCAGGCAGGCGGCTCCTCAGCTGCTGGGTCTTCCCAGGTGCGGAAGTAAAAACACCATCTGCGCATGCGCGGCCATGGAAAAAGGGGCGCGCATGCGCAGATGGTGTTTTTACTTCCGCACCACTACATCCCGAAAAATCGATTATCGCGAGGGGTCTTGGAACGGAACCCTCGCGATAATAGAGGGATCACTGTATTCTGTAAGACATAATAAGTTTAGTTGTATTGACTAAAATTTATGAATAAAACAGGAAATATTCAAATTTAAAAAGCAGAAATTAAGAGTAATTGGATATCTGACGATGCACCCATAACAGCAGTCATAAAAATAGACTCCATTAGTAGACAAAGAATTTGGAGATATAACACAATTGTTTCAGTAAGTGAAAAAAATAAGGGGAAAAAAATTTCATCACTATCTATTTTATACCATTCTGCCAGTATAGCATCAGGCCCAGTTGCTTTAATATTTTTTTGCTTTTTAATAGTTATTTGTAGTTCCTCGATTGTTATTGGACTATCCAAACTTTCCTGTTGTTTTTCCATTAATTGTGGTAGTTTTAAAGATTCTAAGTAATTAAAAATCTCTTCTTAATTAATGTCCTCTTTTTTATATAATTCTTTATAAAATTCTTGCACAATTTTTGCTTTCTCATCTATGTTATATTTTATCATTCCATTTTCATCTACTAACTAATTATTTTTGATTGTCTATGTTTCCTTAGTTTATAAGCGAGCCATCTTCCTGGCTTATTGGCATGTTCAAAGTAGTGTTGTTTAGCTCTTTTAATCTTTTCCGCTATTTGACTTTGCTCTATAAGTTTAACTTTATGCCTAACCAATTCTATCTTTCCCTTAATCTCCTTGTTCTTAGCATTATGTTGCAATAAAACCTCTAATTGTTTTAATTCTGTAATTAATTGTTCATATTGTATCATTTTTTCTTTATTTACCTTTGCAGTATAAGAAATTGTTAATCCCCTGATATACGCCTTTGCAGTGTCCCATAGATTTTGAAAAGAAGTTTCTGGATTTCTATTTATTTCAAAAAAAAAATTAATTCTTTTTCTATCCATTCCTTATATTGTAAATCTCTTATAATATTTCTATTCATCTGCCAATTTGAATATTTCTTATTGCTTCTCAAATATACCACTAAAGGATTGTGATCAGCCCATATATTTGTATCTATTTCAATCTCTTTTATTTGTTCTGATGTTATTTTTTAAGCCCAAACCATATCTATTCTTGTCCAAACTTTATGGGGATTTGAATAAAAAGTATACTGCATAGTTTGGGGGTGTCTTTCCCTCCAAATATCATTTAACAGTAGCTCAGATTTTTTTTTTGAAAGGTAGTTGGTAATATATTTTTCTTTTTCTTGTTTTTATTCCCTCCTGAATGGTCTAATAATCTGTTTGAAATTGCATTAAAATTATCAATTATAATCATGTTTTCAATATTTAACTCATTTATTTTTTGGTGTAATTGCTTATAAAATGTCATTTGATTTTCATTTGGAGCATAAATAGAGACAATGACAAGCAGTTTCGGCTCTATATTTATCTGTACAATTAATATTCTACCCTCTTGGTCTGCATATAATTTTTTGGAGTTTATGGAGTTTTCGATATACACAGCTATCCCCCCTTTTCTTTGATCTGCCAAGGCGGCATACATATTTCCAATTTTTGGGTTCAATAATAGTTTCTGATTTGTCCTTTTAATATGAACTTCTTGTAATATTACTATCTGTGCTTTTTGTTTTTTAAGTTTAGCAAATATTTGTTTCCTTTTTCTCGGTTTGTTTAGTCCATTTACATTCACAGAAAAGATTTTCAAGTCCTTCGACATAGTTATTTATAGTATTTCTTGATGTCTTTAGATTCGCGCTGAGGTTGTTTTCTTCTTGCACCAGATTCCTCCTCTCTCCCCTGGGCGGTGTCACCTGACTCCTATTCTTTTCTTTCTGGCAATTCTTTCGTTGGTTGTTCAAATTTGCATATTCCACTAGTTTCATAAAACTGTCTTGCATCTTTAAGATTTTCTATTTTAACTCTTTGTGATTGCCAATACAATGAGAGTCCTTCTGGAATAAACCAGCGGAAGGTTATTTCTTTAATCAGAATTTTGGTCAGAACATAATAGTCCCTTCTGCTTTCTCTTACTCTTCTTGGAACTTGTTTCAGTATTGTAATTTCTTTTCCTTTGTCTTGTAGTTTTTCATTTTTGTCCATTTCAGAATGTCATCTCTTATAGTTCTCCTAACAAATTTGATATGGACTTCTCTTGGTAGATTATGTCTGCGTACGTAGCTAGTTTGTACTCTGAAAACTTCATCAATTTCTTTTATTAGTTCCATAGAACCCACCTGAAGGATTCCTCCAATTATTTCTGCCATTTTTGCTTGTAAATCTTCATCTTTTTCTTATGTTATATTCTGAAATCTTAAACCGTAGGATGCCCGTTGAATTTCAAGATGTGTAATTGATTCATTGTATCTTTTATTTAGTGAATCAGATCTACCTTCAAAGTAATCCATTCTTTGTTCTACTTTTTCAGTTTTTTCTTCTACTGCCTTTATTCTTTGTTTACTTTCTTTCAAAGTCTGTTGTATCTCTTTCATCTTCCCCTTCATCTCTCCTGTATCTGCTTTCAGTTCTCCTATTTCAGCCTTTAAACCTTCATGTTGTTGGTTTGCATCATCTTGGGATTTTAACATAAAATCTTTCATTGCATTCAGTGTCTTCTGTATTGTTTGAAGAGTAGGTTGCACTTGCGCTTTTTCTTTCTCTTTTTCTTTAGCTGACATAGTTGCAGAAATGCTTTGATGTATAGGAGATGGCTGAGGTGATACTTGGGATGATATAGCAGAGGTTAAAGTTTGCTTTTTGATAGTCTTTGTATATGAGGATGTACTCAACATCCTAATTTATTCTTGAGAGTTGCTCTTCTGTGGTCTTTCCTTATCCTTCTGATAATTAATTTTTTATTAATTTAATTTATACACACACACACACACACACACACACACACACACATATATATATGGGAAAACTCCAAAAATAAAAAAAGAAAGCTGATGAGGTGGGTTGCAACCTATAGCAATTTGCCAAACTAGTCCCTATCCTAATATGGGTACATTTCCCCTTTCTTATTTCCTAAAGGTCAACAATCCATTTATGGTAAGTTTCTACCTGACTCTAAAAAATGGTTTTCAGTTAATGGTTTGTTGTTCATCAGAAAACAAATCTTAAACTATCCTATTATGGAATTTTTATTTCTTAGCAGGATAACGTGGGTCCTAGCCCCTACTGTTTTTTCTATTGTTTTCTAACATCACAGAAGTTTCCCCGAACCACTGTAATGTCAAAGAGAGTGGGACTTGAGACAAAGCTTGCAAAAAATAACAGCTTTTATTTTTGGCCAAAGCTAAAAGAACTGGGTGGATATTATATCCAAAACATACTGTGATTACTTGGAGTGTGGAACAGAAGCAACACAGACAGAGAATGAGTCCCTTTATTAGCTCCAACTTTTCCTCCAACATCCCTTTAACTCTCCACTTTGGATAAAAACTTCTCCAAAAATTTGTAACAGTCTTTGAAAATACCTCTGTCTAATTGTTATAAGGAGAAAACTTCCAGTTATAAATCCAATAAAGCAAAATAAGGTAATTAATCTACCAGAGAAAGCAAAAAAAGGATTTCCAGAAGTGAAGTAGTAGTTTACTTTCTTTCAAAATCTGTTGTATCTCTTTCATCTTCTCCTTCATCTCTCCTGTATCTGCTTTCAGTTCTCCTATTTCAGCCTTTAAACCTTCACGTTGAATTAGTTGGATGGATGCCAGGAGCTCAGATAAAGCAGTTAACATGAGATGAATTCAGTGTTTGTTATTATTATTATTATTATTATTATTATTATTATTATTATTTAGTAGATTTGTATGCCGCCCCTCTCCTAAGACTTGGAGCGGCTCATAACAACAAAACAGTACAAATCCAATGATTAAAAACAATTTAAAATCCTTAATATAAAAACAGTCATACATCTCAGACAAACCATACATAAAACAGAAACGGCCCAGGGGAATCAATTTCCCCATACCTGATGGCAGAGGTGGGTTTTAAGGAGTTTGAAAAAGGCAAGGAGGATGGGGGCAATCCTAATCTCTGAGGGAGTTGATTCCAGAGGGTTGGGGCCACCACAGAGAAGGCTCTTCCCCTAGGTCCTGCCAGATGACATTGTTTCATCGACAGAACATGGAGAAGGCCCACTCTGTGGGACCTAACCAGTCACTGGGATTCGTGCGGCAGAAGATGGTCCCAGAGATATTCTGGTTCGATACCATGAAGGGCTTTATGGGTCATAACCAACACTTTGAATTGTGACCAGAAACTGATCGGCAACCATTGCAGACTGCGGAGTGTTGGTGTAACATGGGCATATTTGGGAAAGCCCATGATTGCTCTTGCAGCTGCATTCTGCATGATCTGAAGTTTCCGAACACTTTTCAAAGGTAGCCCCACGTAGAGAGCATTACAGCAGTCGAGCTTCGAGGTGATGAGGGCATGAGTGACTGTGAGCAGTGACTCCCGGTCCAAATAGGGCCGCAACTGGTGCACCAGGCGAACCTGGGCAAATGCCCCCCTCACCACAGCTGAAAGATGTTTCTCTAATGTGAGCTGTGGATCGAGGAGGACACCCAAGTTGCAGACCCTCTCCGAGGGGGTCAATGATTCCCCCGCCAGGGTGATGGACGGACAGATAGAATTGTCCTTGGGAGGCAAAACCCACAGCCACTCCATCTTATCAGGGTTGAGTTTGAGTCTGTTGACACCCATCCAGACCCCAACAGCCTCCAGGCACCGGCACATCACTTCCACTGCTTCACTGACTGGACAAGGGGTGGAGATGTAGAGCTGGATATCATCTGCATAATGATGATACCTCACCCCATGCCCTTGGATGATCTCAACCAGGGGTTTCATGTAGATATTAAATAGCAGGGGGGAGAGGACTGACCCCTGAGGTATCCCACAAGGGAGCAACCTAGAGGTCGACCTCTGACCCCCCACTAACACCGACTGCGACCAACCGGAGAGGTAGGAGAAGAACCACTGAAGAACAGTGCCTCCCACTCCCAGCTCCTCCAGCCGGCACAGAAGGATACCATGGTCGATGGTATCGAAAGCCGCTGTGAAGTCAAGAAGCACCAGGACAGTGGATAAACTCCTGTCCTGGGCCCGCCAGAGATCATCCATCAGCACGACCAAAGCAGTTTCCGTGCTGTAGCCGGGCCTGAATCCTGACTGCTGAGGGCCTAGATAATCAGCTTCTTCCAAGGACCGCTGGAGCTGGAGTGCCACCACCTTCTCAACAACCTTCCCCATAAAGGGAAGGTTGGAGACTGGGCGATAGTTGTTGAGAATGGCTGGGTCCAGGGAAGGCTTCTTGAGGAGGGGGTGCACAAGTGCCTCCTTGTAGGGATCCGGAAAGGCCCCCCTCCCCAAAGAAGCATTGACAATCTTCTGGACCCAGCTCCATGTCACCTCCCTACTGGCCGAAACCAGCCAGGAGGCACACGGATCCAGCAAACAAGTGGCGAAACTCACAGCTCCAATGGCCTTGTCCACTTCATCAGGTGTCGCCAAATCAAACTCTTCCCAGACAGGTGGACAAGTACGGGCCCCAGTCACCTTGACTGAGCAATGGTCTTGAATTTTCTTGTCTGTCCAAATTGTCCAGTTTGTGTACAGTTTATTATGCCAACAGTGTATCATATGACAGGTATAACTCATGTGATTATGTCCTTGATAGTATTGCCTCCATTGTGCTTGCTTTTGAGAATTATCATTATTATCATTATAATTATTATTATTGTTATTGTTGTTATTATCGTTATCGTCATCATCATAATCATCATCAATATAATACAGCAAATGAGATCACTATGCTGGATTTTGTATTTCATCACCAGTTGGGCACTTCCCAAACACTTAGGACTGTGTGATGTAGTGGTGAACCACTTTCACTGGTTTATGCCAGCATCGCTGCAGCTCGATTTTCAGATCTTCGTATTTCGTAAATTTCTCTAGCTGCTTCTCCTCAATTCTGCTGTCTCCTGGGATTGCGATGTTGATGATCCATACTTTCTTTTTCTCCATAATCATGATGTCTGGTGTATTATGTTTCAAAATTCGGTCAGTCTGAAGTCCCACAGTAGTTTTGCTAGCTCATTTTCCACCATTTTTTCAGGCTTGTGATCCCACCAGTTCTTTGCCACTGGTAGATGGTAGTTCTGGCACAGGTTCCAGTGCACCATCTGTGCCACAGCATTGTGTCTGTGCTTAAAGTCAGTCTGTGTGATCCTTTTGCAGCAGCTGACTATGTGATCGATTGTTTCATCTGTTTTTGAGTCTGCACTTTGGATCGTCTGTTGATTTTTCAATCCTGGCTTTGATAGCATTTGTTCTAATGGCCTGTTCTTCTACACTGGCTTGACAGTCCTGGCAGAAATAGGTAAAGCTCCACAGAATTTATCACCATCTCAACCAGAAATGGTCCCCAAAAGCAGTGATTGAGCTTTTTGGTGGCTGTGTCATCAGCAGATACCATGTGGAGAGACAAACTCCATCACCTATAGATAAGACATCACAATGATGTCAATCTGTGAAACATTTATAGTCCTCTTTTTTTCCTCCAGCTTGGGTCAGAACATTTGGTGCATGGCTTTTAGCTCTTGAAGTAATGTGTCCATGGCTAGAACTGGGAAGTAAAACGGAGCCAATGGGAAGCGCCTTGGATGGAACCATAACTGGTGAAGAACAGACACATGGCTGGATGCACACTAACCATTGTTGTAGGTGAACTCTGCCACAGCCAGCACCTCCACTCAGTTGTCCTATTGGGTGTTGCTGAGGCTTCAGTTCTGACAGGGACTATATCTACCCCACCAGCAATTTGATTTCAGGCATAAAATCAATCAGGAAGTTATGTGACCAATGCAAGGTTAACTGATCCACCTCCTTTTCCCTGAACACATCAACATAGTCCAGCAATTCCATGGGTAGATCCAGGTCCAGGTCCATGGGCATAGGCTTGGTATTTAGAAATATAAAAACATAGAAGTCTGATGGCAGAAAAAGACCTCATGGTCCATCTAGTCTGCCCTTATACTATTTTCTGTATTTTATCTTAGGATGGATATATGTTTATCCCAGGCATGTTTAAATTCAGTTACTGTGGATTTATCTACCACGTCTGCTGGAAGTTTGTTCCAAGGATCTACTACTCTTTCAGTAAAATAATATTTTCTCATGTTGCTTTTGATCTTTCCCCCAACTAGCTTCAGATTTTGTCCCCTTGTTCTTGTGTTCACTTTCCTGTTAAAAACACTTCCCTCCTGGACCTTATTTAACCCTTTAATATATTTAAATGTTTCAATCATGTCCCCACTTTTCCTTCTGTCCTCCAGACTATACAGATTGAGTTCATTAAGTCTTTCCTGATACGTTTTATGCTTAAGACCTTCCACCATTCTTGTAGCCCGTCTTTGGACCCGTTCAATTTTGTCAATATCTTTTTGTAGGTGAGGTCTCCAGAACTGAACACAGTATTCCAAATGTGGTCTCACCAGCATTCTATATAGCGGGATCATAATCTCCCTCTTCCTGCTTGTTATACCTCTAGCTATGCAGCCAAGCATCCTACTTGCTTTCCCTACCGCCTGACTGCACTGTTCACCCATTTTGAGACTGTCAGAAATCACTATCCCTAAATCCTTTTCTGATGAAGTGGAAAAGGTCATGGAAGCTGTAAGTTCCTCCACCTTTTTGTTGGACCCCTGCCCCTGTTGGCTAGTTTTGGCTAACAGGAAGATGACACTCGGGTGGATCCAGTCATTGATTAGTGCTTCCTTGAGTGAGGGGTCTTTTCTGCAGCCGCTGAAAGGAGCATTTGTGTGACCCTCCTCAAGAAACCATCCCTGGATCCAGCTGAGTTGAAGAACTTTAGGTGGGTCTCCAACCTGCTCTTCTTGGGTAAGGTTGTAGAGAAAGTGGTAGCATCCAACTCCTGTAGTCCTTGGATGAAGCCGATTTTCTTGACCCTTTTCAGTCTGGTTTCAGGCAGTCACAGCACAGAGACCATTTTGGTCATGCTGATGGACGATCCTCTATCCTGGTGCTTCTTGACCTCTCAGCAGCCTTTGATGCCATTGACCATACCATTGACCATGATATCCTTTTGCGATGGCTGGAGGGCTTGGGAGTGGGAGGCACCATTTTATAGTGGTTCTCCTTCTACCACTCTGGTCATTTACAGTTATTGTTAATAGGGGTTCAGACCCTTTGAAAGCAGTTTTAGAAATTTGGCCAAAATAGCAGGGGAACTTGGGAATAGGAAATTCCAAGTTATTAACACTGCACATATTGAATATAAACAATGATATTAACTTAGCAGAATTATAAAATAATTAAATGATAAAGGGATAATGAGAATAGAACAGTTATATGAGAAGGACGGAAGAGTCAATAGAATTCAATTAGAAAGGTGGTTGGACCAACAGAAATGGCTACAGATAAATGCAATATGTAAATATTTAAATAAAAGTGAGAATAAGGAAGCATTTTTGAGAGAAGAAAATTGTTTAGAGAAAATATTAAAAGAAAAAAGTAATGATGCGAATGCACAGGCAAGTAATATATACAGAATGTTATTGCAAGCGGAAGAGGGAGTGATAAAAGGCCTGACAAGATGTTGGCAAAATGAATTACAAATTGATGAAAGAGAGATGAAAGATATAGTAGAAAACATACAAAAAATAAAGAATACAAGAGTTAGAGAGATGAGAAGGAAAATCTTACATAAATGGTATTATACATCATCACAACTTGCACACTTCCAGAGGAAAGGGAAAGGTAATTGTTGGCACGGATGTCAAAAGAAAGTTTTCATGCATATGTTCTGGGAGTGTGCTGAAGTTCAGAAATTCTGGAAGGAAGTGCAGACTGAAATAAATAAGATGTTAAACATTAAGTGGATAATTACAAAAGAAATAGCAGTATTAGTTAAACAAAGAGAACTGAGAGATTTTAAAGAAATAAAAACTGCAGCATTGGAAAGCGCTCAAGCAGTAGTGGTATTGGGTTGGAAAGAGGCTAAAAAATGGACATTACAGAATTAGTATTGGTACATGGTGGATCACATTCACTTTGAAATTATGGAAACAAGATTAAACAACTTTAATGAAAACTAACTGGAGAAACTGATGGAACGATGGGACAAGGTGAAAGATTATATGTTAAGTAAAATTTGCGATGAAAAGGTGAAAAATAAACTCCAATCACTCTTTGAATTGTAAATAAATGCAAATCAGAGCTGAGGAAATAACAGAATATATACTTGTAAATATTTGAACCCCCCCCCCAATTGGTGGTAGGGAATGTATGTTTAGTTGGGTGATGGGAACACATGCACAGAGCACTGTTGTATGTTGTTTGTATTGTGTTATGTATGTGCAAAAACCAATTTAAAAAAATTTTTTTTTTAAAAAGGCACCATTTTATAGTGGTTCTCCTTCTACCACTCTGGTCATTTACAGTTATTGTTAATAGGGGTTCAGAGGCCAACCTCTAGACCAGTGATGGTGAACCTATGGCACGGGAGCCACAAGTAGCACATGGAACCGTATCTGCTGGCATGTGAGTCGTTGCACTAGCTCAGTTCCAACATATATATGTGTGCCAGCCTGCTAATTTTTGGCTCAAACAGAGGCTCTGGTTGGGCTTTTTTTGGCTTCCAGGGAGCCTCTGAAGGGGATGGGGGAGGTGTTTTTACTCTCCTTTGGCTCCAGGGAAGCCTTTGAAGCCTGGTGAGGGCAAAACATGAGCCTACTGGGCCCACCAGAAGTTGGGAAACTGGCTGTTTCTGGCCTCCAGAGGGCCTCCAGGGGGCAAGGAAACCTGTTTCACCCTCCCCAGACATTGAATTATGGATATGGGCACTTGCACAAGCATGATAGTGCACATGCATGCTCTTTCGGACCTGATGAAAAAAAGGTTTGCCATCGTTGCTCTCCACCCCTACTCTGGAGGGGGCCATAGGGGGCCATCCTCTCCCCCCTACTATTTAACATTTATTTATTATTTAGATTATTTATTATTTAGATTTGTATGCCGCCCCTCTCCGAAGACTCTGGTTGAGATCATCTGATGACACGGGGAGAGATATCATCAGTACACTGAAGATACCCAGTTATTCATCTCCACCATGTGCCAATTCAGTGAAGCAGTTGATGTGATGTGCTGGTGTCTGGAAGCCGTAAGGGGCTGGGTGGGAGCCAACAGGTTCAAGCTCAATCCTGACATGACCAAATGTCTCTGGAAATTTCCTCTGAAGGACCATTCTATCTTTCCGCCCATTGTTCTAGAGGAGAAATTTTAACTCCTCAGAAAGAGTTTGCAATTCGGGAGTCCTGGATCCACAGCTGAGCCTTGACCACCATCTCTTGGCTGTGGGCAGGGAGACCTTTGCCCAAGTTCACCTGATATGCCAGTTGTGACCCTATCTGGACCAGGAGGCACTGCACATGGTCGCTCAAGGTCACCTCACATCTCGATTATTGCAACACACTCTACATGGGGGGACCTTTGAAAAGTATTGGGAGACTGCAGATAGTCCAGAACGCAGCCACACGAGCTATCATGGGTGTACTAGGTACACCCACATAACATCAACGTTCTGCATGCTGCACTTGCTGCCAATTGATCTCCAATCACAATTCAGGGTGTTGGATATCACGTATAAAGCCCTACCTGGTTTAGGACCAGACTATCTACAAGACCGTCTCCTGCCTCATACCTACCATACTAGAGACCAATTAGATCCCACAGTACAGGTTGGTGGGTCTGCAGGGGAGAGTCTTCTCTGTGGCTGCCCTAGGCATTTTGAACCAACTACCTTCCAATGTCCATACTGGTCCCATCTTACTGGCCTTCCAAAAGGTCATGAAGTCTTGGCTTTGCTAGCAGGCCTGAGGGCCATGAGAATTATTACTTAGTCATGGCCAAATTGTGATTTGCTTGATATGTATGTGTGTCTGACTGGATAGCTTAGCTAGGATTTTTATTGTTGAGTTTAATGGGTTTTTACTGCTTTTTATTATTTACTATATATAACCACTCCAAACCCAGCACCACAAGAAAGTGAGGTACTGTGGCAATGTAGAATATGGCTTCCTGCACATCCCCCAAAATATATGTGAAGGGATTTGGTTGCAGCAACCACAGGTTCCCAGTGAAAGATGCTGACCATCAATTATTTCCACCAATACTGGCGGTAACACCTGCTGCTGGGAGATGGAGCACTGTGCGGCAAAGTTCATGTCCATGGAGAGGGATGTGGTCAATCACCGCTGCAAGATGGAGTTCCTTGCACTTCTGTGGGGGAACCTATGAATCCCCATAGTTCAGTGGCACTAATTATTTTGAATCATCCCAGAGCCTCCCCGAAGGGCAGGTGAAGAATGGGACTTGGTGGGCAATCCACCAGCAGTGGATGAAGCAGTTTTGGTCACATTAGCAGTGGTGGCTATGTGTCAGAAAGAGTTGAAAGGACAGTTGGAAGTTATCCAGAAAGAAAAGAACTGTAAATTTTTGTGCTGGAGATTGAAGAGAAAGAGAATACTTTAAGACATCTTGAAATAAAGAGAAAAGGCAGGAAGCAGCTAATTAATATCGGAACTCTTCAACTATTACTGAAATGACTCAGAAAGCTTTAGCTAAAACCCAGGCTGTTGGACTATTTCTTCTTTGGATTTATAATTTGGACTAAAAAAAGAACTTAAAACAAGAAGCTTAAGATTTTTTATTGGACTTAAAGTAAAGAAAAAAGGAATTTATTTTAAGTGGTGGTGCCATCTGCTGGTGGAGAATTGGTTGTGTGAGCTGAATTTTGGTGATTTGTGGACTGTTTGACCAGATGTGATCTTGAAGAAGGAAAGTAGTTGGAGTGTTGTCATGTGATATGCAATAAAAACAGAAACTAAAGAAGAAATTTTGCTTTTTGAATTTGAACTTTGAATGAACTCTGAAAAAAGAGAAAGACAAAACTATTTTATATAAATAATAATAATATAATGAGTCCTGCAGATGAATTAGCAGAAGTGATGCGTTAAGCAGTTATAAACTTTGTTTTTTAGACAGCTGGAATAGTTATTTTTGCAGATATTGAAAAGATGGGAATGCTGGAGATAAGGGATTTGTATAATGATATTTTTAGAAGTATGCAAGAATGGAAATATTCAATAAGTGATAATATTGAATCTACAACTGAAATTAGTGAAAAACTACAGAAAGCTGGGGACTCAAAGGAGACTGATAGTGAAGGTGGCAACAAAGTCACTAAATACAGAGACGGAGAAGAAAATGTTACAGAATTTGACCAACAGATGGTGGAAACACAGTGAAGGGCTACCAAAAGTTTTACTGTGGGTTTGGCTTATGCAGGATGCCTTGCATTTTCTTTCAACATCTTTCAGTGCAAATTGGGTGCTCTGAGGTGGAGCTCCATTTTCATTACCCTACTGCATTCACCCCTGTCCTCGCAGTAGCCATCCCTGTGGAAACAGTAGGAACTCATGGATATGGAAACAATGTTAAAATTGAAACTGGACAGATTACTTTGGACTGTTTGGAAGCTTTAATTCAAATTAAGGACACTGTAGAGGAAACTGATGTGGGTAAAAGAATAAATGGACTTAAAAACTTAAAACTTAAAAATGGTCTGGTTAATGAATGGGCTAGTGATCACATGTTTTATTATATGGGTACTAGCACTAATAAAAAACAGAGACGATGTGAGCAGAAGCATGGGATTTGGCAGACTAAGGAAGAAATTAAGAAAAAGGGAAGGTTGAGATTGGTAAAGATTGGTTACTTGAAGTGGGGAAGAGGCAAAAAGAAGGTAAAGGAAATAAAAAGGTGGTACAAAAAGACAAGAAAGAAATCTATTAATTTTAAATAGAAAACTGTTGATTTTAAATAAGAAAACCAGCAGTTTGTTGCGAGCCACCCTGAGTCCCAAGAGAAGGGCAGCATAGAAATCTGAATAATAAATAAATAAATAAATAAACAAACAAACAAGTTTAATAGTTGGGATTTTTTCTTTTCAATAGTAATTTTAAAAAATGTTTTTAATTTGTATTATTAGTAGTGCTATTGGGCTTAGTAAATTTGTTAAATATATAAAAAAATTGTTTTGTATGAGTATTATAAATGAATTCTTAAATGAGGTATAAAATGATATACTGATAAGTATTAATAATGGCTATAAGATATTGATTATTAAGAGAGATGGGAAAGATTTGAATTTTTTTTTTATTTGTACGAGTATCATAAATGAAATTTATTATTTAAAATTTGCTTGTTCTTATTTTTTTTTCTTGTTTCTTGTTTTAAATAATAGATGGTTATATAAGGGTTTTTAGCTCTTTAGTAAATTGTATAAGGAGGAGAGAAGATATTATGGCTTAATATTTAAGATTTTAGAGATATTGGTGTTTTTTTAAATACTGGAAGGAACATTAATGGTGAAATAAATTAGAAGACAATTGGTTAATCTGGATGACAAAATTAGAAACCTGGCAACAAAAAATGATTGATACTGACATTAAATTTGATTTAAGAATTTTTTGTGATTACATATGATGTACTAATCAAATTTGCCTTTTATTGTACTAAAAAGAGAAGGTGTTTTGTATTATATGTTTTATGATGGACAAGGTTCTGGAAAAGAATGCTATAGGGGCTTCAGTGCCATCTGGAAAAATGTGGGCTAAAACTGCGCCTACCCCATATGGTGAGGCGTTACAAGTCAGCCTTAAGGGCATGGTTGCATTGTATTGCACAATCGCACTGTTTGAGGATAAGAGTTTTTTTTTAATTAAAAGCAAATCATTCCTGGTGTCCCCATTGCCAGCTGGATGCCTTCTGTAGCAATCTATGCAGGCGCTCTGCTGCCATGCCTTTCTGTTTAAAAAAAACAGAATAAAAGTTCCCTAGTCCCAAAATGCTTGTGATTCTGTTTTATTTTGCAGTTCAGGAGCTTCTTTTATCACTCTTACCTTCTCTTCTGTTGGGTGAATTGCTGTCCCATCTATTTTAAAACCAAGGAACTCCCCATGAACATTTTTCAGCCTTTAGATGGAGCCCCTTTTCTTGAAATTTTTAAAGAACCATTCTAATTCTTTAATCCAATTGGTATTGAGATTCTCCTGAAATTAAGACGTTGTCAAAATATGAGACGATGCCTGGGAGACCGTTTAGCAATCTCTCCATAAGGCTTTGAAAAATGCCGAGGGCCACGCTTACTCCGAATTGGAGCCGTGTACATTTAAAGGCCCCCTTATGTGTTATAATGGTTTGCGCTAGGGCTGTGCTTTCATCTACTGGTAACTGTTGGCAAGCCTGGGCTAGATCCAACTTTGCAAAAAAACTTCCGTTCCTCAATGAATGCAGCAGATGCTGGACTACTGGAATTGGGTATGCATTGTGCTGAAGGACTTTGTTGAGTGTTGACTTGTAGTCAGCACAAACTCTTATGGACCCATCGGGTTTAAGCGGGGTCACTATTGGGATCTCCCACAGGGCATAATCTACCGGCACTAGGATTCCCTGGGAAATTAATTTGTCCAGCTGGGCATCTAGTTTGGGTAGGAATGGCAGGGGCACTCTTCGGGGTTTGAGGCACAAGGGGTGATTGCCGGATCTAAGCTGAACAAGATCAGGGGCCCTTTATATGTACCCAAACTCATTGCAAAAACTTCTGAGAATTCCCTGGTGAAATTGGTACTCTGGTATACAGTATTTGTATTTTATGGATACCCGTTACCTCTATACCCAGTGGCAATGTTCCCTCTAATTTTTTTTCGGTATGGGTGGAAAAGTATAATGTCTGAGCGGCACATTTTCATGCCTGGCAGTGGATCAGTTAGAAACCCAGTCGTTAAGCAAATCTGGCTTCTCTGCCCCCCCTCCCCCATTGTCTTTGCTTGTGAAATGGTTGCAAAAGGGGGTCACGTGACCTCAAGACACAGCAATGGTCATAAATATGAAATGGTGGCCAAGTTTTGATCACACGATCATGGGGCTGCTGCAAAGGTTGTAAGTGTGAAAAGGGGGCATAAGTCACTTTTTTCAAAATTTTGCAACTTTGAACGGTCAGTAAATGAACCGTTGTAAGTCAAGGACAACCTGTCTTCCCCTCTAGATATTTTCTGTGCAGCTTCAAAATGGACTCCTGATCTGCTTCTAAAAGAGTGCACTGGTCAGACGGATAATCCTTGACTTCTGTTCTGACCCCAATGGAGGCCAATGTTTCTATCTCCTGAGTAAGACTTATTAAGTGAGTTCTGCCTCACTTTACCACGTTTCTTGCCACAGTCGTTAAGTGAATCCCTGCAGTTGCTTGTCAGAAGATCCCAAAAGATGTTCACATAACCCTGGGACATTGCCACCATCATAACCAGTGTTCCCTCTAATTTTTTTGGGGGGGGGGCAGAAAAGTGTAGTGTCTGAGCGGCAGTCCCTTCGGGACTGGGCGGCACAGAAATAATAAACAAACAAAGAAAGAAACAAACAAAGAAAAAACCCACCCTGTTTTGCCTCAGAGAATTTCAAAATAAAATACTGTACTGTGTGTCTGTAACAGTGAGCTCATAATAGGGCAACTCTATCAATATCAAAATGCCACTTAAATAGTTGAGCTAGTTTCAAACTAGATTTTGATTTTCTTTCTCTCTTCCTTACTCCCATTCTTTTTCTTTCTCTTTTCCTTCCTCTCTTTTTTCTATCTGTTTCTCTCTCTTCCTCTCTTCCTCTCTCTCTCCTTCCCTCTCACTCTTTCCCTCTCACTCTTTCCCTCTCGGCTTCTGGGCAGGTTTGGAAAACTCTGAGTTGATGATGATTTTTAAGTGAGCGATTGCTCACTGCTCAGCTTAGAGGGAACTATGATCATAACTACATTGTCAAGTGTCCAAAGTTTGATCCAATAACCCCTTTCTTTTTCTAACAAAGTCCTTCCTTCCTAGAAGGAAGAATAGAAAGAATAAAATGGAAAGGGGGATTAAAAAGGGATACAAAAAATAAAAAAGAAGAGAGTTCGGTTCAAAGTTCTGCTCAGATTAAAGAAATTTGAGTTTGAGAAGGGTTAATTAAACTTGGAGTATTGTTTTATTTGCTCTTTTTTAACTTTAATTATTTTTATATTTAGATATATGAATTTAGGAATTGCTCATCTGTTTGAATAAAGTTAGAAGTATTGATTATAATAAGATATGCACCAGGTAATTTGATTTGGATTAATGCATAAATGGAATTGAATTTAGAATTGTTGGGGAGATTAATGCTGTTAATGATTTTTAATTGTTTGAAAATAGAGAATATTTAGATTTTTTCCCCATTTTTTTCTTTTCTCAAATTGACTGAAATTTAAGATTAATAATTAAGTAAGAAATGTAGCTAAGTATTAATTGGCTAAATGTTAGATGGGTTGAAATAATTTTTAAATTTGGGATTAGGTAAATGTGCTATTTAGAGGGGGGAAGAAGTCTGAAATTCATATATGTTTGTTTTGTTTTTATTTTTCTTTTGTTAACATCTGATTTGCTATACAAGGTTTTTTTGGTTTATAGAAAAATATATAAAGAAAGAAGGAAGCACTTTGGCATAATGGTTAACAAGTTAGAAATATAATTGGTGTTGTACTTTTTGAAGGAACATTAAGGAGGGAATTTGATTAAAAGAAAATGTAACTGGATGACAAAATTAGAAAAAAAACTTTTGCAACTCTGATGATTGATATTAGTTACTAACAAAATACCATATTTTATTCATGGAAAATTAGATGACACACTCTATTGTTTGAATGCATGTTGAGAGAATGTTTCATTATTTCTCCTTCCTTCCTTCCCTCCCTCCTTCCCTCCTTTTTTCCTCTCCACTTCTCTTTCCCTTTTCTCTCTCTCTCTTTTCTCTCTTTTCCCTCTCTATCATTCTTTCCCTCCAGGTGTCTCTCATTTCTGTGTATCTATTCCTATCCCCCTTCTCTCTCTCTCTCATTTGTTTCTCCTCCCTTTTTGCTCTCATTTCTCTCACCTTCATTTCTGTTTTTCTCTCTCTTTTCTCTCCCTTTTTCTGTCTCTCGTTGTAATCCAGAAGCAGGGGCTGCAGGACCCAGAGGGAGATGTGGGAAGAGGCAGGCTCTCTTCTGGTAGGGTGTGTGGCCGCAGTGGCAGTGGCAGAGTCTGCCTCACCAGCAAAGAGCTGTTTTCTTCAGGGAGGGGCCATGTACCTCTGGGAGGGGAGGCTGACTGCGAGCTTTAAAAAGAAAGGCGGAGGGAGGTGCGAGGCAAGAGCTCTGGTGTGGGCAGCGTCATCACCTGAGCAACGGGAACGACCGCCCCTTTCTCCATTGCATCTGGAAGGAGAGTCCAATATGGGTTATTCTCAATCCTATTGGTCGAGACTGAGTTTAAAATTAGCATAATATTAGGCACCGCCCCTTGCCTGCCCCCAGTGAGCTCAGTTTTAAAAACTCAGTCCATGTAACGAGACGTATGAGTTAGTTGTAATAAAGAAATGTTTAATTTAAATTGTTTTACCTTGCTTTTAACTTGTTTTAACTATTTCTCTTCTTGTTTTTTCTGTTTCTACAGGTGCTACAGAAGATGGAAGGGGTTTCTACCCTCCGTGGGCAGATTCCCCCATCAAGTTTCCCCAGGAGACCTCTTCCCTCATAGAGGGTACCGTCCCACAAGGGGATCAGCCTGGTGTCACTGGCCTCCGTGGCCAAACTCGGCTGGGAGCCGAAGGTGGGGGGGTCCGCCCCCCCCCCACTGGGAGGCTCGGGGACACGGAGTTCCCCCGAAGACGATATATTTCCCTAGTCAAAGGGCCTTACCAGAGGGAAATAAGCAGAGAGGCGAATTCAGTTTGAAATCGGAGCGCAGCGCCGCAGCCGCCGCCTTGAAAACAACGCGGCAGGCTTCAAAGGGACTAATTGCCGCCGACCATATGTTCAGCGGCCGAGCGCGCGCGCAACGAAACTGCCGGGTGACAGGAGAGCGAAGTCGCCCTACTTCAGCATATGTTTGGCGGTCACCCGAGCCGCGGGGAATGCGAAGGCATGATTCCCCCTGTGAATTAAGGCGGCACTGGAGGCTGTAGGGCAAGCAGCCCTTTCGCGCCTCTTCCTTCAAGCGGCGATCCGCGCCCGCCATTTTGGGCGGCTGGCGGGAAACCCTCCCTCCCCCGCCTGTGTTGTTGTCAGCACCCTGAAAGAGGCGCGAAGAGCGGTTGGGGAGGCTGGCAGGCGCATGCGCACATCACAGCAGGCACGGGGGGCCATTTTGAGAGTGTTTTGTTACCAGTGAAAACAGCAGTAATAATGAGCTCCGTGCTTGATTTCTGCTACCGTTCCTTTCTGCCTCACTGTGAGTACTATGGATACAAGTGGCAATGGAGACCCAACCCCTGCTTTGGGGTCTCTAGTTTCTGCCCCGGTGCCCAAGCCCAAAGATAAGGGGAAGATTAAGGCGAAATCATCTCAATCATCTTCCTCAGCCATCAAGGAGGCCGAGAGGCGAATTCAGGCCCTTGAACAAAAGCTAGAGGCCGCCCTCAATAGTGCTCCATTGGCCAAGTCTGGACCACCACTGGGCCTTGATATGGATGCTGGCCCACAAACCCCAAGAGGGAGGGTTGATAGGGACTGGTCTCCTGATCACCCAGCTCTGACTCAGCTTCAGATTCCCAGAAGGATCAGAGGCCCAGGAGAGACCAGTGTGGGGTTTTTCACCTCAGGCCAAAGCGGTTCCAGCAGCTACCTTCACTCCTACAGCTGCGGGGCTCAGGGATCACCCTGATACGTGGCAGGATATGCCACCGGCCTTTCAGGAGTTACTTACCAATGTCTATACCAAGGGCATAGCAGTTGGAGCACAACAAGGGCCTCAACAGCCAAGACAAGCCACAACCCGGGATCTCTGGTCTGCACCGCCCCTTTCAGGTTTAGGATCTGTGGTTGAAGAGCCAGTGTTAATGGAGGATAGTGACAAGGACTATGATATGTCGGAGGATGAGGCACCTCCAGAACAACCGCTGGTAGCGGGACTGTTCAAACAGTCTTCGTTCAGGACTCTCCTATATAAGGCAAAACAGACTATGGAGTTGAAGGATCCGGCCCAACCATCTCAGGCCGTTCCATCTAGATCCTCTACTCTGTTAAAGGAGCCTAAGCCTGAAACAGACCATGTCCCGGCATCGGAAATTTTTGTACAAAGTATTAAGAGACCGTGGCAATATCCGGCGGCAGCCCAGGGGCCATCAGTGATAGAGAGGAAGTTCTACACGTTTGACGATGAAGTAGAGGCTCTCCTACAATTCCCTCCAATAGACTCACCGGTGGTGACACTGGTTTCCAACGCTCTGGTTCCGGCTGAGATGGGGGACAATTTGAAGCCGGAGGACAAGAAGGCTGAGGTGCTTCTGAGAAAGACCCATATGATGGCCGGATGGGGGTTTCGCGCAGCAGCGGCTGCTTCCTTTTTTAATAGAGCCTCCATCGTCTGGATCGAGGATATGATGTCTCGCTTGGGGCCAGAGGAAGGTCGGATGCGCCAAGATCTCAGTAAGTTGTTGGCTGCAGCAGAATTTTCAGCTGATGCCACCTTACATGCTGCCAAGTTCGCGGGTAGAGGGATGTCCGCAACCCTCGCATCACGCCGACTGCTATGGCTGCGCAGCTGGCAAGCTGACACAAAATCAAAATGGCGCCTGGCATCATCACCTTTTCAGAGGTCTCAGCTTTTTGGAGACATCTTAGAAAAAGTCCTCATAGAGGACAAGGACAAACGGAAGATACTTCCAAGGTCCAAGAGGGGACAAGATCGTCGCCAGACTCCGTACAACCGCCGCCAGTCCTTTCGATGGGACAACTCGCGGTCAAACCAACCATTTAGGTCCTTCTCTCAGGGCAATTTTAACCAGAATGCCTACAGGAATGACCGTACCTCCTTTCAAGACAGGACCAGAGGCTATCAACCATCTAGACGCCCATTTCGGGGTTCCAACCAGCGAGGTTTCAAACGCCCCAAATGACTTTGCTTTGACACAGCCAGTAGGAGGGAAATTACACCTTTTCAGCACCTCCTGGCGTGCCACCTCCTCAGACAAATGGGCTCTATCGACAGTGACACAAGGACTGCGGTTGGAATTCATTCAGCCCCCGCCCAACCGATTCCTACACTGTCCAACACCAAAGAATCCCACCAAACGGAAGGAACTACTTCAAGAAGTAAGTCACCTCCTTCAGATTCAAGCCATAGAGCCTGTGCCAAAACACACAGAGGGCATGGGATTTTACTCTATGGTGTTCATAGTCCCCAAGGCATCCGGGGGCTGTCGCTTAATTCTGAATCTGAAACAATTAAATCAATTCATTCTTTACCGAAGATTCAGGATGCACACCTTGCATACTATTCTAGCGGCAGTATGCCCTCAGGACTTTCTCACTTCCTTAGACCTGAAGGAAGCTTATTTACACGTGCCGATATTTCCACCACATCGCAAGTATCTAAGATTTTGTGTGGAAGGGACGCATTATCAATACCGGGCCATGCCATTCGGCCTATCATCGGCCCCTCGTACCTTCACAAAATTGCTCGATGTGCTCACAGCTCATCTCCGTGCACGGTCCGTCCGCCTGATGGCATACTTGGACGACATCATCATGTTGTCCAAGTCCCAGGCAGGGGCACTCCGAGACCTACACCTTACGATGACATTTTTGGAAGAACACGGCTTCACCATCAACGTTCCCAAGAGCCAATTGATCCCTTCTACAAGACTCCTACATCTGGGATCAGTGATAGACACCACTACGTGCAGGGTGTCACTTTCACCGGACAGACTGGACAATATCTTGGCCTTGATAGCTTCCATCCAGAGACAACCAAAGGTATCCCTAGCCCTTTTGTCCAGGGTACTGGGAACCATGGTCTCCTGTATAGGGATTGTGCCATGGGCCAGGCACCACATTCGTCCATTACAAGGATTTCTGCTGCCGGCCCAGAAGGCGAAACTCAGCCAGTCAAACCGGCTGATCAGGCTACCACAGAGCGTCAAGACCTCCTTGGACTGGTGGACTTCCCCAGCACTGTTCCAGGGCTGTTCCTTCCAGACTCCCGATCAACTAGTCATGACTACAGATGCAAGTTTGTCGGGTTGGGGCGCACACATCGGTCCCCAGGTGGCTCAGGGACTCTGGACCAAGGAGGACCTCAACCCTGTGAACATCAACCTCCTAGAGCTCAGGGCTGTGTTTTTGGCGCTCCAACATTTTGTGACCTTGGTTCAGGGAAAACACGTCTTAGTCCTAACGGACAATGTGGCAACAAAAGCTTACCTCAACCATCAGGGAGGCACGAGGTCACCTCGCCTCATGAGGGAGACCATGGCCCTCTTCAATTGGGCCGAGTACAACCTGGCTTCTCTATCTGCGGAGCACATAGCAGGCGTCACCAACGTCCAGGCCGATTGGCTCAGCCGAACCACCTTGGACCCCACAGAGTGGAGGCTGGACCCGCAGTTGTTCCACAAGATCACACGACGATTCGGGACACCGCTGTTGGACTTGTTCGCCACTCACAGCAATACACAGCTCCCCAGGTTCTATTCTCGGTTCCACTCTCCCATGGCAGAGAAGGTCGACGCCCTATGGTCGAGCTGGCCGCGCGGCCTGTTGTACGCTTTCCCTCCGACAAATTTGGTCCAGAGAGTGATAGACAAGATTATACTGGAGGAAGCGGAGGTGTTACTTATTGCACCACATTGGCCACGCCGCCCGTGGTTCTCGGACTTAGTAGCGCTGTCAATCTCCCCACCTTGGAGGATCCCGGACAAAATAATCTCCCTCAGTCAAGGGTCAGTCTTTCACCCAGACCCTCAATGGCTCCAATTAGCCGTTTGGCATTTGAGAGGAACAAACTGAGGGAACATCGTTTACCGGACAGTATCATTGCCACTATGCAGGCCGCCCGCCGGCCATCCACGTCCAGGATTTACCAGGCCACGTGGTCGGCCTTTTGTAAGTTCTGCGACGGAAAAGACATACAACCGGGACAAGCCCAAATCCTAACTGTCCTAGAATTTTTGCAATCAGGCCTTGAAAAGGGACTGTCTCCAAACACCCTTAGGAGACAGGTGGCTGCATTGGCAACCGTTATTCGGCTACCGGAATTCCGCTCCTTGGCAATTCACCCTTGGATACGGGATTTTCTTAAAGGAGCTTCTAACAGTCATCCCCCACCTCTTCATAGGTTTCCATCGTGGGACTTATCTCTGGTGTTGAAGGCCCTCACTGGGCCTCCCTTTGAGCCTCTGAGATCCGTTCAGCTCAACTTCCTTTCCATCAAGACGGCCTTTTTAGTGGCGATCACTTCAGCCAGACGTGTATCGGACTTGTCTGCATTATCCATCAGACCAGACCTTTGTATATTTTATCCGGACAAGGTAGTTCTACGTTTAGACCCGACATTCCTTCCTAAGGTCAACTCGCTTTTCCACAGGAAGCAAGAACTAATTTTGCCGGACTTTTGCTCGCACGGGAGCCACCCTACAGAACTTAGGTGGCACAAACTAGATGTTAGGCGAGCGGTTAAGATCTACATTAGAAGGACCGAGGCCTTTAGAAGGTCCGAGTCATTGTTTGTTTCATTTGCAGAACCAAAAAAGGGTCTGGGCGTCTCTCCCAGTTCAATCAGCCGATGGATCCGGGACTGCATAGGGGAGGCGTATAAGGCTAGAGCTCAGAATCCACCTCAAGGGGTCACGGCGCACTCTACTCGCAGTGCAGCCACGTCAGCGGCTTGGAGGACTCAGGCCTCGATCGAGGACATCTGTCGGGCTGCGACGTGGAAGACTCCTTCTACATTCACTAAACATTACAGACTGGATGCCTATGCTTCAGCTGAGGCATCTTTTGGGAGAAGGGTATTACAGAGAGTGTGTTCCTCTCCAGCTGCCCTGACTTAACAATCTCCCTCCCATTTAATTGGAACTTGGGTATATCCCATATTGGACTCTCCTTCCAGATGCAATGGAGAAGAACCGTTGTACCTACCTGAACGGTCTTCTCAGTGCACTGGAAGGAGAGTCCAAACCCACCCAGCACTGGATTGTTTCAGGGAAGCTGGGTTCGTTTGAGTTGGTTAATGTTATATATATTAGTTCAATAAAATAGTGTTGGATTATATTACCTGTCGTTTTTAAAACTGAGCTCACTGGGGGCAGGCAAGGGGCGGTGCCTAATATTATGCTAATTTTAAACTCAGTCTCGACCAATAGGATTGAGAATAACCCATATTGGACTCTCCTTCCAGTGCACTGAGAAGACCGTTCAGGTAGGTACAACGGTTCTTCTCCCACAGGATACACACCTGCCCAAACCTGAGCTCTTGCCTTGCCCGCCCTCCACCTTTCTCTTTAAATAAAGCTCACAAAGGAGCGCTCAGGTTCCTCCCTTCCCCCGGCACATGGCGGAGTGCAGAAGTTCGCCCTGAGGCAGAGAGCCCATGGGGGTTTCTTCCCGTCCAACAGCTTGGGAGGGGCAGATCAGCTGTCGGGTGGGGAGAAACGGTGCCAGCTCCACTGCGCGGGATTTGAAAACCCTGCGTAGTGTTTGGTTTTTGCCTGCACGCCTGTGCACCTGTGCATGCTAGAGGGAACAGTGCCCAGTAGGTCCATCCATTCCATTCCCAATAAGGTGTGTCTGGCCCCACCTACTACAATCACAGGCAAAGTTATTCTAATATTCTTAAAGGTTACTGGTACTCTCACACGCCCCAAAATCGGAATCCCGTTTCCCTGAAAATCCCTCACAGTTATTGAAACAGGTTCAAGGTTTTGTCTAGTCAGGTTTGGCATATACAGTTTAAGTTTGTGCCATGGAATGATGGTGAATTTCGACCCAGTGTCCAACTCCATCTTACAGGGATGGCCATTTAGTAATAAGGGCATCAAGATTTTGCTTTTTGACTCGGGCCCACTGTAATTTATTGTGGAGTAGTGGTTACCTTGGTGCAGTTCTCGTCCATTTCCCTTTATTCTCCACTAGTAGTGTCTCAACGAGTTGGTTGAAGGGTGATTAGTTCTGTAGATACTGTTTCCGAAAGGTCGTTGGTTTCTGGGTTATGGTGTGAAGTCGTCTTGCAGGATGGTTAGGCAAGCAATGGCGATGTGACTGCGTTTGTTGCAACGACAGTAGATCGTGTCTCTGAAGGGGCACCTTGCTCTTGGATGGGGACCTCTTCAGCCTTGGCACTGGATTGAGCTTCCCGGGTCTCTGCTGTTTGTAGACGCTATTGTAAGCAGCTTTGCTCAATCTCGTCAGCGAGTCCTTCTTCGGGGTTGGCTGGCTCCGATGCTTCTTTTATTTCAGCTTTTAGATTTATGGTGGTGGCGCTTCTCCTTAGCTCTTCGGTGGCTTGTTGGGAGACCTCAACTGCCTGGGCTTGTTTGAGGACATCCTGTAGGATGGTGTCCTCTTTGGTGATCAGTTTATTTCGTAGGGCTTCGTTCCTCATCCGGATGATTCGCCTGTCTAGCAGCCTAGATTCTGGGCTCTTGTATTTGCACTTGGCGAGGAGTGCTCTGAGCCAGGTTATGAACTGGCTTATTGTTAGAGGGACTGGCTTATTGTTTCTCCCCCAGCTTGCTTGGAACACTCAAATTTGTGCCTGTATACCCTAGATGGCTTGGTCGGTTTGAAGTGGGTCTTCAGCTTGGCTGTTAAGGTGGCCCATGGTGCCGATCTTACTGGATCTGGATTTGTGAGTATTTTAGCAAGCTCGTAGATGAATGGGCCACAACAATTGAGGAATAGCGCACGCTTCATGTTGTCACTGGCATCCTTATGGCTGGATGCTTCCAGGAAGTTTTCAAACTTCTCCATGTATGTGTCGCAGGTGGTTTTCTCTGGGTCAAAGAATTCTGGTGCCTGGGCAACTGAGGATGCTTCCATGGCTTCATTGAGCATTGGTTTGAGTTTCCTTCGTCGCCAAGGTTAAGTTTGGAAAAATTGGCAAGACATGTGGTTGCCTGATTATTCTTTATCAGGAATCAGTTCATGTGTAACAAAATAAACAACAAAGTATACTGTTGAAGTTCGTGGCAAAAGACAAAGCACGTGACTCGGGATTGCATTTTTAAAGTATTTTTCTCTGTAGGCGCAGCTTTGACAGCCGCTCGAATTTCCCGGCCATGGTTTAACCAATCCAAGGCTGGTATGTAAATGAAGTAGATTAGCATACAATATTAACATAATTTATTTACAAAAAAAAAGTTTTTATTGTACAAAGGTTAAAAAGCAGGTATATATGATACATAAAATATAATTTTACAATATAATTGTTATTTGTTGAGATGTTGTACTTACATTCTAAGATATAATTTACAAAACTGCTAGTGTTTCCCCCTCCCTCCCAATTGAACTGTTAATCGCACAGTTCTTTCTTTCTTATTTCATTATACGGCCTATGGCATCAGCGGTTATAGAATAGTTTATAGTTTATAGTTTATTAGATTTGTATGCCGCCTCTCTCCGAAGACTCGGGGTGGCTCACAGCATAGCAGTAATACAATATATTACAAATCTAACAATAAAAAATTAGATCCATTTAAAAGAAATTAATAACATAATAAAACAACTAGCTATGCAGTCACACACATTCAACCTAATCTATCATGCAGTAAGACCAAAAATATAATAAAAAAGGGGAAAGATGGTAATTATCCCCACGCCTGGCGACAAAAGTGGGTCCTGAGCATTTTACGGAAGGCAAGGAGGGTGGGGGCTATTCGAATCTCTGGAGGGAGTTGATTCAAGAGGGCCAGGGCTGCCACAGAGAAGGCTCTTCCCCTGGGTCCCGCCAGCCGACATTGTTTGGTCGACAGGACCCAGAGAAGGCCCACTCTGTGGGACCTAATCGGCTGCTGGGATTCGTGCGGCAGGAGATGGTCTCGGAGATATTCTGGTCCGATGCCATGTAGGGCTTTATAGGTCATAACCAACACTTTGAATTGTGACCGGAAACTGATCGGCAACCAGTGCAGGCCGCGGAGTATTGGTGAAATGTGGGCAGACCTTGGAAGCCCCATGATGGTTCTCGCGGCCGCGTTCTGCATGATCTGAAGTTTCCGAACACTCTTCAAAGGTAGCCCCATGTAGAGAGCGTTGCAGTAGTCAAACCTCGAGGTGATGAGGGCATCAATGACTGTGAGCAGTGACCCCCAGTCCAAATAGGGCCGCAACTGGTGCACCAGGCGAACCAGGGCAAATGACCTCCTCGCCACAGCTGAAAGATGGTGCTCTAATGTTAGCTGTGGATCGAGGAGGACGCCCAAATTGTGAACCCTCTCTGAGGGAGTCAATAATTCTCCCCCCCCAAGGTAATGGATGGACAGATGGAATTGTCCTTGGGAGGCAAAACCCACAGCCACTCCGTCTTGTCAGGGCTGAGTTTGAGTCTGTTGACACCCATCCAGACCCTCACAGCCTCCAGGCACCGGCACATCACTTCCACTGCTTCACCGTCTGGACATGGGGTGGAGATATATAACTGGGTATCATCCGCATACTGATGATACTTCACCCCATGCCCTTGGATGATCTCACCCAGCGGTTTCATGTAGATATTAAATAGCAGGGTGGAGAGGACCGACCCCTGAGGCACCCCGCAAGGGAGAAGCTTCAAGGTCAACCTCTGACCCCCCACTAACACCGACTGCGACCAACCGGAGAGGTAGGAGGATAACCACTGGAGAACAGTGCCTCCCACTCCCAACCCCTCCAGCCGGCGCAGAAGGATACCATGGTTGATGGTATCGAAAGTCGCTGAGAGGTCAAGAAGCACCAGGACAGTGGATAAACCCCTGTCCCGGGCCCGCCAGAGATTACCCATCAGCGTGATCAAAGCAGTTTCCGTGCTGTAGCCAGGCCTGAATCCTGACTGTTGAGGGCCTAGATAATCGGCTTCATCCAAGGACCGCTGGAGCTGGAGCGACACCACCTTCTCGACAACCTTCCCCATAAAGGGAAGGTTGGAGACTGGATGATAGTTATTAAGTATGGTTGGGTCCAGGGAAGGCTTCTTGAGGAGGCGGTGCATGAATGCCTCTTTATAAGGAGCCAGAAAGTACCCCCCCCCCCCCTCAAGGAGGCATTGACAATCTCCTAGTCCCAGCTCCGTGTCACCTCTCTGCTGGCCGAAACCAGCCAAGAGGGACATGGATCCAGCAAACAGGTGGCGGAACTCACAGCTCCAATGGCCTTGTCTACTTCATCAGGTATCACCAGGTCAAACTCTTCCCAGACAGATGGACAAGGATGGGCCCCAGTCACCTCAACTGACTCATTGTCAGTTGACACTGCTATCCAATCGGAATCAAGGTCTGTCTGGATCTGAACGACTTTATCAGCGAAAAATGAGTTAAAACCCTCGGCATTGCTCTGTAAGGGTTCCCCAGCCCCCCCCCAATTAAGAAGGAAGTGAATCACCCTAAACAGAGCAGGTGGATGGGATTCTGCTAATGCAATCAAGGTGGCATAGTACGCACATCTTGCCGCCTTGAGCGCAACTTTGTAAGTCTTAATATGAGATCTTACAAGTGCTCGGTCAGATTCGGATTTACTCTTCCTCCACCATTTTTCTAGATGTCTCTTCTGGCATTTCAACACCTGGAGCTCCTCGTTGAACCATGGAGCTCTACGGGGTCTAGTGCCACAGAGAGGTCGCAACAGCACAATTCGGTCAAGAGCCTCATTTGCAGCCCTGTTCCAGGCCTCAGCAAGAGACTCCGCCAAGCTGTGTATGAGTGAATCCAGTAAAACCCCAAGCACCCTCTGAAAGCCTTCTGGATCCATCAGGCGTCTGGGGCGGAACCACCTAGTCGGTTCTACCTCCCTGCAGGGGAGGATTGGAGCCATGAAGTCAAGCCGCAGCAGAAAATGGTCTGACCATGACAAAGGCAACACTTCTAAGCCCCTTAGTCTCAGACCATTACTCAACTGCTCTGAGAGAAATATCATGTTGGGTGTGTGCCCCCCCTCATGAATCGGACCTTGAACTACTTGGGTCAGGTCCATGGCTGTCATGGTGGCCATGAACTCCTGCGCTAGCCCAGAGGATTCGCAGAGCGATGGCAGGTTCAAGTCCCCCAGGACAATAAGTCTGGGGGACTCCACCGCCAGCCCGGCTACCTCCTCAAGCAGCACAGGCAGGGCCGTTGATACGCAGCTGGGAGGCAGGTACGTGAGCAACAAGCCCACCTGAACCTCTAGGTCCAACTTCACAAGGAGGCACTCACAACCCGCAATCTCAGGAGCAGAGAGCCTGCGCAGGCTAATAGTCTCCTTGGCTATAATAGCCACTCCTCCCCCCTTCCCTGGGGTCGTGGCTGGTGCTGCACCTGAAACCCAGCTGGGCATATCTCAGAGAGAGGAACTCCCCCCTCTGGGCCCAGTCAGGTCTCAGTCACACATACCAGGTCGGCCTCCTCCTCCAGAATCAAGTCCTGGATGAGGAGAGCCTTGTTAACTACCGACCTGGCATTGAGCAGCAGGAGCCTGAGTCCAGGGTCCAGATTACAATCATCACCAGAACCCCTTGAAAACTCAAGGGGCCAGAGCAAGGGATCGCTTTCAGGTAGCATTCTCTCGTTCCCCGGGAGTGGCGTGCCCCATGGTTCCCGCCATATCTGCCTCTCCCCAGCAGCACTGGGATTTTCTGGCCCTCTATCACCCCAGAGATAGGTCCCCCCCCCAATCCTCTCATCTCCAAGTCACCTGGCAGGCCGGCCTCCTCATTCCTAGCAATCCATTCATTCACCATACATATCACCTTGCCAATCCCAATCATTCATCCTTACAAACCCACCCATCAAATATTACTAGCAATAGAATTAAAATTAAAAGTATAAAATATAGAAAAAATATAGAAAGGATTTGGATAAAAATTGAATGTTTGTTCGGTAGTTGAATTAAACTAAAATCAGATTAATTTAATTTTAATGTTGTATTTTGAATTGATTCTGGGAACATCCGATTTAATTACCACTATTGTGTCTTCTTTTAAAAAAAAAATTTTTTTTTTATTATTTTCAAAAGAAAACAAACAAAGACATACAACATTGAACATTTAAGGAGCTACCATTGCTATGCTTATCATAGAAGTCTAACTAATACAGAATATAAAAAACTCTAACTATTATCAGATCTAAGCAGAAAAACCACACTTGAAGATTACATTATCGTTAAGTTTAATTATAAATTTTTAAAATTAAAATTATTAATTAAGTTTCTTTATGTGTTTTTTTTAAAAAGAAAAATCATAGAAAATAATATACATATATATATATATATATACATATATGTATGTATGTATGTATGTATGTATGTATGTATGTATGTAGATTGTTCTGAGTTCAGGTTTTGCCCTGTGTAATATTTTGCATGTTTATGCGACGTTTCGGTGAAATCACATCCACCATCATCAGGCTGAAGTTTCCAAGCTTCGTGCTGTTGTAAAATGGATTTTACATTTTACATTTACATGTTTATAAAAATCACCATTCAATCCTTCTAATAATTATGATTTTGGACTTTTGAAATTTGGAAACCAGCCTTAAACAAAAAACACTTCATAAAATCACCATGTCAATCCTTCTAATAATTATGATTACACCAACCAATCAGATCACTGAAACATAATCACCCAATCTATTTGCTACATTCAAACCAAATCTCCACCCCCACACTATACACTAGGAAGAAATGACAGTTGCAGACATTCCATTTTACAACAGCACGAAGCTTGGAAACTTCAGCCTGATGATGGTGGATGTGATTTCACCGAAACGTCGCATAAACATGCAAAATATTACACAGGGCAAAACCCGAACTCAGAACAATCTACATACATATACCCGTGAAAATTTACGAATATATATATATATATATATATATATATATATATATATATATATATATCAAAAAGCAATAAACAAATTATTAGTAATACAAGAAGGAGATAATATAAACACTTCTAAATTAGTTATAATATAAACTATATAGTTCTATCTTATGATTTTAAAATAGTCATTTATTCTTATATATTTAATTTTTTATACTGTTTTTAACATTCCACCAATCATATACTTTATCCCAAATTTTATAAAATTCTGTTTCGGTTTGATTGTTCAAACGTTTAGTCATCATATCTAGTTCTGCACACTCTATAATTTTTTTAAACACCTCAGTGTCTTTCGGTATCGTCTTTTCTTTCCATTTCTGCGCGAATGTTATTCGTGCCGCTGTCAATATATGTATTATTAAATAGTAAATTTCTTTTTTATACTTTATGTTTGAAATACCCAATAGAAAAAATTCAGGAGATTTTTTTATCTTCTCCTTTGTTATTTCATTTATCCAATTCTCTACTTTATTCCAAAATATTTTTGTCTCCGGACAGGTCCACCATGCATGGTAATATGTGCCAACTTCTTTTTTGCATTTCCAACAAATGGGCGATACCGAAGGAAACATTTTAGAGATTCTATATGGTGGAAGGTGCCATCTATAAAACATCTTAATTTGATTTTCTTTGAAAGAGATTGATTTTGTTATTTTCCAATTATACATCCATATCTTTTCCCAAGTATCTAAATCAATCTCTTTACCAAAATTTTTGCACCAACTGATCATATTATCCTTCAATATCCAACCTATCGTTCTATGATTTAATAAATATTTATAAACGTTTCCAATTGTCTTTGTTTGATTTTGGAATAATAATTTGCTCAATACATTATTTTCTTTTTTAAAAATATAAGTCTTTACATCTATTTGATATCTAGAACTAATCTGCATATAATGCCACCAATCTAAATCTATACCTAACTCATATAACTCTTGTTTTGTTCTTAGTTTTAATTGATTATCTAACAAATCACTATATTTCCAAATCTTACCTTTTCCTTTAAGATTTGGGTGTACTATAGCTTCAAGGGGTGAAACCCATTCTGGCATTACTAAAAAGTGATTTTTCTTCATTTCATTCCACACTTCTATCAATGCCTTTCTAATAACATTATTTTTAAAATATGAGTGGGTTCTTAACTTATCATACCATACAAATGCATGCCACCCGACCATCAAGTCGTGGCCTTCTAGATTAAGCAATCTTTGATTTTCTAGTGTGAGCCATTCTTTTATCCATGTCAGGGCCGTGGCATGGTAATATAGTTTCCAATTTGGGAGACCCAGGCCTCCTCTTTCCTTACGATCTTCTAATGAGTTTTGTTTTATTCTTGATTTTTTACCTTGCCAAATAAATTTTCTTATTATCTTATTCAATTCGGCAAAAAATTTCGTTCCTGGATTTATTGGAATCACTTGGAAAAGAAACAATATTTTTGGAAGGATATTCATTTTAACTGTGGAAATTCTTCCTACAAGTGATAATTGTAGATTACTCCATATTTCTAAGTCTTTTTTAATCTGATTTAATAATTTTAAATAATTGTCGTCTTTTAAAGATACGGCTTTGGAAGTCATCCATATCCCTAAATATTTCACTTTTTTCGTGATCTTCATGTTTGATAGGTCTCCTAAGTATTTTCTCTGTATTTCAGTCATGTTTTTTGTTAATATCTGTGTCTTTTCCTTATTTATTTTCAATCCTGCAACTTTCCCATATTCTTCAATCACATTTATTAAATTTAAAATAGATTCTATTGGGTCATCTAAAATAAACACTACGTCATCAGCAAATGCTTGTGTTTTATAGGTTTCTTTTCTAATTTTCAATCCTTTTATTTTCTTGTCTGCTCTTATTTTTATCAACAATGCTTCTAAAGTTAAAATAAATAACAATGGTGATATTGGACAACCTTGTCTTACTCCTCTTTGTATAATTACTTTTTCTGTTTGTTCACTATTTATTATAATTTTAGCAGTTTGTTCAGAATATATAGCATCTATTATATTAAAAAACTTTGTTCCTACTTCCATCTTATTTAATTGTATTTTCATAAAATTCCAATCCACATTATCAAATGCTTTTTGAGCGTCTAGAAATATAAGTGCCATTTGCTTTTCAGGGTGCTGCTCATAGTATTCCAAAGTATTAACTATTATTCTTAAATTATTTTTAATTTGTCTTCCTGGTAGAAATCCATTTTGATCACTATGCATCATATTATTTATAATACTTTTAAATCTATTGGCAAATATTGATATAAAGATTTTGTAGTCGACGTTCAACAATGATATAGGTCTGTAATTTTCATTTTTTTCTTTCTTAGTATCTGCCTTATGTATTAAGGTTATTAAAGTTTCTGACCAGGTTTTTGGTAATTTACCTGTTGTCAATATTTGATTATATATCTCAAGCATGTTGGAAAAAAATATTTCTAGTTCTAGTTTATAAAATTCAGCTGGTATTGCGTCTGGACCAGTCGCTTTATTATTTTTTTGATTCTTTATAGATTGTTTTAATTCTATATCTGAAACAGGTCTATTTAATCTTTGCTGTTGAGCTTCCGTTAAAACTGGAAGTTCTATTTTTCCCAGATATTTAAAAATTAAATCCTCACTTATCTCTTCTTTCTTATATAATTGTTTATAGAATTCCGATACTATTTCCTTTTTATCTTCTATTCTATGTTTTATTGTACCTTTTGAATCTGTCAGATTTTTTATAATTTTATTTTCTCTCTCTTTTCTTAGTTTGTATGCCAGCCATCTTCCAGGTTTATTCGCATGTTCAAAATAATCTTGTTTTACTCTCTTTATCTTTTCTACAATTAATTCTTGTTCTATTAATCTCAGTTTATGTCTTATTAATTCTCTCTGATTTTTTAATTTGTCGTCCTTATCCTCTTTTTGCATTAAAATTTCTAATTTTCTTAATTCTTCTACTAATGTTCCTTGATATTCTTTCTTTTCTTTATTTTTTTTTGCTATGAATGATATTGTTAATCCACGTATATATGCTTTGGTTGTATCCCATAAATTTTGAGGGGTGGTATCTGTGTTTTTATTTATTTTTTAAAAAATCTCTAATTCCTTCTCTATCCATTTCTTATATTCAGGATCTTTTATTATTGTTCTATTCATTGACCAATTCTTTATTATCCTTTTACCTTTCCAATATATGGATAGAGGGTTATGATCCGCCCAAGTGTTTGTCTCTATTTCTATTTCACTTATTTGTTCCATTATGTGAATAGGGGCCCAAGCCATATCAATTCTAGACCATGTCTTATGTGGGTTGGAATAAAAAGTATACTGTTTATCTTTTAAATGCTGTTCTCGCCATACGTCTTTTAATGCTAATTCTGAACTCATTTTCCAAAATGAGGCCGGTAATATTACCTTTTTTTTCTTTTCTTTTCTTTTCCCGTTATAATCCATTTGGTCATCTGAAATTGCATTAAAGTCTCCTATTATTATCATATTTTCAATTGATAACTCATTAATTTTTTCATGTAAATCTTTATAAAATTGTTTTTGATTATCATTTGGTGCATAAATTGAGACAATTGTTAAAGGTTTTATTTCTAAATCTAATTGTACTATCAAAATCCTTCCATCCCCGTCATTGTATATTTCTTTGGATTCAATTAGATCATCAATATACATTACTACACCTCTTTTCTTTTGATTAGCCAAACTTGTATATAATTTCCCCAATTTTGAGTTTTTAAGAAGACTTCTTTTTGATTTTTTGATATGGACTTCTTGCAGGATGTTTATCTGGGCTTTTTGTTTCGTAAGTTTAGTTAATACTTGGTTTCTCTTCCTTGGGTTATTCAATCCATTTACATTGACTGAAAATATTTTCAAATCATGTGTCATCTTTATTTATAGTACCTTTTCGGTTCTTTTGGTTCTCGAAGTCGGGTATCCAAAATTAAGTCCTGTGAGATCTGTAGTTGTTTCTGCCTCACCACCAACGCTTCTTCCCCTCCACCACCTGTGGCCCCCATCGTTTCGTCGCTGGGCTGTGGTTGAATCTGGATTTGTGCGGTGCTGTCCAGTCCACTGCGTGCCAGGAAAGATCTTGCTTGTTCTACGCTTTCTATTTTCACTCTCGTTGATTGCCATGTTAAGGTCAAGCCTTCTGGGATCAGCCATCTGAAAACAATGTTCTTTCTGATTAAAATGCTTGTAAGAAAATAATATTGTCTTCTGCTCTCTCGGATTCTCCTCGGAACTTGTTTCAGAATCGTGATTTCTTTCCCATCCCGTTTAATGGACTCATTTTTTGTGTATCTCAGTATCGTGTCTTTAACGATTCTTCTTGTAAACTTGATGTGGACTTCTCTAGGTAAATTATGGCGCCTTACATATCCAGTCTGGACTCGGTAGACTTCATCGATTTCTGTTACCAGGTCTGTTGGGTCTAACTGCAAAATAGCGCCCATGACTTCTGCCATTTTTGCAGGCAGATCTTCGTCTTTTTCTTCTTCAATATTTTGGAACCTCAAGCCATGTTGTGCGGAGTGAAGTTCAAGATTAGTTATTGCTATATCAAAATCTCTGCGGGCTGCATAGTTACGATCTTCATATTCTTCTACTCTCTGTCCCACATCTTGGATTTTCCCTTCTGTCACTTGTATTCTCTTTTCGCTGTCTTGTAATTTTTGTTGAATGACTTTTATGTTTCCATCCATTTCGACAACGTTCCCTTTTACTTCAGTTAATTCGGTTCTAAGTTCCGCAATTTCTTTTTTGATTTCGTCTTTCATCTCCTTCATCTCTTGCCTCAGTTCTTGTAAGTTTTCATTTCTTCCTTGTCAGTGTCACTTTGAGTTTTTGCCTGGGTTTGTAATGCCTTAATGTCTGCTAGTGCTTCTTGGATAATCTGGAAACTAGGGTCCATCGTAGGCTTATCTTTTTCTTTCTCTTTGGCCAACATTGTAGGTATGGTCCTTTGTTGTAGCGGTGATGAAGTTGGGGAGACCCTGGGTGTAGAGGTTGGGACGGGAGTAGTTGGTTGTTTTCGCGTTGTTATTGTAGCCACTGATGTCACACTCTGTGCCCTGTGGGAACCTTTCATAATCCAAAATCACTGTTATTATTTTATTTTAAAATTATTTTAATCTAAATCTTATGTATTCTTAATGGGAAAGTAAAACAAAGGAGAGGAGAAGGGGAAAAAAAGGAAATTAAGTATATCAATTCAATTCAATTTATGTTATAATTAATTATTTTAGTTTAATTAGAAAGAAAGGGAAAATGAAAAAAAAATGGAAAAGGAAAAGGGAAAAGAAAGGAAGGGTGGAAAGGTAAAAAAAATATTTCAATAAGTTCCTAGACTCCTTAAAGGGGGGTTCAGGTGGGGGAAAGGAAAAAGCCAATATTCTAGCACATAGCTATTTGATACCAAAAAAGAGGAAAAAAAATATAAATATGATTTTAAAAGGGAAAAAAGGGGAGAAAATTAATTGAAAGAAAAAAAAATCCAAAAAATCTAAAGGAAAGGTCCAATAGGTGAGGAAAGGAGCAAAAAAAAGAAGAAGAAAACTATTAAGTCCAAAAATGCCAAATATAGGTTATGCTTTAATAAAAATCTCAAAAAAGAAGATACTCCAAGCAAGTGTCCACTGTAATATCCAATGTAATGTCCAGTTAAAATAAATGTCTTCTTATTATATGGAAAAACAAGGAGAGAAGAGACAAGCACGAAAAATATCCTTACACCTCCAAATTTGTGTTGAGAAAGAGAGAATAATCCCACTTAGTCCATAGGAAAAATATTTCTGGCAATAAATCCAATTAAAGTGAACCTTTCCAAATTCAAGTACTTATAAAATAATCTGAGTCTCTTTATTTTATAAAAAAAGTAGAAAAAGTAAAAGTACAAAAGATATCCTTACACCTCTATTATAACACAGAAAAATAGTCCCATCAGGTCCAAAAACAACAATAGAAGAGAAATAAAAATGATGTCAACAGTTTTAAAAATAGAAAAATAGAGTAAGTAATCCAAATTTCATTTCAAATAATTATAGCTTCAGTAGGATTCCATTCAAATAACGTAGCTTCAATTTAATTCAGTTCATAGGTTCATGTATTCAGTTCATTGGTATATTTTACTTCATCCACTCAATGTTTAGCAAATCAAAGTTTAACTTTATTTAACTTTATTTAAGAGGAAGAAAAAGAAAATTTATATATCAAAAATATAGGAAAAAAGTAAAAAGGGAAAGTGTACACACCACACTATAATCTTAAGTTTAGAAAAAAGTGAAAGTTATACTTAATTGTAACAAAGACAAGTAGTTCCGGCTGGTTTTCTCTTCAGCGAATGGATATCACTTTCAGTTTTCTTCTTTTGTGGATTCGCCTTAAAGTTTAAAAGCTTCTTCTTCCAAAGTCGCCCCGATACCAAAAGAATTCCGTGTGGTGCTAACGATCTCCTTTATCTGCCGATCTGTTTTTTGTAGACTTCAATTCTGTTTTTTGAAGCTTCCGCTTTCGGCGGCCGCTATGGCTGTGTCCAGGCAGCCGCCTGGGCACAGCTCTCCATTCCTGCAGCTGCGGGGTAATCCCTAACCCCCGAGACCTCAGCGATCGGTCTCGGGGTGTCCAGGAGACCCCCTGACCCCTCCGGTGCCGGCACAACGCGAATCTGCGTCCTACAGGAGGGAAAGGAAGGTTGCGGAGCCGGAGCTTGGCTTCCGCACCTCCGACGTGGTCGAACTCCACCCGGAAGCCTCCCACTATTGTGTCTTCTTATATCAACCCAATCATAGAATTTTTCCCAAATTTCATCATATTTTGATTCTTCTTTGTTTTTAAGTTTTTGGGTTAATCTGTCCATTTCTGCACAATCGTAGATTTTTTTGATCATTTCTCTTTCTGATGGTATTTCCTCTTTTTCCAGTTTTGAGCTATCGTGATTCTGATTGCTGTTATAATATGTTGTATTAAATAGTAATAATCTTTTTTAGCTTTCTGATTTATTATGCCTAGAAGAAAAGTTTCTGGTTTTAGTGTCAGTTTGATTGTAGTCATTTCAAAAATCCACCTTTTAACCTTTTTCCATATTTCTTTTATTTGGGGATATGTCCAACATAGATGAAAAAACGTTCTGTTTTTATTTCTAAACCTCCAACAATTTGGTTTCAAATTTGGGTACATTTTTGCTATTCTGGCTGGTGCCAGATGCCATCTGTAGAACATTTTTTGGATATTTTCTTTATATGGAACAGATTTTGTTATTTTGTAATTTCTCCACATTGATTCCCATTGTTGTAGATATGTGGTTACATTTTTTGCCCAGCTGATCATGTTTCCTTTAACTATTTCTGTTTCCATTTTATAATCCATTAAAAAACTATATAGCCTAGTTATAATTTTTTTTCTTGGCCTAATATTAATTTGTCTAATATAGTATCTTTATCCTGAATTCCGTTATTCTTTTTGTCTTTTTGCCATTTTACCTGAATTTGTGTAAATGGCCACCAATCAATAATAATATTTTGTTTTTCCAGGTATTGTCTAGTTTTAATATTACCCTTTTCGTCTAATATATGATTGTAATTCCCTATTTTTTTTTATCTGAAGAATGTTTGGAGGTGTAAGTGCTTCCATGCTGGAATACCATCTTGGTATTTTCATATAGTGCTCTCTCTTTATCTTTATCCATATCGTTATTAAAGAATCTCTAATTATATGATTTTTTAAAAAGTTGGAACTTTATTTTTCTCATTCCATAGGAATCCATGCCACCCTTGTAAAATGTTGTGTCCCTCTAAAGCTTGTAATCTTTGATTTTTAACCTCTATCCAATCTTTTATCCAAAGCAGTGTTGTTGTTTGATAGTAGGTTTCCAAATCTGGGAGTCCGAATCCGCCTTGTTTGGTCTTGTCGTGTAACCATTTTAGCCTTATTCTCGGTTTCTTCCCTTCCCATACAAATTTAGAAATTATACTATGTAATTTTACAAAAAAAAAATAATAATAATTTTTCTGGAATCGTTTGGAATAAGTAGAGAAATTTTGGTAGAATCATCATTTTGATTGTGGAAATTCTCTCTATAAGTGAAATAAGCAATTTGTTCCATCTAATCAGTTGTTCTTCTGTCTTTTTGATTAATGTATCGTAATTTTCTTTTTTAATTGTACTGCATCTTTTGGTTAGTATTATGCCTAAGTATTTTACTTTCTTTACAATTTGGATCCCTAAACGTTTTTCTAATTCCTGATCTTGTTCTAGTTTTATGTTTTTAGTTATAATTTTAGTTTTTTGTTCGTTGATTTTTAGACCTGCCACCTCTCCATATTGTTTTATTTCGTTCATTAAGTATTCCCCTGCTTCTATCAGATTGTCTATTATAAATACTAGGTCATCTGTATATGCCTGCACTTTAAATTCTTGTTTTCTAACTTTCAAACCTGTAATCCTTGGATTTGTCCTCATTTGATTTAACATTGCTTCAACAGATAGTATGTATAATAGTGGAGATAACGGGCACCCCTGATGTACACCTTTCCAAATTTGAAATGATTTTGTTAATCCACCATTAATCATGATTTTTGCAAATTGTGTATGGTATATTGTTTGTATCATTTGAATAAATTTTGGTCCAAGTTTCATTTTTTTCTAATATTTCATATATAAATTCCCATCTCAAATTATCAAATGCTTTCTGCGTGTCTAAGAACATAAGCGCCATTTGTTTCTCAGAGTGTACATCATAAAATTCTAATACATCCAATATTGTTCTTGTATTATTTCTTATATATCTTCCTGGGAGGAATCCATTTTGATCCATGTTTATCCACTTATTCAGAATCAGTTTCAATCTCTCTGTCATAATTGACATAAAAATCTTATAGTCTACATTAAACAGCGATATTGATCTGTAATTTTGTATATTTTGCTTTTTTGAGGTGTCCTTTGGTATCAAACTTACTAACGCTTCTGTCCAGGATTTCTGTGTTATTCCCTGTTCTAAGACTTCATTAAATATATTTTTTTTATATTTTTAGTTCTTTATAAAGTTCACCTAGTATGCCTTAAGGCCTGGTGTTTTGTTGTTTTTTTGTTTCATTATTGCATTTTCTAATTCCATTAATGTTATTTTCTTGTTTAGTATTGTTCTATCTAATTCTGTTATCTCTTCTAATTTCATTTTTTCTAAATATGTGTTTAATTGTTCTTCTTTTATCTCTGTTCTGTAAAATATTTAATATTTATTTCTGTAAAATATTTAATATTTAGTTCTGTAAAATATTTAATTGCGATTTTCTTTTTTGCTTCCATTGTATATTGGCTATCTCCATTTTTGTCTTCTAATCTTTGTATGTATCGTTCTTCTTCTTCTTTTTTTAATTTATATGCCAGCCACCTACCCGTTTTATTTGCGTTTTCAAATTGATTTTGTTTAGCTGCCCTAATTTTACCGGTAATCTCGTCTTGTATTAATAGATTAATATTATGTTTTAGTTTATCCCTGTCTTCTCTTAATTTCTCATTTTGTAGATCTTTTTGCATTTCTATTTCTAATTGTTTTATTTTATATTCTGTTTTATTATTATATTCATTCAGTTTTTTATCTTTAGATTTCTTTACTTTAGCTGAGTATGCTATTGTTAGTCCCCTTGTGTATGTTTTTGTGGTGTCCCAGATGTTCTGTATTTTAGTGTCATTGTTCCAATTGTCCTGAAAAAATAAGTTAAGTTTTTGTTTGATATAGTTAATGTGATTTTGTTCTTTAGTCAACGTTTGGTTTAAAGTCCATCTATAATATTTTTTCTTTGGTTCTTTTATCTTCATTATTATTGGGTGGTGGTCCGCCCATATATTTGGTCCTATTTCAATTTCTTCAGTAATTTTTCCTATTTCTTTATTTGCCCAAATTATGTCTATCGTTGATCATGACTACTGGGGTGGAGAGCAGTAAGTATATTCTAAATCCTTGATATGTCTTTCCCTCCATAGATCTGTTAGTCTGTGTTCTCTCACCATCTCAAAGAATTCCATTGGCAAGGTTTTCCTCTCTTTATTTTTTATTTTTTCTGTTTTATAATCTTTTTGGGTATCATGTATCGCATTAAAATCAACAATAATGCACATATTTTTCCCTCCTACTTGTCTTACCTGTTCTTCTAATTTTTTTATAAAATTCTTTTTGATTTGAGTTTGTAGCATATATTACCATTAGGATTATTTCTTTGGCTCCTATTCTAATTTTTATACTCAGTATTCTTCCCTCCTTATCCGTATAGATTTTTTCAGGTTGAAGTTTTTCCCTAATATATACTGCTATGCTCCTTTTTTTGGATTCTGTTAATGCTTGTGAATAGTTTACCTAATTTTTTGTTTTCTAACCATTTAGAGCAGTGATTTTCAACCTTTCTTGAGCCGCGGCACATTTTTTACATTTACGAAACCCTGGGGCACATTGAGCGGGGGGGGGGGCTGCTAAAAAAAGTTTGGACAAAAAAATTATCTCTCTCTCTCTTCCTCCCTTTCACTCTATTTCTCTCTCCCTCCCTCTTTCTCCATCTTTCTTTCTCTCTCTCTACATCCCTTTCTTTCTCTTCCTTCCTTCCTTCCTCTCTTTTTTGCTCTCTTTCTCTCTCCCTCCCTACCTCCCTCTATGTCTTTCTCTCTCTCTCCTTCCCTCCCTCTCTCTCTCTTGCTCTCTCTCTTTCTTTCTCTTTCTCTCTCTCTTTCTTTTTCTTGTTCTCTTTCTCTCTCTTGCTTTCTCTCTCTCTTGTTCTTTCTCTCTCTCTCCCTCCCTCTTTCTCCATCTTTCTTTCTCTCTCTCTCTCCATCCCTTTCTTTCTCTTCCTTCCTTCCTCTCTTTTTTGCTCTCTTTCTCTCTCCCTCCCTCCCTACCTCCCTCTATGTCTTTCTCTCTCTCTCCTTCCCTCCCTCTCTCTCTTTCTCTCTCTCTTTCTTTCTCTCTCTCTTTCTTTTTCTTGTTCTCTTTCTCTCTCTTGCTTTCTCTCTCTCTTGTTCTTTCTCTCTCGCTCGCTCACTCTTTCTCTCTCTTTCTTTCTTTCTCTCTCTCTTGCTTGCTTTCTCTCTTTCTTTCTGTCTCTGAGCTTTGCGTCACACCTGACCATGTCTCGCGGCACACTAGCGTGCCGTGGCACACTGGTTGAAAAACACTGATTTAGAGTCTTGATTTCTTATATGTACTTCTTGTAGGCATAATATATCTGCATTTTGTTTCAATAATTTAGTCATTGTCTGTTTTCCTTTTGTGGGTGAATTCAGTCCGTTAATGTTTACCGAAAGTAATTTTAATGTTTTCATCATCATTTTTTTTCTTTCTTCCATTTCTCTACTCCCTTCTTCTCCTTCCCTCTCCTCCCTTCTTCTCTCTACTGCCGCTTTGCCACTGCTCTTGTTACAATTCTCTCCTCCTTTTGTGTCTCCCTCCTCTCTTTTCTCCTTTTGTCTCTTTCTCCTTTGATTCTTCTTCCCGCATCTGATTGTCTATGTCCGCATTACTATCTCCTTCTTTTTCTAGATATTGTCCAATGAAGTAATTGGCCTTTTTGAATGAATCTATTTTAATTTTTTTCCTTTCCAAGTTATTAAAAGTCATTCCGGGATTAACCATCGAAATGGTATTTCCCGTCTCATAAGTTTGGCCGTTAAGTAATGATAGTCTCTTCTTTTCTCTCTTATTTGTTTAGGTATCTGTTTGAGAACAATTATTTCCTTCCCCTGGTACATTACTTTCCTGTTTCTTGTTGTTTTGTAAATTTCATCTCTGATAGATTTCTTCGTAAACCATACGTGCACTTCTCTTGGTAGTCTGTGGTTTTTTGCGTAGTTGGTCTGAATTCTGTATATGTTGTCAATATGATTTCTCACCTCCTCTTCTTCCATTTATGTATTTTCAGTTATTAGATCTGCCATTTTATTAAATAAATCTTCTTCTGTATTCTCAGGAATGTTCTGGAATCGTAGGAAAAGTACTGATTTCTCCATCTCTAAGACTGCAATCAAGCCCTCCAGTTCTTTGTTGGCGGCTCTCAGCCTTCCCTCTGCTTCTCCTATTTTATCTTCTGTTCGTACAATATTAGTTTCCATTCTTTTTATTCTTTCTTTGTGATTTATAATGATTTCTTGTATATTCTCCATTTGTGTCTCTAAACCTTTGATTTTTCCCTGCCATTTTTTCAAAATTCTTGTTGTTTCTTCCTGTTTTTTTCTTTATTGTTTCTTGTGTTGTTGAAGCAGATTCCTGTCTTCACACCATAAATTCCTGGATTAGATCTAATGAGGCTTGTATTGATTGGAGAGATGATTTTTCTACCGTTGCCATTTCTATGTTTGCTTTTGTATTGGATATAGAGGGGGTTCCAGGTGTAGTTTTCTTCTGATATTTAGAAAAGTTTGTTGACATATTCAGAATTCTCTCTAGATGTTCCCAGATTTTTCCTATGTTTATATTACAGCTAGTGTAGAAATAGTATAACCACCAATACCTACTACTTAAAAGAAACAGATAATAATCTTGCTTTGGACAATCAGTCAGTCAATCTTATCACACTTCTAAATCTTGTGAGTCGCTAATCATTAATTAATCAATAAATGCAGTAAATAACAGTTTTTAAAGTTCTTAAGAGTATATCTATCTTAAATAAGTCAATATATATGCTATATATACCAATTTATCAGTAATTCAATAATAGTTCGCTAAGTTAATATCTATATAAGAATAATAAGTATAATGTCTATTTAATTAATATTGGAATAAAATGTTACAGTATATTAGATGTTAAATATTAAGTATTAAATATTAAATATTAAGTGTTTATTAATATAAACTTAATTATAAATTTAATTATTCTATAGTATTCTATAAATTTCTATTAAATATATTAAATAAATTCACTATGTTAAATATTTCTTAATATATCTAAATTAATATATACTATAGCATATACTATATAATTTTAAGGTTTGAAAAATTACATTCACTATATTACTTTCTTAATCAATTAATTTTTTAAAGTCAAATCTCATGGAGGGGAATCCAACTATAAATTAGATAAAGTAAATGAAGAAATAAAGAGAGATACAGAGAGGTAAAAAGAAGAAAAGAAAGAAGAGGCAGAGAAGGGGACGAGTAAAGATAAAAATAAAAAAGAAATAAAGTAAAGTAGTAATAATAAAGCGAAAAGGGGGAGAGGACAAAAATCACATAGGGAAACAACAGCGGTTAGTTCTAATTAGTTAAAACTTATGATTTGTAAAGTTTGTTGATTTCTCTTAAACTGGTTCTTAACATTTGATAGTTTAGTATAGTTCAGATAGTTCAATATCCAGACGCAAGAAGGAAGTTCTCTAAATTACAACAAGAGTTACAGTCTCCGATGGTCTCTTTCTCTTAAAAGAAAAACGGCGTCTCCAGTCCTTCTGTCACGTGCATGCACACTCACACTCTCCTCGCCTGATCTTTCCCAAATTCTGTCAAAATTTCTCTCAAAGTTTCCCAAACCTCCAAGCTTTCCAATCTCCGATCTCGATCTCACTACTGTTTTCAGATCCCTCACATCGAACACAGCAAACACAGGCACGTCAGGCACATTCACTGCCGATCACTCTCCAGTCTCCATTCTCCCTCCACTCACCAACTTTTCCAACCTCTATCTCCTGTCGCCGATCTCCTGTCACCGATCTCCAAACCGATCTGTGATCTCCGATCTCCGGTTTCTCACACAGGCAGATGAGCACACATTTTCCCCACAACCACAGACACACAGGCTGCCGATCTCAAGTGTTATGCCGATGCAGTTCTATTCCTTCTTCTCACCAGTCATCCATCGACTACCATTCACATCTGCCCACCATCAAAAACTTCCTTTCACTTTCTTACACTTTTGGACTGCTCCACTCTCCTAGATCGCTGCTATTTAAGAAATGGGAGACTCTCTAATTCTTTTCTCCCAACCCTTTTAGCCTCTGAGATTCTTACGGGTAAGTAGATATAGTAGTTTAACAATGAAATCTGCTGATGCCGCCACTCCTTTTTTGCTTCTCAGTTGTCAAATCGGTGTGCCAAGCCCTTGGGCCAGGGATAAACCCCGGGGGGTTTTTCTGCTGAAATACGGGGGTTTCGCCACCCGCAGTGGGGGATTGCACCCCACCCACTGCTGGAAAACTTCCCCTTGCTCTAGCTCTCCTCACTGTGGAGAGCCACCCCCGATTATACGGTTTTTTGATGAAAAATCTCGAGTGTAGACCAGGAGCTTCTAGTTTGCACATCGCTTCAGTTTGGCACCACCCCCGGAAGTCCAACATAACTTATTTACATACTGAATATTTACATAGGAACACAACAGAAACAGGAAAAGGCAGGGAGAAGCCTCCATGGGGCCTCTCTTGAATCTCCTGGGAGGAAACAGGGGCTCCACCCTCCCTGTGATTTCCCCAATCGCACGCATTATTTGCTTTTACACCGATTCCTATGGGAAAAATTGCTTCTTCTTACAACTTCTTCTTAAGAACCTGGTCACAGAACAAATTAAGTTCGTAAGTAGAGGTACCACTGCATTTGGATTGATAATGCTGGATTTATTTCATAAACTGATTTTAGAAGCTGAAATCCTGGAGAAATGGACAAAGGCTCTTATTACTTTGATACCGAAAGAAGATATGGGTATACAAAAAGTCTAAAAATATAGATCTATCTTATTATTGAATGTGGATTATAAAATATTTGTATCCATAATAGCAAATAGGCTCAAAAGATTTCTTAATGAATTTATTCACATGGATCAAAATGGATTTCTTTCTAAAAGACAGATATGTGTATAATTTTAAATACCATAGAGCACTACAAACAGTATCTTGAGAAGTAAATAGCTATAATGTTCTTAGATGCGCATAACATTTGATAATTTAAATTGACAGTTTATAAATAGACAATTACAGTATATGGACGGGGCAAGTTTTTTAGTTGTAATAAATGCAATTTATACTAAACAAACAGCAATAATAATAATAAATGGAAAAATGACTGACAAAGTTGTTATTGCTAAAGTAACAAGTTGTGAGCTGCTCCGAGTCTCCGGAGAGGGGCGGCATACAAATCTAATTAATAACAATAACAATAACAATAATAATAACAACAATAACAACAACAATAACAATAACAACAACAACAACAACAACAACAACAAGGCAAGGAGGCTCATGATCTCCATTGTTGTTTATTTTGACATTAGAAATATTAAATAAGATGGTAAAATGACAGAGAGATTATAAGGATTCAAAATCAGAAAAGAAGAATATAAACTATAAGCATTTGCAGATGACTTATTATTTATACTTGAAAATCCACTAATTTCAGGATTAAAACTCTTGTACCAAATTGAAAATTATGGCGAGGTGGCTGGATTGAAAATAAATAAAGAAAAGATGAAAATGACTATAAAAATATGACCGAAAAACAAAAAATGGAATGGACAGAAGTTCTAGATATACAAATAATTAAAAAAGTGAGATATTTAGTGATCCTACTATCAGCAAGGTGTTCAACGCTTAAAGAAAACAATTATTTGAAACTTAAAAAACAAATTGAGAAAGACTTGGAAAAATGCAAAAATCTCCAACTATTATTAATGGGTAGAATTACACCAATTAACATGAACATCTTACCATAGTTACTTTTCATATTCTCGATGATACTAATAAAATTTGATTAAAAAAAAAAATGTGATTAACAAAATAATGTCAAAATTTATTAGGCAAAGGAAAAGACCAAGGATTGGTTTGAAAATGTTACATCATGCAAGAATAAGAGGAGGCTTTGGTCTCTCTAATAGGGAGCTATATTACCAAGCAACAGCAATGGCATGGATTAAGGAATGGATTCTGCTTAGAAACAAAAGACTTTTGAAATTGGATGGCACACATTTATTTGGTATGGTGGATATAAACAGTATTGGGTTTCTACCTGGATGAGAGGGACGGTATTCCGGTAGCAAAAATGGAGCTGTACGCACAGCTCCAGTTGACTGGCAGGTACGTGCACACATCGGAGTGTGTTTTGGCTTCTGTGCATGCAGGAAGCAAAATCTTGCAAGAGGACACATGGGTGTGTGAGATTTCGGTGCTTTTTTGGCTTCTGAGCATGCTCAGAAGCCAAATCTCACTCCAATATACGTGTACGTGAGTACTGGACACATGTGAGCTCCCACCACTCACCCAAAGCTGCGCACACTACTGCACTGATAGCGGAGGTAAGCTGCAACCTCCACCTGGACCTAAGATACATAGCTACTTCCAGAGGCATATTATAAGGAACTCATTATTCTTAGTTTGGCAAATAGTACTAAACATTATTCTAAATTTATTGGTTATCGGCAATTGATACACCCAGTAGAACAGATTGGAATTACATTCTGAAATACAGTGATATTTTATTAAAGACAGATAAGCTAAAATCCACAACAAAACTGGAAAATCAAGGTATAAAAATGAACTGGTATTTGAGGATGCAGCTACAAGCAAGATTTGAAAAGGATAGTAAAGCAGAAGGAATTAATCTGGAAAAAACAGAACTAGATAAAATACTAACAGGGATAGATGAAAATAGGATAAAGAAACTCTATAACTACTTCTTGACTATTGAATTAGAATTTGAACAAGTTAAAGAGATGATTATAAAATGGATGAGGCATACAGTCTGATAGCATATGAGTCCTTAGAGAGGGGTGGCATACAAATCTAATATATTATTATTATTATTATTATTATTATTATTATTATTATTATTATCATCATTATATAGGACATACAATTGATATGAATCTGTGGCAGCAACTATGGGAAAGGAATTATAAAATGACAATGGCAACAGCATTTAAAGAAAATATGTATGTTTTACAGATGGCATATGTCTCCATTTGTCAAGAACAAATCGATGAAGCATTGGAAGTGTAACAACATATCTGGCTTTTTTTTAACAGCCAATCACTGTGCCCGATGGAGGAGTGATGTGGGCAGTAAATGACTCTTTGGGAAGTTTACCGAAAACCCCTGAGATTGTAATGTTTGAATTGTATAGCAAAGGTCGATCTCTGCTCGCCTGGGGGATCTGGAGAGAATAATAATGTCGTCCAGGTATGCTTGAAGACTTATGGAGTGTAGTCACAGATCCGCCATCACCACATCCAGAATTTTGGTGAATGTCCTGGGAACGGAAGAATGGCCAAAGGGCATTGTTCTGTATTGCAAGTGTGTACCATTTAGATAGAAACACAGGTACTTCCTGTGATCTGGGTGGATTGGTCTTTATTCTCAGCCATTGTGCTATGACAGGTAGACTCACCAATTACAATGCCTATTTCAGCTGTTAAAAAGGCTCAGCGAATCAGCAGAGCACCAAGGAAAGCAGTGGAGTTAAAGGCACCAGCATTTCCCTCAGCCGGGGATTTAAAAGCTTTCTCTCTGACAGAAACTGGAAAACCCTGCCAATTGCTTCAGCTGATAGGCTCTTCTGAGTGAAAGGGAGCTGTGGGCATGCATGGGATTGCTCTCCTCTCTGAATTTTGCATAGATACAGGTAATGTTGATTCCAAAGAGCCAATCACCAATCAGAAGCCGGCATCCAAAAAGGCAACCGCCAAACAGAAGCCGCCCATCAGAAGCAGGGTGGGAAAATGGTGAACAATCTGTAATCCCAGCGAGGAATCACCCTGTTTGAAAGCGCTGGTTTTTCAATGTGCTTGCTCACTGCTTTATGAAACCTTCCTGACTAGTAAGCAGTGGAGAGATGGACCCTCCTGACCAATGTTCCCTCTAATTTTTTTTCGGGGTGGGCGGAAAAGTATAGTGTCTGAGCGGCAGTTCCCTTGCGACCGGGCGGCATAAAAGTATAAATAAATAAATAAATAAATAAATAAATAAATAAATAAAAAAATAAAAAAATAAAAAAATAAAAAAAATAAATCCCTTCTTTTTTATTAAAAGAAATTAATAATAAAACAAAACCAAACTCTATTACTATTAAAACTAAAACAACCAGCAAATCCAAAAACATAACTATTAATAAAAACAGGTGAGGGCTGGGGTTTTTTTCTCTGTTATTATTTGAGTGCTTTTACCATATGCTTTAAATCAAGAGTCACTTCTCTCTCTGTTTCTCTCTCTTTCCTGTCATTCTCTGCCTCAATCATTTTCTCATTTCTCTTCCCCCTTTTTTCTATCATTTCTCTCTCCCTCTCTCTTCCTTCCACTCCTCTCTCTCTCTTGCTTTCTTCCTCTCTCTCTCTTCCTTCCTCTCTCCTCTCACTCTTTCTTTCTTGCTCTCTCACTCTCTCTTCCTTCCTATCTTCTCTCTCTTTCTCTCTCTCTCTCCCTTCCTTTCTTTCCTTCTCTCTTCCTTCCACTTTTTTCTCTTTGTCTCTCTCTTTTCCTTCCTTCTCCTCTTCCCCTCCCTCTCCCTCTCTTTCTTCCTCTCTCCCTTTATATTTATCTCTTCCTTCCCTCCTCTCTTCCTCCCTTTCTCTCTCCCTCTCGTTCACTTTTCTCTCCCTTCCTTCCCTCCCTCCCTCCTTCTTTCCTCTCCTCTTTCCCTCCCTCTCTTTCCCTTCTTTTTCTCCATGTCTCTGGCGGGCAGCTGGCTTTGCTGACCGGCACAAGGCTCAAGCCAGCTGCCCGGGAAAGCCAGGAAGGTCCTCCTGCACCCTCCCAGCCGAAAACACAATGGAGGTCTGCCACCACCAGCTTGAGCCTCCCGTCGCTCCACCCCGCTTCGCCTGTCATCCTGGACCTCCATTTTGTTCTCGGGGGGGGGGAGGAGTGGCAGGAAAGCCCTGTGCCGGCTAGAGCTTTTCAAATGCGCTGCTTTCTTGCAACTCTTTCCTGGGCAGGGGGGAGGGAGGCCACCCCCCCTCAGGAAAGAGGTGCAGGAAAGCAGCGTGTTTAAAAGGTGCGCTGCTTTCACGAAAAGCCGTCTTTCCTGGCCGGCACAGGGCTTTCCCGCCGCTCCCCCCCGAAAGCACAACGGAGGATGACAGGCAGGGTGAAGCGGGGTGGAGCTACGGGAGGCTCAAGCAGGCAGCCTCCGCCCTTTTCTTTCGGCGGAAGAGGTGGAGAGGGGGCGGATCGGGCGGGCGGGGGCAGCGCCTTCTACTGCCGGCGCCTCCCCGCCCCCCCGCAGGCTGGCAGGGGGATGGGGAGTGCGCGCCCGTGGAAAAGGGCGCGCAGGGGTTATTTTGGGGCGCGCGCATCCTCACGCGCGCAGCTTACGGGGAACAGTGCTCCTGACTGCTGAGAAGCAAGTGATTGGCAGGCAATGCCCACGGAGATCAAAGGCCTGCCGAGGTGATGGCAATAGCCTCTGTCAAGCCTTGCTCTCTGAGGTAAAGGCTTGGGCTTACAAATATTGTGAGTGTTTGGGTGGTATCCACTGAAGAAAGGGACCTCTCACATAATTTCCATGGTGGTTCTTGTCAGCGGACTGGCTAACCAGGTCATTAATCTTTCAATAACTTACCTGTTGATGTATCTAGCCCTGTAAGAAAGTCGAAGATGGGCCAGAATTTTAAGGTAAACAGTCGAACAGATATTGTATTTAAATCCCTACTCTACAACTGAGTTTTAAAAATTGGATCCTTAGAGGCAGCTAGGGGGCATTACCTCATTAATATGTAAATTTAAACTCAGTCCCTACCAATAAGACTGAAGTATGACCCCTGCTGGACTCTCCTAAGCAGCGCATTGGAGAAAGGAGAGAGTTTAGAAGGGGTGGGAGGGAAGGAGGTTGAGAGGAAAGAAGAGGAGAAGGTAGAGGAGTAAGAAAATAGGTATTAGAGGTGGAGTAGCCACTTGAGATAGAAAGAAGGGAGTGTGGAGAGGAAAGTATGAGATAGACTAAATATTATAAATTAGAATTTGAATGTAAATTAGGTTATTATTTTAATGTATTTAAGAGATAATACACGATTATTGATTTGTTTAGAAAGTTTATTTGATGTCATGTATGATTTTGAAGTGGAGAAAAATGAAAGAAAAATTGTACTTGGAAAAAAAATACAATATCGGAAAGCTTAATTTCCCGAAGGTTTTCCTTGTCCCTCAGGTAGTCGAATCGCACAAGCAGGAACCACAGCCTCTCGCTGTTTTGCCTGTCTGCCATAGTGCCTCATGGTGCCCACGCAATGGAGCAGCAACAATTACCGCTTCCCCTGCTGCCGTGCTGAACTCTGAACAGGCGGGGCGGTTGATTTCCGGACTCCATTTTAGACTCACAGTGGGCTGGGAGGGGTGTTGGATGAGCGGCTGTTTGCTGGGTAGCGACGGGCTACGTCAAGACCGGGCCCAGGCTCTGGCCTTGTTGCGCGTGCCCATTGTGTGACGCTACCTTCTGCCTTTTGGGGTCTCAGCCGTGCTGAGTAAAAAGGAAACAGCAGCTTCCAGCGGACAGAAATGGGCGCTGGGGGCCGCGCCGTCAGTCCCGTTTCTGGAAAGCGCTTCTCTCTTTCTTGCCGCTCCTAAGCCTAATTGCCAGTCGGGCGCCTAGACAACCGCCGACCCGATGGAGACCCCCGTAGCTGGGCCCCCCGTCACGCTCATCGTCAAAGCGCCCAACCAGAGGTACACGGATCAGACCATCAATTGTTTCCTGGATTGGACCGTCGGGAGACTGAAATACCACCTCTCCAAGGTGTACCCCAGTAAGCCGGTGAGCCCCTAGCCTTTCTTTTAGCTCCTCCTGAGTCCCCGGGCGGAACAGAGCAGCTGGTGGGGTTCAGGAGATGTTGACTGAGAAAAGCTGCTGCGTGGAGGCAGGACGCTTTATTTTCTTTTGGGCTTGCTTTAGTTAAAATGGAGTTTTTCACACCGCCTCTGTATTTGAGCAAGCTTTCTTTGTTATATTTCAGGGTTTTATATTATACAATAGTCAGAAATAAAATATAGCATTCCTATTGGTACCCCATGGGACCTCAATGCCATTTTTAAGTTATCTGCTCTACCTGCTCAACTAAGCAACGTTGTGAGACCTTCGCATAGTGATAACAACTAGGCCTCTCCCCCCCCCCCCATTTCCCAAATCAAAATCTCACGCTTGTGCTCCAGAGTGCTCCAGTTAGATTGTATTCTTCATTCAGTGTTCAACAGTGGGCTCACTTGTTGCTTATTTTCTCTTCCTTCAGCCCAAATCGGCAGCCAAGATGTTGGTTAGTTCTCTTTGTCTTAATTACTAGATGACGAATTTATCTTTTTTTTAATGTATACTGTAAGCATGTGTACCAAGACAAATTCCTTGTGTGTCCAATCACACTTGGCCAATGAAATTCTATTCTATTCTACAGATACAGAATGGTATAGTAATATATTATTTAATAAAATACCAGTGTAGCAGAATTCTTTTTACAAACCATTTACACTTTTTACAAACTTCAAACTTGACAGCCTTAAGACTCCTGGACTTCAACTCCCAGAATTCCTCCTCCAGTTATGCTAGCTCAGGAATGGGAATTAAAGTCCACAAGTCTTAAACTTGCCAAGTTTGAATACCCTTGCACCTCTAATCCCTAACCTAGGGGTCTTCAAACTTGACATTTTAAGACTAGTGAACTTCAACTCCCAGAATTCCTTTTCCAGTCATGCTAGATGGGTTAATTAAAAGGCAAAATCAGCCCCATATTTTTTTAAAAAATACCTGAGCAGTCCCCCCCCCCCTTTTTTTTTTGGAAAAATTGGGTGGGCAAAAGGTCTGAGAAGTCTACAGGGAGCTCCTAGGAGCTGGGAGATGACAAAAATGCCCCCATTTTTGTGAAAAATGGGAAGTTTAATATTGTCGATTTCAATTTCTATTTTTAAGCTAGCATGACTGGAGGAGGAATTCCAGGAGTTGAAGTCCACACGTCTTAAGGCTGTCAAGTTTGAAGTGTACATGGTTATAAAAAGTATAAATGTTTGTAAAAAGTATTCTTTTTAAGTTACACTGGTATTTGAAGTCCACTAGTCTTAAAGTTAGTTAATTAGTAAAATGTATACGCTGCCTGTCAGAAAAATTCCCCAGACCAAGAGAATAAAAGCTAAAAGTCTTTATTAACAATATGATATAAAACATAGAAACATATATCAAACATAACATAAACATAACATAAACAAAGTTTCCGACATGATCATACAGTATCATACAGGGACCTAGAGAAGTCACGGGAAGAATACCCATGAACTTCAGAAGGTAAAGTACCTAATTACAAGAATCATCTTATATAGCATTTTTATGTCTTGTTTACACCCCCTTCTTCCTGTCTACTATTTGTCCATATATGGGTTTGTCTTGCATCCAATTACATCATAGTTCCTCGGAACTCTCTAGATTAATCCATCAAGTTGTTGTTTTTCCTTTATGAATGTTTCTTGGCCTAGAAAATAGGATTTCTTCATCTCTGATGCAGGATGTAAACATGTTTTTGTTCTTTTGCATTTTCTGGCAAAGTCCACTGTCCAAAAGGTTGGAAGTTCAGTACTCTAATACAGTGATTTTCAACCTTTTTTGAGCCGCGGCACACTTTTTACATTTACAAAATCCTGGGGCACACCACAAACCAACATGACACAAAAAGACAGTAAATATTATTTATTTATTTATTTATTCAATTTTTATGCCCCCTTCTCCTTAGACTCAGGGCGGCTTACAACATGTTAGCAATAGCATTTTTTAACAGAGCCAGTATATTGCCCCCACAATCTGGGTCCTCATTTTACCCACCTCGGAAGGATGGAAGGCTGAGTCAACCTGGAGCTGGGGATGAGATTTTAACTGCTGACCTTCAGATTTACAGTATTTCTACATGTATTTATACATAGAACATACAATCCCATGTAACATCCCCTTATAAATACAGTCAATCATCAATCATCCCTCCTCAAATTTATACTACTGTCTCATTTCTGTCTCTCCCCCCGCCCCTTATATGTCTGTGTGTACTCAAACCATTTCCAAAACCAGGTGAGGGCTGGGGTTTTATTCTCTTTTATTCTTTTCAAAAACAGGTGAGGGCTGGGGTTTTTTTCTTATTATTTGGGTGCTTTTTACCATATGCTTCAAGAATCACCTCTCTCTCTCTTTTGTTTCTCCTCTCATTCTCTGCCTCAATCATTTTCTCATTTCTCCTCCCCTTTTTGTTCTCATTTCTCTCTCTCTCTCCTTTCCTCTTCCTATCTGTCTCTCTTGCTTTCTTTTTCTCTCTCTCTCTCTCTTTCTTGCTTTCTTTCAGTATCTCTTGCTATCTCTCTTTTTCTCTCTTGCTTTTCTTCTCTCGTGCTTTTTCTTGTTCTTTCTCTCTCTCTGTTGCTCTCTCTCATTCTCTTATTTTCTCTCTCTCTCTTTTCTTTCTCTCTCTCTGTTGCTCTCTCTCATTCTCTTATTTTCTCTCTCTCTCTCTTTTCTTTCTCTCTCTCTTAGTCTCTCTCTCTCTTGTTCTCTCTTATTTTCTTTCTCTCTCTTGTTCTTTCTCTCTCTGTCATGCTTTCTCTCTCTTGTTCTTTCTCACTCTCTCTCTCTCTGTTGCTATTAGCACTCCGGATCGGGCAGGCAGAGACATCGACAAGAAGCCATGGGCGCGAGGGGGCTCCAGAGAAGGAAGGATCGGGCGGGGGGGGGCTCCTGCAAGTGGAAGCCTCAGCCCTGGAGCCCCCTCGTGCCCATGGCTTCTCGTCGATGTCTCTGCCTGCCCGATCCGCGGGAGTGCTAATAGCGGCGGCGGGCAGAGACATCGACGAGAAGCCATGGGCGCAAGGGGGCTCCAGGGCTGAGGCTTCCACTTGCAGGAGCCCCCCCCCCCCGCTATTCCCGCCGCCGCCGCCGCCGCTATTAGCACTTCCACGGATTGGGCAGGCAGAGACATCGACGAGAAGCCATGGGCGCAAGGGGGCTCCAGGGCTGAGGCTTCCACTTGCAGGAGCCCCCCCCCCCGCTATTCCCGCCGCCGCCGCCGCCGCTATTAGCACTTCCATGGATCGGGCAGGCAGAGACATCGACGAGAAGCCATGGGCGCGAGGGGGCTCCAGAGAAGGAAGGATCGGGCGGGGGGGGGGGCTCCTGCAAGTGGAAGCCTCAGCCCTGGAGCCCCCTCGCACCCATGGCTTCTCGTCGATGTCTCTGCCTGCCCGATCCGCGGGAGTGCTAATAGCGGCGGCGGGCAGGAGCCCCCCCCGCTATTCCCGCCGCCGCCGCTATTAGCACTCCGGATCGGGCAGGCAGAGACATCGACGAAAAGCCATGGGCGCAAGGGGGCTCCAGGGCTGAGGCTTCCACTTGCAGGAGCCCCCCCCCCTATTCCCGCCGCCGTCGCCGCCGCTATTAGCACTCCCACGGGCGAGGGGGCTCCAGGGCTGAGGCTTCCACTTGCAGGAGCCCCCCCCCGCTATTCCCGCCGCCGTCGCCACCATTAGCACTTCCACGGGCGAGGGGGCTCCAGGGCTGAGGCTTCCACTTGCAGGAGCCCCCCCCCCGCTATTCCCGCCGCCGCCTCTATTACCACTCCCGATGCCACAAGTGAAAGCCTCAGCCGCTACTATTGCCCTCCCGCCGAGTCCCAAGCTCACCTGCTGCAAAGAAGGAAGGCACGAAGAAGAAAGGCGCGAAAATGAAGGTGTGAAGAAGCAAGCCGGGACACTCAACTTCCGGTTTGGAAGCGGAACTTTGCGGCACACCTGACCTTGTCTCGCGGCACACTACTGTGCCGCGGCACAGCGGTTGGGAAACGCTGCTCTAATAGGAGTGTTTTGTATCTATCTAGGCCTTAGATGTCTAGATTCTATAGATAATTCTCACAATCCCCCCTCTTTTAATTTTTTCTAAGAATTTTTCAAATTCTTAGAACATCTCTATATCCTGCATCATAATGCAGACCTTCCTATTCATGGGGATATTCATCTTTATGCCAGCGGGCCTTCCATCAGGTAATGCAAACCAGTGCACATTTGATACAGATACAGGTTTCAGAACATAATACAAAACCTAATACAATGATTCCTACAAATGAGTCTGGCAACCAAGAGGTTGAGATGTTGAGGTGCTCCATATGTCACTAGATGCAGCATTGTAGTGTATGATTCTACTCCCAACTGCGATTTCTTGAATAACTCATATCCCATTTTGATTAATATCTATATGTCTGTATAGCTACTCTATTTTATATTACAGATCCTTTAACACCTTTTCTGCTGCACAAGTATAATGCCCCATTCGCCTAAGTTGATTTTGTAAGGCACACCAGGGACATATACAGTGGTCCCCCCAGTTTCGCGATCCCGAACATTGCAAATCGCTATATTGCGATTTTTCAGCAATTGATACCATCTCAATCTTCGCGAAACGCTATATCGCGAAATAATAAAAATATTGTACTTAAAAATACGTGCGCGGTTTTTCCCGCCCGAAATGACCAAACTGCCGTGTACCATTGCTGGTTGGCCGAAATCTCGGCCAATCAGCTTTGCCATTGTAATAGGTTTGCCCGGCAATGGTGATACAGCAAGATTTCAGCCAATCAGCGTTGTCATTGCAAACATTTCGCCCGACAATGCTGATTGACAGAAATCTCGGCCAATCAGTGTTGTTTGCTCAGCGTGCTTTGCTTTGAAACTTTTGGAACTTTGTGAGCTGTTGGTCGGGGCTGTTGGTCGGAACTGTTTCTTGCATTGGAGCTCTTTCTTGGATCTGTTTCTTCGATCTCTTGCTTGGAGCTGTTTGTGAAGACTTCTTTGAAGATGGCACCTAAACGTTGCATACGGAGTGCAGGCGGCGACGCTAAAAAGACCCGGAAGATGCTGACAATCAAGGAGAAAATTGAACTTTTGGACATGCTGAAAGCGGGACGTTCTAATGTAGATGTTGATCGGCATTATGGGATCAACAAATCGACTGTGCGATACATCCGGAAAGACGAGAAGAAGATAAGGCAAACTTCTCAGATAACATTCAACAATGCTGCAAAAAGAATGGTGACGCCTAGAAACAAACGCCTTATGAAGATGGAAGCTGCTTTGTCTGTGTGGGTACAAGACTGCCGCAAAAAGAGCATTGCTTTGGATACCAACACCATAAGGACCAAGGCACAGCAATTGTACAACCGTCTTGAAGACACAGAAGGAGGCGATGCAGATGAGGGAAACCCAGGTGAGGGCTGGGGTTTTTTATTCTGTACTGTACTGTATTTAAGTGTTTTTTAAGGAAGGGGGGAGGGAGGGATGGATGGAAGGAGTGATGGAAGGAAGGAAGGAGTGATGGAAGGAAGGAAGGAAGGAGGGAGGAATGGATGGAGGGAGGAATGGAAGGAAGGCGGGAGGGATGGAAGGAGGGAGGGAGAGGAGGGAGGGAGGGATGGAAGGAGGGAGGGATGGATGGAAGGAGTGATGGAAGGAAGGAAGGAGTGATGGAAGGAAGGAAGGAAGGAAGGAGGGATGGATGGAGGGAGGAATGGAAGGAAGGAGGGAGGGATGGAAGGAGGGAGGGAGAGGAGGGAGGGAGGGAGGGATGGAAGGAGGGAGGGATGGAAGGAAGGAAGGAGGGATGGAAGGAGGGAGGGATGGAAGGAGGGAGGGAGAGGAGGGAGGGATGGAGGGAGGGAGGGATGGAAGGAGGGATGGATGGAAGGACTGTATGCTTTCATTCAAGTCACTTCTCTCTCCCTTTCCTGTCATTCTCTGTAGATGAAGGGGCTGGTGACTCTGAAGACCCCCAGCCATCAACATCTTCTGCTTCTTCAGCCCCAGCCACATTCACATCAAGCAAAGGGTGGTTTTACAAATTTCAACGGCGCTATGGCCTGAAGAGTGTGTCATTGCATGGAGAAGCTGCCTCAGCAGATACAGGTGCAGCTGAAAACTTTGTCCGGCGCACGTTTAAAGATCTAATTGCAGAAGGGGGCTACCTTCCAGAACAGGTGTTCAACATGGACGAAACAGGCCTGTTCTGGAAGAGGATGCCTTCACGGACTTTCTTGATGCAAGATGAAGCCAAAGCCCCTGGCTTTAAGGCCATGAAAGATAGAGTGACTTTGATCATGTGTGGGAATGCAGCAGGCTTTTTGCTGAAGCCAGGGCTAATTTATAAGTCACGAAATCCAAGAGCCCTCAAGAACAGAAATAAGAATGCATTGCCAGTGTACTGGATGCATAATCCTAAAGCATGGATTACAAAACCCCTCACGCGGGACTGGTTTCATCAGTGCTTCATCCCACAGGTGCAGGTTTATTTGGCTGCCAAAGGACTCGATTTCAAAGTGCTTCTCCTAATGGACAATGCTGGAGGCCATGATGACCTGGCACATGAACATGATGTGGTGGAAGTCGAATTCTTGCCACCAAACACCACATCGCTTATCCAGCCGATGGATCAAGGTATTATCCGTGCATTTAAGGCACTGTACACGCGCAATTCTCTTGCAAGCATCGTGGAAGCAATGGATGCTGATGAAAACTTCACATTGAAGGCCTACTGGCGTCAGTACACAATTGCATCTTGTCTGAAGAACATTCAGAGTGCCTTAATGGATATGAAGTCACAGACAATGAATGCCTGCTGGAGGAAATTGTGGCCAGAAGTGGTGAATTATCACAGGGGATTTGCTCCCGAAGAAATTCAAGATGCTGCAGTCCAGAACTCTGTGAAGCTGGCACAGGCACTGGGTGGAGAAGGCTTCGTTGACATGACACCAGAGGAAGTCAATGGTTTGCTTGATGAGCATGGCCTACCGCTGACAGACGGAGATCTGGAGGAGCTGACCAAGTCAGCGAGTGAAGAAGAGGAGGAGGAAGTGGAAGCTGAAGAAGCTGAGGAAGAAGAAGATGTTGGCCTAACGCTTGAGCGGCTTGCAGAAGTGAACAGAACTGCTGCACATCTCCAACGCATGGTGGAACTTTGGGATCCCAACATGACTCGCTCTATACACTTTAAGGCCTCCCTTGACAACACCATTGCACCATACAGAGCCATGTTAGCCAAGCAAAAGAAAACGCGCCAACAACTGCCCATAACTATGTTTGTCACAAAAACCAAGAGGTCTGCCACAACATCACCTGCAGCGTCCATTGTAGACATGGTGATAGAAGAAGATCCCGATTTATCCTAGTTATGCTAACCCCCCCCAAAAAAATTTAAAAATGTAAATAAATATTGTTATTGTTTCTATCAGGATGACTAAGTGTGTTATTCAATGTGTACAGTACAGGTTACTGTACAGGTAGAGGTACAGTACAGTACTGTACAGTACATTAAGGGGATGGGAAATGGTAATTTGTGGGTTGAAAGTGTTGGGACTGAGTGGCATAGAGAAGAATGAATGAATGACTGAGTGAATGAAATTCAAACACAGGTGAGGGCAGGGTTTTTTTATTCTGTCATTGTTTAAGTGCTTTTTACGAAAGGAAGGAAGGAGGGAGGGAGGGATGGAAGGAGGACATGAGGGCAAAAAAACCCAGGTTCAAATTGGAATGGGAAATCAGAAGTGACAAGTGTTCTCACTGAGAGCTAGCAGCTTGAGAGGGCAAAAAAACCCAGGTTCAAATCTGAATGGGAAATCATAAGTGACAAGTGTTCTCACTGAGAGCTAGCAGCTTGAGAGGGCAAAAAAAAAACCAGGTTCAAATCTGAATGGGAAATCATAAGGGACAAGTGTTCTCACTGAGAGCTAGCAGCTTGAGAGGGCAAAAAAAACCAGGTTCAAATTGGAATGGGAAATCAGAAGTGACAAGTGTTCTCACTGAGAGCTAGCAGCTTGAAAGGGCAAAAAAAACCAGGTTCAAATCTGAATGGGAAATCATAAGTGACAAGTGTTCTCACTGAGAGCTAGCAGCTTGAGAGGGCAAAAAAAACCAGGTTCAAATCGGAATGGGAAATCAGAAGTGACAGAACGACTCGTGCCCCAAGAAAGCCGGTGACAGGGGCGAATCGGGCGGGCAGGGGTAGCGGCGAGGAGCCCGGAGGCGCTGGGGTGTGTGTGGCCGGCATGAAAAATAACCATTGCCAGCCTCCGAACTGCCGTCGCCACACCATCTGTGCATGCGCGGCCATGGAAAACAGGACGTGCATGCACAGATGGTGTTTTTACTTCCGTGCCGCCACATCGCGAGGTTACGATTATCGCGAGGGGTCTTGGAATGGAACCCTCGCGATAATCGGGGGACCACTGTACTCAACAAATTATATTTATTATAATACTTCTATCACCTTACTACTCCTTGTATCTTATCCATGTGTGGGATATGTCACCTATTCTCTGGGCTTTAATCAAAACAACATTTGTAAATATAGGCCACTGAATAAGCCATTATCTTGGTATATGCTCAAATTGGGGTACATATACCGTTTCTCCACCTTCTGGGACATGTTTATGTATTGTTTCTTTCACCGCACCTTTCTATTATAATGCCTGCTGATACATGACTGTCATGGTATAGTGTAGAATGGTTTTGTTTCTTAATTACCCTTTCACAAATGACCAATTTTTTACAAAAAAATGTTACCTCCATAAATGTTATGTTTGTCTATTGTGCAGGACCCATTTGTTCCAGTTGCAAGAATGCGTAAGCATGAACATATAAGTCACCAAATAAAAACCCACTTGTCCTAGGGCTTCAGCTTTTTTCTTTTCCAGCATCTCTATGGATAATTGTGTTCACACCTCTTGCCTATATACTACATACTCATAGGCTGGTAACATATATTTCCCTGCAATTACCAGGCATATTTTACTTTGTCCATTTAGGGCATCCCAAGTAATTACCCTTACAAGTTAGGTTTTATAATAATCTTGACTTCAAACAAAAGGGGACATATATGCATTATATCTGGATTTGTTAATTCCCCTTTTCCTAATGTGTCTCCCATCTCCCTTGTTTGACTTCGTCTCTTTTCTTTCACATAGCTAATTGCACAGTTTTGCTAGGGCTATGTTGTATAAAAATACCAGTTTGGAGGGTGCTTTTGTTTCATGATATAGCAATAATAATTCTTCTTCTATAATCCTACACTTCTTATATAAAGGTGTGTAATCTATACCTTTAAAAATATTACTTACAAATAACTTCCACTTCATAGCTACATCCCAATTTTTTAACTTCCACATTATATGTACAATTGCACTGTGAATATTTTCCTACTGGCATTCCATTACTGAAAGCGGATCTGAGGCATATTCCAGTTTTCAAATCTGGATCAATTAATGCTAGTGATGATGTTTGTGTATACCAATGATCCAGTCCGGTATGGAAACAGAGCTGCTATCATGTCACCAGGTGATTAGGTAACACAGCCTCTGATACCATCCCTACCTTTGTGTACAGTATAACATTCCACAAAACAATCAGCAACTTTATTATCACATTCATGCTGCTATGTATTATGTGCACTAGCCCCCCCCCCCAAGGGTATAGTTGTATGCCATGTGTATATGTGACAGTATTCTATACACTAACACTTTGACTTCAGGGGCTTACATCCACAGATTTCCACAACATAAATGTGACCTATTCGGATATATCCTCTTCTCTATGAGAATGACAATGGCAAAGTAAATAATTCCTACCCAGATTCACAAATCCACCCTCCAAAGTTCCATTTATTTAAAAAACATTAAAAGGTTTTTCAGTCCTTCTTTCCCTCACTCTGCTTTTGGGAGACACTAATGAACTGGCAAAGTCCATTCTTTCATGCATCAGACTCTTCATGTGTGTCCATGGCGTGCACAGTCATCTCAATCATTATCAGTATTTGCAATGAATGTTCCCAAATAAGCTTCCGTTTGTGCTCGTTTAAGTTTTTACTCAGGAATCAGTCACCACTCTTAAAATTATGCACTTGTAAATAAGCCACTAGCCCGTCAGACCTTAAACAAGAAAAAAAAACTGGGACAAGTTTTTGTATTTGTTTCAGAAATAATTTAGCATCTCATTGCATCTTGTTCCAGTATAACTCATTTAAATATACATTGCACAATCATTTATACACATACAAATGCTAAAGGTAAACGTTTCAAGGTTGTTATACTGCTTCTGGGATTCAATTTTCTCCCCAACCTTTGCCAAATATACTCGGAGAGAAGGGAATCCTTTTTAGTTCCCTGTTCTACTAAATAGACCATAAAACGTGTACTTTTATCATTACAGTATTAATATACATTATTAATATACATACCATTTTTCCATACCAAGGCATGTTTCAATATTATATTTACTCTCATCTTAAGTATTTATCATTACAAATAAAAATGCTTTCACCCACCCACTTAAAGGATTCAATTCTTACCCAAATACATATCTCAACTGCTGGCATTTTTAATGTAATTCACTCAATTCACTGAAATGGCCAGCCAACACTTTACCTACTACAATTAAGCCTTCAAATCCAAGCAGTACGCTGAGATCCAGAAATACCTTTCTCTCCAGATTTTCCAGGTTCACCATTAAAGACCCTTTGGTCCTGGGAATCCAATATTACCAGGTTCACCTTGTGGACCAGCTGGATCAGCTGGGCCAGGGCAACCATCAGGTCCAGTTGAACCAGGAAGACCTAGACCTGGGCTTCCAAATTGTCCTGGAAGACCTCATAGACCCATGAGACCAGGTTCACCAGTGAGGACTAATAGCACCACCTAAACCTTGTACCACCATATTTGCCATAAGACTCTGGGATAACCACAAGATCCAGATTCTCCAAAAGGACCTATTGAACCACAAAAACCTTGAGGCCCTGTTTGACCAAATTCACTAGGTTCGCCTGGAGGTTCCTGGTAAACAGGAAAACCAATTAATCCCAAAAAAGCCAGCAACACCACTAGGGCCAGCAGGGCTAACTACCACTAGCATCAGCTTGTCCTGGGGTACCGTCTTCACCAGGTACACCAGATTCACCTTTGTTATCAACAATATTATTCATTCCAACCACTGTATTCCCTTATTTATGTTATTCCAATATCCATGTTTTAGTATATACACTCATTCACACTAAATCAAAAACAAAGTTTCTTTTACAATGAATGGAAAACAATTATGCATTCTTTCATGCACATGTCCAACACACAGTCATATTTCTCACACTAAGTTAAATTATTAGTTGTCCTTCTTCCCTACTGCCTCTTTTACAGCACCTAATCTTTTCTCAATAATCCTTATCTTATACAGGCCTTTCTTATAATCAATCACACTGATCATTCAGCTTTATTTTTAGACAGCTTTTAAAAACCTCTGCTTATCATACAAATTTTTATACTACCACTGCTTGTTAAATTTCTATCCAATTTTGTTACATGTGTGAAGCAACCCCCTTTTACAAAACCTTTCCCATTTTAATTACTAGCAGCTAAACAAAATTAAAGTATAAACAGACACCCTACGGGTCTATACTAATCCATTCAAATGCCTTCAGCCTCTAACACCTTCCTTCACCACAGGAAACCATCAATCCAAAACTATCAAAACTACCTGTCTTCTAAATCACAACAGGTTTATCTCATGTAGCTACACACGGTTTATTATATTCTGTATCTAAACCAACATTTACTGCCACAAACAACCCGAATACCAACACTACTATTGTAACAGCCAGAGTTGGAAGGGACCTTAAAGGTCATCTAATTTAACCCCCTTTTCCAGCAAACATCTCTCTACCAATTCATAAAAATGACAATCTCCTTTTACAACAGGCAAATCGCTCCACTATGTAATAGCTGGCTGCACTCCAGCATCCTCATACGTATCATCTTCTATCCTACTTCCCATATCATGTCTTCTAACAGTTTTCACATAGGAGTATTTCTTCATCAAACAATATAAAACACGGAACCACAATCCCAAACATATGTATAAACACCACTTATACCATGCTGTACAAAACAACTACATTTCCCTTCATTCCCTCAGATTACAAACCACAGAGAGAAAATAATGTGTAAAAGGAAAAGAATGTTGCACAATCAAAAACTCATAAACAACTTTTTCTTCCCTTAAAACAGAGCCAAATCCAGAAATACATCACCATACAGTGTGAATATCTATTTTCACAGAACCGGTTTATCTAAATTTACATGAGCCTCTCAGCTGTATTCAATGATGCCACAGATTTAATCCAGAAAGCAAGTGTTTATCATTGAATTCTACTTAATTGTGAAAATGTTGCCTAAAATGTTTAGCTTCCTTATGAGCATTGTAAAATTCAGCAACAGTTGTCACAGCAGCAATTAAACATTTTCATTTCATAACACCACAAGACTCCCTACCAGTACTTCATATCATTTATCAGATAGGTGTTCAATTCATAATTCATAATCAAAGCTTTTTTTAAAAAATGTTTCCCCTCATCTGGAACCTCAAGATATCCTTCAAAATATCCCAGCTAGCAATTTTCTCATGGGCATACAACAAGAGACTATTCCTTCCAACAGATATAAAAGGCAATTGTTAAAAAAATCTAATTCTTGCTATGTGTCTTTTAAATATATTTGTGCCAAAATGTTTCATTCAACTTCCTTTCAAAGTTATCTAGGGTTCTTTTAGAGGTACAGTATTTGCTTTTACTGTAATGATGAAGTTTCTAAAAAAATAACTCAATAGGTAATTAGTAGATAAATTCATCTATCAGAAAACATGAAAATTCCTCAGTATTGGACTCCAGTTCATCATATGTGAAACATACACACTACTATGCATGGAAGAAACCCCTTTCATAACCACATCTATACACTAACCGTGGAATTCACCAACACGGAATTCCCTCCAACTGACACATAAAGCCATCAAAAACCTTTATAACTCTTTCCCATCCTCAACCTCCTAATATACATAACAAACAAACTTAACAACTCAGCCACATAACTGCAAACCATTCACCTGTGTATTAAACACATGCCATCTATCCCAATACAATATTCAAATTCTCTACTCTCTCAAATAAAGAATATCCACAAATCCCCTCATCTCCAGCTGCTTATAAACCAAGCCTGCTGTAATAAATTAATTCTCCTTCAAATCTACTGCACCAAAAAATCCCAGGAACAACAATATCCTTTCAACAATTATAAACTTACTTCCCTAAAAAGAAAACACAACCTGTCAACCCACTTAACTTCAAGACAGCCTCACATTCTCACATTCCTTGTCTTAAACAAGCAATACTATAAACCCTACACACACAGTCTTAACTCCAATTCAACAAACAAAAAACCTTACAATTAACATCTGCTCACCCGAAACATATATCTTCTATTATTAATCACATTTATCAAAAGCTCTATTTCTCAATAATTCAAGAATTGCAGGTAGACTTCCCTACACCTCTTGCAATAATCTTTTTGCTCTAACAGCAATCTAACTATAACCATATGTATTATAACTTCTTAAATAATACCAGCAAAAGGACAAAATACTACATAGCACAGCTGCTATCACCCCATAAAGGCACTGTTCTGCTCTTCAACGTACAACTTACAAGAAGCCTACATCCCTTGTCAGAGAGGGGGGAAAGAAAAGGAAAGAAAAACAAAACAAAACAAAGCACAACACTCCACCGCAGCATCCGCTGTCAGTTCCCATTCCTAGCATATGCTATGTCCTAAGTTTAAAGCAAACACCCATATTTATGTTCCATAATAAAACCCGTTTCATTATGTTGCAGACGTTCACCCAGAAGTGAAACATAAGCAAGCCGATATTTATTTAAATATCTAATCTGATTCCTTTAAAACTTTTACTCAACGGTGTCACCACCCAACATGTGTTTTAAATTAGCTCTCGTGCACAAGAACCCAGCACAAATATAGAGACATTTCTCTCACGTGCTCTTTGTGCCCACATGTGTTCAATCATACCTCTACGTATCACCAACCCAGGATCAGACCCCTTGGCCAACGTTACTCACCAAGGATGCTTGCTTTCGCTGGCAGCTGCAACCTTTCCTGGGAAACCTCTCATTCTCCTGGTCTCTCAATTCGAAAAGAAGCTAATTCCTGGACATGAAAGCAAGAGAAAACCAGCCACTGGAAAAAAACTCCAGTAAGGGCGCCCTGCCAGGTTTCTCCCGTCCTCCAGCCAGGAAAAAAGTTCTCAGGCCCCACGTTGGGCGCCAATTTGTCAGAAAAATTCCCCAGACCAAGAGAATAAAAGCTAAAAGTCTTTATTAACAACATGATATAAAACATAGAAACATATATCAAACATAACATAAACATAACATAAACAAAGTTTCCGACATGATCATACAGTATCATACAGGGACCTAGAGATGTCACGGGAAGAATACCCGTGAACCTCAGAAGGTAAAGTACCTAATTACAAGAATCATATAGCATTTTAATGTCTTGTTTACACTCCCTTCTTCCTGTCTACTATTTGTCCATATATGGGTTTGTCTTGCATCCAATTTCATCATAGTTCCTCGGAACTCTCTAGATTAATCCATCAAGTTGTTGTTTTTCCTTTATGAATATTTCTTGGCCTAGAAAATAGGATTTCTTCATCTCTGATGCAGGATGTAAACATGTTTTTGTTCTTTTGCATTTTCTGGCAAGGTCCGCTGTCCAAAAGGTCAGAAGTTCAGTACTCTAATAGGAGTGTTTTGTATCTATCTAGGCCTTAGATGCCTAGATTCTATAGATAATGCTCACTCCAGTGGACTCTGGGTGGCTCACAATAGTAAGGACCATTAAAAGCAGTGGTAAAAAAGATTACAATATCAACAACAATAAAAATATAAAATCATAATAATAGTCCAGAAAAAACATACATACTCTCAATCATTCATGGTCCCAGGCCTGCCAGAAAAGCCAGGACTTAATGGCTTTCTGGAAGGCCAATATGGTGGGGTTAATATGGGTCTCCAGAGGCAGTTTGTTCCAAAGTGTAGGAGACATGATAGAAAAAGCCTTTCTCTGCGGTTCCACCAACTGACATAGTTTGGCGGATGGGATCCAGAGAAGGCCAATCCTATGGGCCTTTATTTGTCGCTGGAAAATATGAGGTAGCAGGTGGTCCGTAAATAGTCTGGTCCTAAACCATATAGGGCTTTAAAGGTAATAACAAACACCTTCAATTGCATTCAGAGACCTACTGGTAACAAATGCAGCTCGCTGAGAGTTGAAATGGTGTTGATGTACCTCAATATAAACACGATAGCTCGCACAGCTGCATTTGGAACCAGCTGTAGTCTCCAAATGTTTTTCAAGGGTAGCCCCATGTAGAGCGCATTACAATACAGTGGAACCCCGACATACGAGCAGCTCTACTTACGAGCTACTCGAGATACGAGCTGGGAGAGTAGAGAAATTTTTGCTCGACTCACGAGCTTCCATTCGGGATACGAGCCGAGAAGAGCCGGCCTGGCTTGCTTTGCTTCCGAGCTGATGCAGAGCCGAATAAAGCGTCACGCCCCTCTGACGCTTTCGGCGGCTTCCGAAGCGATGCTGGGCTCTTTTGCCACCAAAAGCGTCAGGGGGGCGTGACGCTTTATTCGGCTCTGCAAAGCAAACCAGCCTGGCTCTTCTCCGTTCGTATCCAGCGCTTGGTGAGTCCTTGGCTTCTGCTGGGGGTGGGGGGATCTGAACGCTTTCTGCTGGGGGTGGGGGGATCTGAACGCTCTCCCTGGCTGGGAGCACTTTCGCTGCGAGAGAGGGCTTTCCCGAAAGGGACGGAGAAAGCCCTCTCTCGCAGCGAAAGTGCTCCCAGCCAGGAGGCTGCGAGAGAGGGCTTTCTCCGCCCTTTCGACAAAGCGCGCCTGTCTGAAAAGATCGCCGCCGGTCTGGTGGGGTTTTGCAGCAACCTCCGAGCAACCTGGGCTCGGAGGTTGCTGCAAAACCCCACCGGACCGGCGGCGATCTTTTCAGACAGGCGTGCCGATTCTCCGCTTTTAGCAGTGAGCGGAGAATTGGCGCGCTTGTCTGAAAAGCTCGTAGCTGGCATGGGGGGATTTTCCATGCCGGCTACAATCTTTTTAAACAGATGCGCCGATTCGCCGCTCACCCGGAGTGAGCGGAGAATCGGCGCGCTTGTCTGAAAAGCTCGTAGCTGGCATGGGGGGATTTTCCATGCCGGCTACAATCTTTTTAAACAGATGCGCCGATTCGCCGCTCACCCGGAGTGAGCGGAGAATCGGCGCGCTTGTCTGAAAAGATCGGAGCCAGCATGGAAAGCCCCCCCATGCCGGCTCCGAAGCACCGGGCACCCCTCAGCCGACGTCTTTTCCCCTCAGCCCTCGGGCTTGCACGCATTAATCACTTTTCCATTGTTTCCTATGGGAAACAATGCTTCGACCTACGAGCTCTTCGACATACGAGGTTCCTTCCGGAACCAATTAATTTCGTATGTCGGGGTTCCACTGTAGTCATTTTTGGAAATGATGAATAAATAGACATGTTCTTGATTTTTCTGCAACTGTTTTTACATTAACTAATAGGCAATAGATTTCTGCATTTCTGCTCTACTCTTTACAGCTGTGTTTGAGCAAACTAATATGTTTTTGCTACATAATTTGTTTTCTAACATTTTAAATAGATGAAAATAGAATAGAATAGAATAGAATAGAATAGAACAACAGAGTTGGAAGGGACCTTGGAGGTCTCCTAGTCCAACCTCCTGCTTAGGCAGGAAACCCTACACCACTTCAGACAAATGATTATCCAACATCTTAAAAACTTCCAGTGTCCCAACATTCACAACTTCTGGAATCAAGTTGTTCCTCTGTTAATTGTTCTGTCAGGAAATTTCTCCTTAGTTCTGAATTGCTTCTTTCCTTTGCTTCTTGTTATACCTTCAGGTGCTTTGGAGAATAGTTTGACTCCCTCTTCTTTGTGGTAACCCCTGATATATTGGAACACTGCTATCATGTCCCCCTGGTCCTTCTTTTCATTAAACTAGCCATGCCCAGTTTCTGTAACCGTTCTTCACATGTTTTAGCCTCCAGTCCCCTGCTCATCCTTGTTGCTCTTCTCTGCACTTTTTCTAGATTCTCAACATCCTTTTTACATCATGGCAACCAAAACTGAATGCAGTACTCCAAGTGTGGCCTTACCAAGGCATTATAAAGTGATATTAATACTTCATGTGATCTTGATTCTATTTCTCTGTTAATGCAATCTAGAACTGTGTTGGCTTTTTTTTTTGGCAGCTGCTGCACACTGCTGACTCATATTTAAATGGTTGTCCACTAGGACTCCAAAACCCCTCTCACAGATACTACTGTTGCACAAGGTACTACATATACTGTACCTGTGCATTTTTTTATTGCCTAAATGTAGAACTTTACTTGTTCACCATTGAATTTCATTTTGTTAGATAGTGCCCGGTGTTCAAGTTTGCCAAGATCCTTCTGTATTTTTCTGTATTATTTCAAAGCATTCCTCTGGTCCAGTAATTTTATCACTTTGTCAAAGAATGCAATAAGATTAGTCTGGCATATATGTTTTTGACAAACTCATGTTGGCTTTTGGTTATTACTTTGTTTTATTCGAGGTGTTCATTGATTTGTTGCTTGTTTATCTTTTCAAGAATCTTCCCTGATATTGAGGTCAGGCTGATAGCTCTGTGGTTTCCTGGATCTATTTTTTCCCCATGCTCCAGGATCTTTGAAAGATGCAATTCAGTGGTTCTGGGATCTTGTCTGCCAGCACCTTTGGAATCTTGGGGTATAATTCTATCTGGCCCTGGTGATTTAAACTTGTCTAGGATAGACAAGTTTTAATTTGTGTTCCTAAACTGTTTTTGCGGTGCTGTTTTTGATGCATTAACTCCAAAAATAATGAGTTAAGTAGCTCTGCTTCTCCTTGTTGCTTGTCACCTTCTTGCCACTTTCTACCTGCAATGAACCAATTTTCTTGTTTTTAATGTGTTGGAAGAAGTATTTTTGTTACTTTTTACTTTTGTCGCAAGCCTTTATTGTAAACCTTAGCTTTCCTCACTTTACAGGTTCTGGCTATTTCCTGGTATTCTGCCTTAGTTATTTTCCCCTCTTCACTTTTTATACTTGTCCTTTTTGTCTTTCCATTTGTCAGAGAGTTCTTTATGCAGCCATGCTAGGGTTTGGTTTTTTTTTTTGTGACCTATTATTTTTCTTCTTCATTGATATTGGACTAGTCTAGGTTTTTATAATTTCACTTTTCAAAGTTTCCCAAGCTTCTTGGGTTGTTTTCCCTCTGAGGATTCTTGTCACAAAATCCCTTGCGCGCGCATTCCCTCACGAGATTTAGCTGCATGCATGGAGCAGAAGCAAAGCTGCATACGTGTCCAGGTTCCAGATAACATCCAAACTAAATCAGAATCCGAGTCAAGTACAGTGGTCCTCCGATTATCGCGAGGGTTCCGTTCCAGGACCCCTCGCGGCAATCGATTCTTCGCGAAGTAGCGGTGCGGAAGTAAAAACACCATCTGCGCATGCGCAGATGGTGTTTTTACTTCCGCCGCAGCAGCGAGGAGCCGAAGATTGGGGTTTCCCCGCCGCCCACGCAAACTCCTCGCTGCTGCCGCGCCCGGCGCTTGTCCGCCCGGCGCTTGTCTGCCCGGCGCTTGTCCGCCACCTGCCTGCCCGCGTGCCCGCCACTCGCCCACCCTTCGCCCGCCCACGCCATTCGCTCGCGCTGCTTCCCAGCTGAGTCCTGAAGGCAAAGGCGAACTTCCGCGTTTGGCTTCGGGACTCAGCTGGGAAGCGGCGCTGGGGTCTTACCGGCCGCCCACGCAAAGGGGAAACCCTGGCTCCTCGCTGATGCCCGCCGCTCGCCCTCCCGCCAGCAAGAGGGGGAAGACCCAGGGAAGCCGCCCAGCAGCTGATCTGCCGGGGGAACGCAAACTCCACCATCTACGCATGCGTGGCCATAGAAAAAAGGGGCGCGCATGCGCAGATGGTGTTTTTACTTCCGGGTGGAAAAATCGCGAAATAGCATTTAGCGAAGATCGGGATCGCGAAACTCGGGGGACCACTGTATTCATCAAAGTTCCAATTTATTCCCAGAGTGAGATCTGAGTTTCCCACTCAGTTGAAAGTTCACAACCCTTCTTCCCCACCGACAAACTTGTCACGTTGTCCAGTCAGATTGTACCAGTGTGATCAGTCCTTTCCTCACTTCTGGCCTGCTGGTTGCATCTGTTTCCTCCTGCTATTTACTCCTTCCAAGTTTCCAAAAACATCAGATCTTCTATAGATGGTGTGGCAAACCGTTAATTTATCACCAACTTCTGCAGTGGCTTTACAGCGAGCAGCGTACCGGTAGTGGCAGACTCAGGAATCCGCCTCTGCTTCAGATCAAGCATTTATTTTAATAATCTTCATTTTGTTGTATAGAACGATAATAAGGCTTTTGTCAATGCCCCAAATAGCATCTGGGAAATAAATCAGATTCCAGTCCAATTCTCTCATCCAAGGTTCAATTTATTAACAGAGCCATGTTGATCACACCATTGCCATCCCGATACTAACTTCCTTCCAGTTCCCCACCCAGTTTAAAGTTCATCCCCCAGACCCACAATTTCATCATGAGGACCAGTCTGAGTACAGGAATTTCACCGACATCCTCCTTACATCCATTGATGCAGAACAAAAGATGACATTGGACTCTAAGAAAGGAATTTGTTGTGGCTAGTAACTTTCCCCAGTTCCCATAATACTATTCTACTGTGGAGGCCAAAGTCTCTAGCTCCACGATGGCTTCGGCCTGACACGTGGCCCCCCCCTTTGCAAAGAAGCAACTCCTGAAACAATAGAATAAAACACACGAGTTAGTATCACTTTTAAACCACCTCCCCCAGGGACACTTAAGCTTGGTTGGGTATTTTTCGTGGAATTGTTTAATTAAACTATCAGCCTTGACATCCCGACTCTTAACCCAAGTAGCCTCCGACAAAGGGTACCCCTTCCAATGAAATAAGTACAGTGATACCTCAAGATACGAACCCCTCATCTTACGAACCACTCGTGATACGAACCCAGGGTTCAGAAAAAATTTGCCTCTTCTTACGAACTTCTTTTCGAGTTACGCACCGGCGTTCGGAGACTGCTGGGAAGCCGCGCGGCTGTTTTAAAAGCTGACAGCCGGGCGGCGGGGCTTCCCAGCAGCCTCCCAAACGCCGGTTCGTAACTCGAAAAAAGTTCGTAAGAAGAGGCAAAATTTTTCTGAACCCCGGGTTCGGTTCGGGAGGTTGCTGGGAAGCCCCCCAGCCCGGCTGTCACCTTTTAAAACAGCCGCGTGGCTTCCCAGCTGTCTCCGAACGCCGAACACGGAAGTTCGGGTTTGGCGTTCGGCTTCGGGAGACAGCTGGGAAGCCACGCGGCTGTTTTAAAAGGTCGCAGCCAGGCTAGGGGGCTTCCCAGCACCCCCCCCGAACCCCGAACTTTTTGCCGAACTTCCGGGTTCGGGGTTCGGGGGGGTGCTGGGAAGCCTCCCAGCCCGGCTGTGACCTTTTAAAACAGCCGCACGGCTTCCCAGCAGTCGGCCGAACGCCAAACACGGAAGTTCGGGTTTGGCGTTCGGCTTCGGGAAGCTGCTGGGAAGCCGCGCGGCTGTTTTAAAAAGGTGACAGCCGGCCTGGGGGCTTCCCAGCAACCTCCCGAACCCCGAACTTTTGCCGAACTTCCGGGTTCGGGGTTCGGGAGGTTGCTGGGAAGCCCCCCAGGCTGGCTGTCACCTTTTAAAACAGCCTCACGGCTTCCCAGCAGTCGCTGAACGTCGTTTTTTTGCGGGGGTTTTTTTTGGTTGCACGGATTAATTGACTTTACATTGTTTCCTATGGGAAACAATGTTTCGTCTTACGAACCTTTCGTCTTACGAACCTCCCCTGGAACCAATTAGGTCCGTAAGACGAGGTATGACTGTACTGTAATTGGCCCCGGAAAATGAGGGAATCCAAAATCTTTTTCACTTCATAGTGGGGTTTCCCTCTGTATTACTACAAGGGGAGGGGGGATTGCGTATGTGTCTGAATGTTGGACCTGATCACCAGTTTTAGCAGGCTGCAGTGGAATACAGGGTGGATCTTTCCTAGGATTCTAGGAAATACAAGCTGCACCGTGACCGTGTTGATTACTTTCATGGTTTGGAAAGGGCCTAGAAAATTTAGGATCTAGCTTTTTGCTAGGCAGTTTTAACTGATGTACTTGGTTGACAGGAAAACCTTATCCCCCACTCTAAAAGGGAGTTGCGATCGATGTTTGGTCTGCTTGTTGGCTTCCGCTGCCTCAACAAATGCCTTCTTGGTGTCCTCCTATCCTCTCTTTAATTTCTCCATCCACTCTGTCAACGTGATGGATGAGGGAGGCTCTGTAGGTAGTTCAGGCATGGGGATGAAATCTTTTCCACTGGTGACCTAGAAAGGGAGTTAGTCCCGTGCTGCTATGTACGGAGTTGTACGCTACTTCCGCTAGTAACTTTCCCTCTCATGCAACTACCCCTCCCAGTTCCCATAATATTATTCTACTGTGAAGGCCAAAGTCTCTAACTTATGACAGTTTCGCCCTGACGAGCTTTCTTTAAAAAAAAGTCTAATAATTTGAACATTCTATAGACGTTTATAGTTTCCAGCCTGTTATCATCTGGTGATATGGCTCCTGATTTTTGTTTAGAATTTAAATATAGCACCCAGTACATGGTTTCTGGGCTCCAGATTTTATACTTATTTTTAAATGGATTTGAGGTACATTGATTCAAAAATTGTTATATTATGATGCACTGTTTTGGCTAATTGAAGGTTATAAACTGATAGTTTTTGTAGTCTATAGATCTTCCTAGGAGGTATACTATTTAGAGAGAATCATTAGTTCTGAATAAGACTAATCAAATATTTATTTCAGCAATAAATTTAAATCCCTTCTAATCACATATAAACTGAATGATGGCAAAACTCACATTTGGAAATTTTAAATCATATTACCATTCTTCATTAAAGGTGTTGTCATGTATGTCAAAATAAAGACATTAGTTTTAAAAAGCACTGGATAAAAACTAGAACATAATGATAGTGTTGTGAGACAAAGCAATTAGTTGTGATATTTTATTATCTTATTTCCTTCAAATTTAGCAAAATCAATATTTATAAATGACAATAGTTAGTCAAGAGAGATCATATTTGACAAATAAATTACTTAAATGTATGTTCACTTTATTTATTAAATCAGATTGGATGAAATATTCCATGCTCAAAGTTATAAAAGCATTTTTGTGTATCTGTATAACCACTGGGCATGTAGATTTAAGCCTTGATACCATTTACACGTATTTCAAATGTTAAATGTAAGATGTTTAAATTAAACTATTAATCTACAGATGTTGTTTGCGGGTCTAGTATAATGCTTCTGAAAAGGATTAATTTTTCCTTTGTCACATCTCTTAGTCTACAAAGGATCAGAGATTGGTTTATTCTGGCAGGTTGCTTCCTGATCACTTGCAACTGAAAGATATTCTCAGAAAAGTAAGCTTTACTCAATTATTGTATTTTAAATACATCACTATTGTAAAATGGAACAATTCCAATGTTGTATGATATGCTGACTTTTTAAATAACATGTCTTTAACATCTGTTTTAGAAAATTATTACATATTTATAAGTGATACCGTATATACTCGAGTATAAGTCGCTCCGACTATAAGTCGAGGCACCTACTTTTGCCACAAAAGCTGGGAAAATTTATTAACTCCAGTATAAATCGAGGGTGGAAATTGCAGCGGCTACTGGTAACTTATAAAAATGGAAACCAATAAAATTACATCAATTGAGGCATCAGTAGATTAAATGTTTTAGAATATTTATTTCAAAGAAAGCCAGTAAACTAGCTCTGTAAGTTTAAAAGAGGGTAAACAGGTATATATCCCCCAAAGGCAGGTACAGTGGTACCTCAAGATACGAACCTAATTGGTGCAAGGGGGAGGTTCGTAAGACGAAAGGTTCGTAAGACGAAACATTGTTTCCCGTAGGAAACAATGTAAAGTCAATTAATCCGTGCAACAACAAAAAAACCCCGCAAAAAAACGCTGCCGCCCGGCTGTCACCTTTTAAAACAGCCGGGGGGGGGGGGCTTCCCAGCAGCCTCCCGAACCCAGCGAAGTGACGTGGAGGAATGGGAAGCTTCCCATTCCTCCAAGTCACTTCGCCGCTCCTCTCCTGGCTAAACCGTGCGGCAGGAGATAGGCTTTGAGTTTTTGGCTGGGGGGGAAGGTGAAGCGCTGGGGTGGGGTGGCCGGACCTCCTGCCTCCTCCCCCAGCCAAAACCCCAAATGTCTCCGCTGTAGCAGCTGCTGCAAGAGGCTTCCCCGCTGCTCTGTCCCACCCATCGCCCGTATCCAGCAGAAGCTGCCACCCGAGCGGGAGGCGAAGCACTGGGGTGGGGGGGCTGTCGGGACACCCCCCACCCCAGCACTTTGAATCCCGCCGGCCAAGAGCACTCGGGCAGCAGCTTCTGCCAGACACCGGCAATGAGCGGGACAGAAGGGCGGGGAGAATCAGGAGGCTCCTTTGGCGGCTGGGGGCTGCCTGGCTTTGTGATTTTGGCTGGGGGGGGGAGTTAGGAAGGTCCTTCTTCTCCCCCCCCAGCCAAAAACTCAAAGCCTATCTGCTGGATACGGGCGATGGGTGGGACAGAGCAGCGGGGAAGCCTCTTGCAGCAGCTGCCACAGCCACCAACTTCCGCGCCGCTCGTCCCACCCATCGCCTGTATCCAGCAGAAGCTGCTGCCCGAGTGCTCTTAGCCGGCGGGATTCAAAAGTGCTGGGGTGGGGGGGCAGTCGGGACACCCCCCACCCCAGCACTTTGAATCCAGCAGCTTCTGCTGGATACGGGCGATGGGTGGGAGGAGCTGCCACAGCCATCGGCTTCCGCGCCGCTCGTCCCACCCATCGCCCGTATCCAGCAGAAGCTGCTGCCCGAGTGCTCTTGACCGGCGGGATTCAAAAGTGCTGGGGTGGGGGGGTTGTCGGGACACCCCCCACCCCAGCACTTTGAATCCAGCAGCTTCTGCTGGATACGGGCGATGGGTGGGAGGAGTTGCCACAGCCACCGTCTTCCGCGCCGCTCGTCCCACCCATCGCCCGTATCCAGCAGAAGCTGCTGCCCGAGTGCTCTTGGCCGGCGGGATTCAAAAGTGCTGGGGTGGGGGGGCTGTCGGGACACCCCCCCACCCCAGCACTTTGAATCCAGCAGCTTCTGCTGGATACGGGCGATGGGTGGGAGGAGCTGCCACAGCCACCGGCTTCCGCGCCGCTCGTCCCACCCATCGCCCGTATCCAGCAGAAGCTGCTGCCCGAGTGCTCTTGGCCGGCGGGATTCAAAAGTGCTGGGGTGGGGGGGCTGTCGGGACACCACCCACCGCAGCACTTTGAATTCAGCAGCTTCTGCTGGATACGGGCGATGGGTGGGACGAGCGGCGCGGAAGCCGGTGGCTGTGGCAGCTGCTGCAAGAGGCTTCCCCGCTGCTCTGTCCCACCCATCGCCCGTATCCAGCAGAAGCTGCTGCCCGAGTGCTCTTGGCCGGCGGGATTCAAAAGTGCTGGGGTGGGGGGGCTGTCGGGACACCCCCCACCCCAGCACTTTGAATCCAGCAGCTTCTGCTGGATACGGGTGATGGGTGGGAGGAGCTGCCACAACCACCGGCTTCCGTGCCGCTCGTCCCACCCATCGCCCGTATCCAGCAGAAGCTGCTGCCCGAGTGCTCTTGACCGGCGGGATTCAAAAGTGCTGGGGTGGGGGGGTTGTCGGGACACCCCCCACCCCAGCACTTTGAATCCAGCAGCTTCTGCTGGATACGGGCGATGGGTGGGAGGAGTTGCCACAGCCACCGTCTTCCGCGCCGCTCGTCCCACCCATCGCCCGTATCCAGCAGAAGCTGCTGCCCGAGTGCTCTTGGCCGGCGGGATTCAAAAGTGCTGGGGTGGGGGGGCTGTCGGGACACCCCCCCACCCCAGCACTTTGAATCCAGCAGCTTCTGCTGGATACGGGCGATGGGTGGGAGGAGCTGCCACAGCCACCGGCTTCCGCGCCGCTCGTCCCACCCATCGCCCGTATCCAGCAGAAGCTGCTGCCCGAGTGCTCTTGGCCGGCGGGATTCAAAAGTGCTGGGGTGGGGGGGCTGTCGGGACACCACCCACCGCAGCACTTTGAATTCAGCAGCTTCTGCTGGATACGGGCGATGGGTGGGACGAGCGGCGCGGAAGCCGGTGGCTGTGGCAGCTGCTGCAAGAGGCTTCCCCGCTGCTCTGTCCCACCCATCGCCCGTATCCAGCAGAAGCTGCTGCCCGAGTGCTCTTGGCCGGCGGGATTCAAAAGTGCTGGGGTGGGGGGGCTGTCGGGACACCCCCCACCCCAGCACTTTGAATCCAGCAGCTTCTGCTGGATACGGGTGATGGGTGGGAGGAGCTGCCACAACCACCGGCTTCCGTGCCGCTCGTCCCACCCATCGCCCGTATCCAGCAGAAGCTGCTGCCCGAGTGCTCTTGGCCGGCGGGATTGAAAAGTGCTGGGGTGGGGGGGCTGTCGGGACACCCCCCACCCCAGCACTTTGAATCCAGAAGCTTCTGCTGGATACGGGCGATGGGTGGGAGGAGCTGCCACAGCCACCGGCTTCCGTGCCGCTCGTCCCACCCATCGCCCGTATCCAGCAGAAGCTGCTGCCCGAGTGCTCTTGGCCGGCGGGATTGAAAAGTGCTGGGGTGGGGGGGACTGTCGGGACACCCCCCACCCCAGCACTTCGAATCCAGCAGCTTCTGCTGGATACGGGCGATGGGTGGGAGGAGCTGCCACAGCCACCGTCTTCCGCGCCGCTCGTCCCACCCATCACCCGTATCCAGCAGAAGCTGCTGCCCGAGTGCTCTTGGCCGGCGGGATTCAAAAGTGCTGGGGTGGGGGGGCTGTCGGGACACCCCCCCACCCCAGCACTTTGAATCCAGCAGCTTCTGCTGGATACGGGCGATGGGTGGGAGGAGCTGCCACAGCCACCGGCTTCCACGCCGCTCGTCCCACCCATCGCCCGTATTCAGCAGAAGCTGCTGCCCGAGTGCTCTTGGCCGGCGGGATTCAAAAGTGCTGGGGTGGGGGGGCTGTCGGGACACCCCCCACCCCAGCACTTTGAATCCAGCAGCTTCTGCTGGATACGGGCGATGGGTGGGACGAGCGGCACGGAAGCCGGTGGCTGGGGCAGCTGCTGCAAGAGGCTTCCCCGCTGCTCTGTCCCACCCATCGCCCGTATCCAGCAGAAGCTGCTGCCCGAGTGCTCTTGGCCGGCGGGATTCAAAAGTGCTGGGGTGGGGGGGCTGTCGGGACACCCCCCACCCCAGCACTTTGAATCCAGCAGCTTCTGCTGGATACGGGCGATGGGTGGGACGAGCGGCGCGGAAGCCGGTGGCTGTGGCAGCTGCTGCAAGAGGCTTCCCCGCTGCTCTGTCCCACCCATCGCCCGTATCCAGCAGAAGCTGCCACCCGAGCGGGAGGCAAAGCACTGGGGGGGGGAAGTTGTCAGGACACCCCCAACCCCAGCGCTTAGTTCCCACGGGTGAGGGGCGGGGAGGATCGGGAGGCTAAGTCTCCTGCAGTAGGTGGTGTGGTGGGGACCTGCTGCCCGCGTGAGCCAGGAGGCATTCAGGGCGAAGTGCGTGGAGGGTTTGGCGTTTGGGTTCAGAAGGCTGCTCGGAAGCCTCCCGACTGTTTTAAAAAGTGACAGCCGGGCTACGGGGCTTCCCAGCATGCCTCATGGCTCACGCGGGCAGCAGTAGACCCCCTTTGGGTTTTCGGCTCGGGGGGAGGGAGTTAGGAAGGTTCTCCTGCCCCCCCCTACCGAAAACCCAAAGGGGGTCTGCTGCTGCCCGCGTGAGCCATGAGGCATGCTGGGAAGCCCCGCAGCCCGGCTGTCACTTTTTAAAACAGCCGGGAGTTTTCCGAGCAGCCTCTGAGAACCGAGAACCCAAACGCCAAATCCTCCATGCACTTCGCCCTGAATGCCTCCTGGCTCACGCGGGCAGCAGCAGACCCCCTTTGGGTTTTCGGCTCGGGGGGAAGGAGTTAGGAAGGTCCTCCTGCCCCCCCCAGCCAAAAACCCAAAGGGGGTCCGCTGCTGCCCGCGTGAGCCAGGAGGCATTCAGTGCGAAGTCAGGGAAGCCAAGCCGGGTGTGGCAGCGACAGCGGCAGTGCTGCTGCTCACTTCACCCGGTCCTCTCCTGCCTCCGGCGCTGATGTTCCCCGCTGCATCGGGTGCCACCAGCCCCGAGTTGGACGCACCCTTGCCGCCGCGCCCAGCCGCTGCCCGCCCCGTCCTAGCCGGAGCCTGAGCCGGGCCCGCTCGGTCGCGCCTCCTCGCCCGCCGCCCGCCCAGGATGCAGACCTGCTGCCTCTTCCCGCGCCCGCTGCCCGCCTGATCCTGTACCTCCTGCTTCCCACCCCCCCAGCCAAAAATACAAAGGGGTCTGCCGCCGCCCGCGGAGCAATGGGAAGCTGAAGCTGCCGCCGGTTTCAGACTCCCTTTGCTCCACGCTGCTCCGCCCTGCCTGTCATGCGGCGGCAGACCGTCTTTGTGTTTTTCGCTGGGAGGGGGGAGCAGGAGGACCTTCCTGATTCCCTCCCCCAGCGCCGGACCTCCTGCCCTCCCTCCCAGCCAAAAACCCAAAGCGGCCTCCCGAACGTTTTCCATCTTACGAACCTGCCGCCGCCGCTGAGAAGCCCCGCCGCCCGGCTGTCACCTTTAAAACAGCCGGGGGGCTTCCCAGCAGCCTCCCGAAGCCGAACGCCAAACCCGAACTTCCGGCTTCGACTTCGGGAGGCTGCTGGGAAGCCCCCTGGCTGTTTTAAAAGGTGACAGCCGGGCTGCGGGGCTTCCCAGCAGCCTCCCGAACGCCGAACCCGGAAGTTCGGGTTTGGCGTTCGTAAGACGAAAAAAGTTCGTAAGAAGAGGCAAAAATTTTCTGAACCCCGGGTTCGTATCTCGGGTTGTTCGTAAGACGAGGGGTTCGTATCTTGAGGTACCACTGTATAGGCAAAAAAATTGCAAGTACCTAGGTACTTACCTCAATCCCCTGCTCCTGCTGGTTTGGGTTAGGGTTAGGATACTTGGCCTCTCCTTGGCTCAAAGAGAAACAATTTCACTTTATATTTACTATTACTGAACATCCAAAATATACTTAATTCTATGTATATATGCTATATGTGTAAATAAATATTACACACAGGCACACAAAAATATACTGTACATTATCTACTATATAAACTGTATGTGTATATACAGAGAGGTGTTTTGGAGAGTAAGTTGACTCTTCTTTGTGGCAAACCCTGAGATATTGGAAGACTGCTATCATGTCTCCCCTGGTCCTTTTTAAATTTAAACTAGACATTCCTGCAACCGTTCTTCATTTTTTTTGATTCTCCAGATAATTTGAATCCACAGTCAGTGGGTTGACCTCCGTCCTTCAACCAATCAGGACTGAGTCCATGTTATAAAAGCTCAAGTTCTGTCAATCATCCCGCTTTTTTCCTCAGTCCTCAGCAGGACAGGACGTGTGGTCAACTCACTGATCTTTCTCACCTTTCTACCTATCTTCTCCTTTTTCACCTCTCAGGTAATCCTTAAAGCAAAAAAACCAAAAACAAAACCCCTCTCCCATTTTCTCCTTCTCCCCTTCAGCCACTGCCTCGTGAAGACAATTTGTGAGGAGGGAAGGCTCATCCTTTCCAGGCTGGCCTGCCCAAACAGGCCAGCTGAGTTGCTAATAGAAAGCAACTACTTTGCCGCCATTTATTTGGAGCCTTGAGCAACTGGGCGGGGGAGAGGTATTTAGACTCTATGCAGCCAAAAGTCCTTCCCGGAGGATTGTACGAGCTGGCGAAAGGAGTCACCGAAGCGGGAATCGTCCTGATCGAGCAATTTCAGCTTTTTTCTTACCGGCTTGCTAATCCCCCCGGTTCCTCTTGATTAACACAGGTGATCAGCTCCGGCGGCAGTGCGGCGCACCGCTCCTGCTGGACAGGCCTCTCTGTACCTTTTTCTAATTGTTGTGTCAGAGTCAGTTACTGCTAACAGCAGGAGGCCTACTGGCCTAAACAGGGGAATCCCTTGTTTTCCAATCCCCTCGTGAATAAAGGCAATCGGGAGCGGCAGTTACAGTGGCAAAGCCGAAATTGATTTATTTTTCCTTTTATTGACTCAGGGAGTGAGTGAGTGAGTGAGTGATAAGCGTTCCTTGCAGTTGAAGAGTGTCAGACACTGAGGCCTTAGAGCACTAAGTCAGACTAGGCCTCCCGCCATTTTCCTTCAGTAGTTTCAACACCGGCGGCCATTTTATACAACTCAACTGCCATTTTGTCTGGGCTCTCTTGTTTTGCTCACCATGTCAAATCCTAATCCTGTAAGCCAGGAGTCAGGGGTCTCAATTTCGACTCCTGAGGGGGATCCTCAGTCCCTGGGGCCTAGCAATGTGGGGTACTCCTTTAAACATTCCAGAAAACGAGCCTTTAAGGCCAAGGAGACCTGGCCCAAAGCAATCAAGGCAGCAAAAAAATTGGAGACACGAATGCACAAGGTCTTAACTAAAATGTGCGACAAGGCCTCTAAAACAGCCTCAAGTAGCGGCCCTATGCCACCCACTGACCCGACAAATAAGGCCCTGATGGAATCCCACAATTTAGTATTGGCAGATTCTGACATCTGGGGGTCCTCTGGTCAGTCTTTACCTTTTACCCCTACTCCTCTTCCTCCATGTCCTCCACCTCTTCCTTCTCTACCTTTCACTTTCACCCAAGGCCATAATTTCTGCCACTGTCTCACAGAGTATAACTCAATGCATGCAGATCATGAAAGGTTCTCAGACCCTATTCACTAGTGTGAATTAGGCTAACGTTCCAGGGGGGCTAGCAAGCCAACCTCAACCTCAGAGCCAGCCACTTCCACAGCTAGCATATGCAGCAGAATTTCATAATCCTGTAGAGGAAGATGAAAGGGGGCCAGATTTAGAATTATCCGACGATGAGGGTATCCCACCAGAACCTCCAGCTACTGTCCACCCTTCTTTATTTTGTTCCTTATTATTTAAGGCCAGGAATGCGGCCAATATTGCAAACCCAGCCCCTTCTGCCACTCCTGGGTCGGACATCAATCTCCTCTTCTTGAAAACCCCAGAGGCTCAGGTGATCCCTTGTCCACTGCTTTTTGTTCAATCAGTCCAGCAACAGTGGCTCTTCAGTGGGGGCTATTCCTTCAGCCAATGATAAAATAATTTTCAATGTTAGCCCAGAATTGGCTCCTTGTCTTAATCCACCCTCGGTGGATGCCCCTATCACTGCTCTCCTGTCTCCTACAAACCTTCCAGGCGAGGATGCAGAGCTGCTGAGGCTGGAAGATAAGCGGTCCGAACAAACTTGTCAAGAACCATCAGACGGGTGTCTGGGTGGTAAGATCAGCCACTTGGCTTCTTTCTTTGCTTGTGCTAACCTAACCTGGTTGCGAGATTTATAGGAAAGAAACCCAGCGGAAGATACCAGGTCCCACCAGGACATAGCAAAGATGGCTGCTCATTTCACGATGGCTGCTTCTCTGCAAGCGGCCAGATTTGTCTCCTGCACCATGGCCACTTCCATTGTAGCCCAGAGGCTCCTTTGGCTCCACTCCTGGCAAGTGGAAGCTTGCCACCTCTCCCTTCGATGGCTAACACCTCTTTGGACCAGCTCTGGATCTGCTTCTGCCTGAAGACAAGGACATACGTAAGATTTTGCCAGCTATGACTTGCAGGGGTAACTCCAAATCTGCCCCTATCCCTAGGAGGTACTTTCATCCCCCTGCCCAATCCCCGGCCCCCTCTAGGCAGCACTATTTCTATGGACTTTTACGGGGGGAGGCAGAGGCCATTTCAGAACCAGTCCTTTCATGGTAGGGGTTCTAAGCGGCCCTTTCGAGGCAGAAGAGGTCGCTCTTTCCGCTGCACCAAGTCAGTCAGATTTGACTCCTCCCATTGGTGGTCACCTGTCCTTGTTTGTGGACCAATGGGAGGAAACCACATCCGATGCATGGATCAGTGAGACGGTGAAATTTGGCCTCTCCCTAGAATTTCTCTCCACTCCTCTGCAATTCTTTATCCGGTGCCCTGTGTCTAACAACATGGCCAAGAAACGCCTCATGAATGAGGCCATTGACCATCTCCTTCAGATTAAGACCATTCAGCAGGTGCTGGATCCTGAAGCTGGATCAGGATTCTACTCCATCCTTTTCCTGGTATCCAAGGCTTTGGGGGGCTAGAGAACCATTCTTGACCTCAAGAGATTGAATCGTCATATTCGGTACTGACGATTCAAGATGCACTCACTTCAGTCCATCTTGGTGTGCATATGGATGGGTGATCTCCTATCCTCCATTGACCCCATGGAGGCCTGCCTCCAAATTCCCATTCACCCGGATTTCCAGCAGTACCTTTGGTTCTGCTATGGAGGTGCCCATTTCCAATACCGGTCCCTTCCCTTCGGACTTTACTCAGCTCCTAGAGTGTTCACTAAGGTGTTAGTGGCCTTAGCGGCCCACCTAAAGACACTCCCCGTGCATATTCATTGTTACCTTGATGACATATTGTTGCTGGCTTCCTCCAGGATTCAAGCCCTGCACGATATCCAGGTAACTCTAATAACCTTAGAAGACCACGGGGTTTCCATCAATGAGGATAAGAGTCAATGGAGCCTTCCTTCTCCATTGTCCATCTGGGAGCTATTATCGACTCCCTAGAGTGTAGGGTGTTCCTCCCAGGAGCGGCAGGCTAGTATTGCAGATCTAAATTCTTCCACCTGTGTCAATGCATAGTTCCCCTGTACTTGCTTTCTACGCTCTTGGGAAAATTCATTTTGGCCTTCCATATTGTTCCATGGGCACGCCTACATCATGGGATTTGCAATGGTTCCCTTCCAAAAACGGTTGTGGTTCTTCTCCGGCTGATGGTGGGGAAGCATGTCCTGGTCCTCACCGACAACATCACAGCCAAAGCTCATATCAACAGGTATGGGGGCACCCGGTCCCCTGCTCTTATGGAGGAGGCCAGGATTCTCTGCACATGGGCCGAGCAGCATCTACTTTCCATCAAAGCGGACTACATAGCGGAGGAGGACACGGTGGACTACCACAGAGGACTGGCTGAGTCGCCCCACCATAGATCAGACGGAGTGGAGGCTGCACCCCAGCATCTTCCGACAGATATGTGGGCGTTTTGGTCAGCTTCACATGGATCTCTTTGCCAAGAGCCAGAACAGTCAACTGCCTCGCTTCTTTACCAGATTCCACTGTCAGGGAGCAGAGGGCACGGATGCTCTTCGTTCCCCATGGCCAGAGGGGCTCCTTTATGTGTTCCCCCCTGGCCTAATTCCCAGGCTGATTCGCAGACTGTTGGAAAAGAGAGCGGAACTGGTTCTGGTGGCCCCATACTGGCCACACAGGGCCTGGTTTGCAGACCTTTTGACTATCTGTCTCCCCTCCATGGCGCCTTCCAGTGTCATCCACCTCACTGAGTCAGGGCTCGATCTTCCATCTAGACCCCCTCTGAATGAAACTGACCGCCTGCCACTTGAGCGGCTCACACTAGTCAACCACCAGGTGCCTAGTGGAGTGATGGGCCTGATCCTCAAAAGCAGACGGCCATCTACTCAGCGGATCTACACTTCTACTTGGGGCGCCTTCTGCAGGTGGTGCAAGGGAGCACGTTGCTCTCCAACAGACTTGACAGTAGGCCAGATGCTGGGGTTCCTAAGTGAGGGATTTGATAAGGGCTTGGCTCCCAACACTCTTAAATGCCAAGTAGCAACCTTGTCTTCAATTCTGGCTTGCGCAGACATCTCTCCCTTGTGCCAGCATCCTCTGATCAAAACACTCTTGAGGGGTGCCTCCCTACGCAGCTCTCCGGTCGCTCATTGTTTTGCAAACTGGAACCTGACCAAGGTCCTGAACTCTCTGACTAAGTCTCCATATGAACCTTTCCGGGATTCTTCCACCCACCACCTTAGCCAGAAGGTGGCTTTCCTTGTGGCCATCACCTCGGCCAGAAGGATTTCTGAATTGGCGGCTCTATTAATGTGCAAATATCTCTGCCTTTTCCTACCGAACAATGTCGTCCTATGTCTTGACCCTTCCTTTTTCCATAAAATCAACTCCTGATACCACAGATCCCAGGAACTCACCCTTCCCTCCTTTTGTTTCAGGCCTGTCCATCCATTGGAACGAAAGTGGCACACCTTAGTTAGGCGCACTATTCGCATCTACCTAAAACACGCAGTAGGGTGGAGGAAATCTGAGGCCCTTTTCATCTCGTATCTCCTGGCCTCTATGGGAAGAAAGGTCAATTCCAATACCATAGGTAGATGGATCAGGGCGGTTGTAGCTAAAGCCTACGATTTGTCCTCGTCCCCTTGTTCCCAGGGCATTACAGCTCACTCCACCTGGAGCGCAGCCACTTCGGCTGCCTGGTCTAAGCAGGTTTCCCTGGAAGAGGTGTGCAGGGCAGCTACCTGGTCTGCTCCGACCACCTTCATCAAGCATTATAAAATAGATACCTTTGCATCTTCTGATGCAGCATTTGGTAGGATTGTCCTCCAGCAGGTAATTCCTGCGACCACTCCAGTTACCTAGTTCTCCTTCCCGCAGGAGACAGGCTTTGGCAGGTCCCACTGACTGTGGACTCCACCTATCTGGAGAATCAACTGTTGAATTTCCTTACCTGGGTGGTGATTCTCAGTAGTGGTGGAGTCCACAGTCAGACCCTCCCTCTCTCATTCTCCTTTTAGGTTCTAGTAACTTGCTCCTCTCTAACCTTCTTTGCTCAACTAAGGAGGATTGTATACCATATACTGTTTGTCTCAACTACATGTTGTCTGTCAATCATTGTACCTGTTGACCACACTGAGCCCAAGCTTCGAACTTGGAAAAAAAGCGGGATGATTGACAGAACTTGAGCTTTTAAAACATGGGCTCAGTCCTGATTGGTTGACGGACAGAGGTCAACCCACTGACTGTGGACTCCACTACTACTCACCATACAGGTAAGGGAATTCAACGGTTGATTCTCCTACAAAAACAGTTTTAAGAAGCTACAGTAGAAGAATATTCGATTTTTGTAAATTACCAGTAGTCACTGCATTTTCCACCCTAGGCTTATACTCGAGTCAATAAGTTTTCCCAGATTTTTGTGGCAAAAGTAGGTGCCTTGGCTTATAATCGGGTCGATTTATACTCAAGTATTTTTCTTGAACGCTTAGGAAAATAAAATAGGGAATTATGAATTATATAAACACACACACACACACATACAGATTCTTTTCCTATTTTCTTCTTTCTTTTTTTCCTTTTCTTACTTTTGCTTACTTGTTCTGTTTTCTGTTTCTGGTAAGGAAGAGAGCCAGCCAGCCAAAAGAGTACTATGTGTACTGGCCTATCCATTGCTGTGTGCACTGAGCTATTCTTTGAAAACAAAGATTGGATGATTAATACAGATACTACAGCTGGAACAGTCATGATAAACCTGTATACTCATTGGCTGGATTAACTAGGTCAGATTAAGAGCTAGAAATTGTATTTGCATAATTTACAAGCTTAGGTTTATTTTTTAAAAATCATAATTTAATTTGTTCTGTGAATCCAACATATTTCCTTACAGTCGATACACATGTAGAAAATGGGTTAATTTAGTAATCTGCTCAGTGTGTTGTGCAAACATACCTACTGTACTAATTATGTGAATACTTACACTATGATTTGTATTTCTAGTCAACATGGATTTAATGTGAAAGTAAACAACACTAAAAATACTCCCATTTATTTTAGCAAGATGACTATCATATGGTTCATTTAGTATGTTCTTCACGGACACCCCCAAATCTCCCAAAACCTGATACTGTTAGAGAAAGTCATGAGTCTTCAGCATCTAGCAACAGCTTGGTAAGTTATTTTTGTTTGAGATGTAATAATTTAAGTTCTATCAAAAAATAAATGCTATGTTAATATATTCATTCTTACATATAATAATGATAGGATGATAGTACTGTTGTCAGGAAGTACTGTTGTATATCAACTATTTTGGCCAATTTATAGTATTAGTTTACTGATGAATTAAATGAGGCATAATAAAAGGTTTTAGACTGTATCTTTTAGAACTATGATTTCTAAAAATTAGAACAAAAATTTGCAAGTACCATTTCCCGTCCTTCCAAGAATATACACAATTTGTGGAGATTTTTAATAGATGATAGCAAATATCTTACAAAGCATTTATAAGATACCTTAGTCCAAATATAGATAGGCTGACATTCATATGGCAATTATATTATGAGTTCTGGATTCATGATGATGTTTTCCGATTCATAATCTGCTTAACGTATTTTTTGGTGTATAAGATGCACCAGTGTATAGGACGAACCTAGATTTTAGAGGAGGAAAACAAGGAAAAAAGTATTCTGAACCAAATGGTGTAGTATTAAATAGTAATAGTAAAATAGAATAGAATAGAATATAGAATAGAATATAGAATAGAATAGAATAGAATCTCAGTGTACATAAAAGAAAATATAGATTTGTCAAGAATCATGTGGTACAACACATACTGATTGTCAATAGGGTCAAGTAAGCAATGAAGAAACAATATTAATAAAAATCTTAGGGTAGAAGCAACAAGTTACAGTCATACAGTCCTAAGTGGGAGGAAATGGGTGATAGGAATTATGAGGAAAAAAACTACTAGCAAAAGTAGTGCAGACTTAATGTTTGACAGTGTTGAGGGAATTATTTATTTGATGGCATTCGGGAAAAAACTGTTCTTGTGTCTAGTTGTCTTGGTGTACAGTGTAATAGTAACCTCTCGAGGGGGTGGGTTTGTGGCTCCTGGTGTTTTCTGTGAGAAATGTCTCCCTTCCTTCCCTCCCTCCCTCTCTCCCTTTCTTTCCACTTCTCTCTTCTCTCTTTTCCCTTTCTCCCCCTTTTTGTTCTCATTTGTTTCTCCCCTTTTTTGTTCTCATTGGTCTCACTTTCATTTCTGTTTTTCTCTCTCTTCTTCCTCTCCCTTTTTCTTTCGCTTCCCTTCTCTCTCATTTGTTTCCCTCTTCTCCCTATCTCATTCTCTTTCAATCTTTCCCTCATTTCTCTTACTCTCTCCCTTTCATTTTTGTTTTTCACTTCCCTCTCCCTCTTTTGCCTTCTTATCCCTTCTCTCTTTCATTAGTTTGTTCTTCCTCTCCCCCGTTCTTTCCCTCCATCAGTTTCTCATTTTTCTCTTTCTCCTTTTCTCTCACATTCCCTCTCCCTCTCACTCCTCCTCTCTTTCCCTCTGTCTCTGTCTCTCCAGGGATGAGCCAGCAGCCTACCCCACTTCTTCTTAGCTTGTCCTCCAGGGATGAGTGGGGCGTGTGGCAGCTTCGATAATCCAGCGGACAGGGCTTGGCTCCATCAGCCCCCACCCTAATTTGCTGCCTTCGGGGGCGCCTTCGGAAGGACGCAGCGGTTGGCAGAGATGCTCTGAGCAGAGGGTGTCAGCTGCAGAATTCCCGAGCTGAGGCAGCATTGTTTGGAGCGCCTTCGCCATCACCTCTGCCATCCAGCCAGCGGAGGAGCCCATAGGGCAGCTTCGATCATCCGACAGGATGGGGTTTGGCTCTATCAGCCCCCACCCGCAGCGGTTGACGAAGGCGCTCCAAGCAAAGCCGCATCTGCTTGGAAATTATGCAGCTGCGCCCTCTGCTCAGAGCCCCTTTGCTGACCGCTGAGCCCTCCCAAAGGCACCCCTGAAGGCGGGAGATTGGGGTGGGGGCGGATGGAGCCAAGCCCTGTCTGCCGGATGATTGAAGCTGCCCTGTGCGCTCCTCTGCCGGCTGGATGCCACGCGCCTCATTTATCCCCGGGGCTGAGCTGCGGGACTCCAGCCAATGACTGCTGGGCGGCCTTGGGGATAGTCACTGCTGGGGCAGTGCCAGCAGGGACCCTGGGAGGAACTCCCGGAAAGTCCACCGCCGGGCAGTTGAGGCGGGGCACACAGCAGCAGTTTCCAAGAAGCGGGCGGGTATCTCCTCAATGTAGCCACTTGGCTTGGCCCGGCTTTCCCCTCCGCTCCCTCGTCTGCATGTGTGCGTGTGTGTGTGTGTATGCGAAAGAGAGAGAGACGGAGGGGAGGAACCACCAGGAAACAAGCGGCATCTGCGCTAGTTTCCAAGCCCTCCTGCATGACTGATTCTCTGTCTGGAAGCCCTGTCTCCCTCCTCCAGACCAATTCTCTGTCTGGAAGCCCACGCACCCCTCGTTTCATCCTGCGCTCCAAAATTACTTTTCTCTCCATTTAGGACCAGCGCTCTTCTCTCGGGGTGGGGAGAACGGAGCCCCAAGCGCTACCTTCAAGCTTTGTGCAAGGCAGCCACAAGCGCTTCCGGCAGTCTTCGGCCAGGCAAAAGATGCAGTGGTGGTGGAGGATGCCTGAGAACCGTCTTTTTTGGATGAAACAAGGGGTGCGCGAGGCGGGGGAGGAGATGGGGCTTCCAGACAGGGAATCAGTCATGCAGGAAGCTTGGAAACTAGCGCAGATGCCGCTTGTCTTCTCCCTGACACCGAAGCGAAGGACAGAACGAGTTCCGCCATCCCTCTTTGCAACCAGGGCTGGTATGCACGGCCAGCGGCAGGATGGCCACAGCGGCTGGCGAAGGACGCTCCAAACAAAGCCTCAGCCAGAGAGAGACAGCCCTTGCCCAGCTCTTGCCTCAGCCGTTCACCCAAGCTGCATTTCCGCCTGCTGGGAGGGCTCCTCGGGCAACGCCTGCCGGTCTCCTGCAGAGAGGGAAGCAGCCAAGGGCTGCTGGGCGGCCTCGGGGACAACTGCCGAAGCACGGGAAGGCTGCCGCTGCCGACTGCTGCTCAGCTCCCCCTTGGCAGCATTTGATGTATAAGACGCATCCAGTTTTTGAGGTTTTAAAGTAAAAAGCTGCGTCTTATACACTGAAAAATATAGTAACTTTTATTCTTGATGGTGCTGGTGAAAAAGAAAAAAAACCTTACAGTATGTACTATTTTAACCAGCAAAATAACACACTATTTTTTTTAAAAAAAAATGTGTAAAATGCATAAAGAAGTTCTGGGACAAGGTTTAAAACTGCTATAAGGTATAAAAATTGGATTACTAATAGGAAAAAGCTAATGTCCAGCATAGAATATTAAACTAGTTTTCATAGTAATTTGAAGAACCATCACTGAATGCCTTGCACATCTAATTCAAACTATTATCTGCATTTTAAGAGTTCAGAACATTTGGGATCAACATCTTCCCCATCTCAAGAAACTGTATATACAGCTATCAGTAATTCTGAAGGTGTGCGACATCGCAACCTTGCACAGACACAAAATAATCAAATGCAAAGCCATCCATTCTCATATATACTGCAGGGGTAAGTAGCATATAAATTATTTGAATCTTAAAGTTTTATTCAACATTTTATAGTGTAAGCAATATAAGCCACTGAACACTGAAAATGTGAAAATGTGTAGTAGTAAAGAAATAAAAGGATAAGAAAATAAATACTTGACTAAAACTAATGTACAATAACAATATTCACTGTATCTCTGCCACTCTTTCTATCCTTACAAACTATTCTTCCTTAATGTCTACATCAGGGTGTCAAATTCAATTTCATTGAAGGCTGCATCAGAGTTGTGTTTGACCACTGTGTGTGTCCGGCTGGGTTGGACATGGCTAGTTGAAGTCACTCACGTCAAGGGACGGGGACGTGTAGTGGCAGGGAGGAGCCATTGTCTCTAGCAGAGGAAAGCAAGGTCAGGGAGAATGCCAAACCCTTGCCATCTCTTTCAGACCATGCAGAGGACCCTCAGATGATAGTGCAAGGCTGTCCAGAATCCTAGGCAGCAAAAGGCAAGTGCCCAACCTGGCCATTGAGCTACCTGGGCACTGGCACTCTACAGCTCAGCCTAGTCCCGCTTTCCTGAGGGGGTGCCTGCTATGCTTACCTCTTCAAGGCTGCTGCTTTCCTTGGCCAAGTTGGTCATGGTGTGTGTTAGGGACAAAGTATGTGGGTCAGAGAGTGAACTACTCACTCGCCACACAAGGAGACCCAGCTTTGTAACCAAACCATCCTCAGTAATAAATGGGAGCAATTATCTTAAGCTTTGACTATTTTCTAGTTGCATCATACTGCAAAGTCTTCAGATTTTTCAGCCAATGCATAAAAGCATTCAAAAAGTACATATATATTTCTAACCAATATAGTTCTAATATTAACATAACTAACCCATACATGTTGTTTATTATTATTATTATTTAAATTTATATGTTTATTCATATGTAGACAATTCTCGATTTATGGCTACAACTGAAAAAAAAAAGTCTATTGCTAAGCAAGACAATTATGGTCATGTGTGATTCTGAGGAGGATGAGCCAGGCCCCTCTGGGTCCCATGGGCCGGGGGGATTGCCAGAGGAAGCTGAGAGTGAGAGTGAGTCTGAGGGAGTTGATGTGACATCGGGGGAATGGTCCCAGTCAGACAGTGAGGAAGACATGTTAGTGGAAAACGATTGGATACATTCTTTCTATGTAAAAATGATTCGAAGGCGAGAGGGGATCCAGAGTAAAAGGTATTGATTCACAGCCTTAGCTCTTGGAAGTGTGATGTCACTTTCAGGCATTATAAAGGAATGAGTTTATGAGAAATGGGGTGGGGTGTCTCAATATTCGTTCTTTGGAAGAGACATGAAAATGGGGATGTGCTGGAACAAAGCTTTTAAGATTATGATTTCTGTTGCAAAACTATCATCCCTGCTGCACGCAGTGCGTTTGGTGCACAAAACTATGTTTCAGTACTGCATATACTCGAGTATAAGCCGACCTGATTATAAGTCGCGGCACCTACTACTTTTGCCACAAAAACTGGGAAAACCTATTGACTTGAGTATAAGCCTAGGGTGGAAAATGCAGTGGCTACTGGTAACTTAAAAAAATGGAAACCAATAAAATTACATTAATTGAGGCATCAGTAGATTAAATGTTTTAGAATATTTATTTCAATGAAAACCAGTAAACTAGCTCTGTAAGTGGGTAAACAAAAGGGGGGTAAGCAAATACAATCTGGTATTAACAATAACTTAAAAAGTAAAAAAAGGTAGCTCAATCAGCAATCAAGCTAAAACCTAAGAGTTAAAATTCTTCAAAACTGGATTCCTCCTCATCATCTGTATGTCCAAACAGAGCTTCAGCATTAGCTGCTGTGAGGTTATCAGCATAGACATTGTCATCATCACTGAGTTTGCAGTCATCACCATCACTGCCGTCATTCTCAAACAAAGCACTGTCTTCACTGCCATCCATAGCATTACTAATGCCACATTTCTTGAAGGCGTGTTGCCCCATGTCCTCTGGAATCTCTTCCCATGCGTCACGGACCCACTTTGCTATGTCGGCTTCTTCAGATTTCCAGCTTTTGTCAGTTGGGCTTGACCAGATGACATCCATTCATGACACGTCTTTCAAACACGGTCTTTAAAAGGTTTAATTAAGCAAACATTTAGGGGCTGCAATACAGATGTAAGCCCACCTGGAATAACGGCCAAAGTAGATTGAAAAGACTTTGCCAATTTTTGTTATGTCATCAGACGTGTGGGCTCTGAACATATCCCAAACTAGCAAAGATGTTTTTTTCTTTAAGGCTGCTCCTGAGAAACGTGTAAGCTTTGAGCTGAATTTGAACTCTGAATGAACCTTTGGAGAAAAAAAAGAATCTTTGAGAAAACTACATTATATACTACAAAACTGTTGGAAGGAACAAAATAGGCTGCTTAAGAGATTTTTTCTTAAACAGCTGAACATATAAATGTTGTTTCTGCAGATATGGAGAAGATGGAGATTCAGGAAAAAAGGGAGCTGTTCAATGATGTTTATGGAATTATTAAAGAATTTAAAGAATCAATGAGAGACTGCATTGGAATTACCACAGAACCACAGAAAGCGGTGGATTTAAAAGAGATATGTGGAAAAGAGGATGCCTCAGAACGATCAGGAAGATATGGAGAACAAGATACTGTCAAGATGTTAATTCTTTGGGCAATAAAGATGGAGGATCTCTGGCAGGCCCGGGACAGGGGATTATTCTCTGTCCTGGTGCTTCTCGACCTCTCAACAGCTTTCGATACCATTGACCATGGTATTCTTCTGCACTGGCTGGAGGGGTTGGGAGTGGGAGGCACTGTTCTTCAGTGCTTCTCCTCCTACCTCTCCGGTCGATCGCAGTGGGTGTTAGTGGGGGGTCAGAGGTCGACCTCTAGGCTTCTCCCTTGTGGGATGCCTCAGGTGTCAGTCCTCTCCCCCCTGCTATTTAATATCTACATGAAACCATTGGGCGAGATCATCCAGGGGCATGGGGTGAGGTATCATCAGTACGCTGATGATACCCAGCTGTACATCTCCACCCCATGTCCAGTCAACAAAACAGTGGAAGTGATGTGCTGGTGCCTGGAGGCTGTTAGGGTCTGGATGGGTGTCAACAGACTCAAACTCAACCCTGATAAGACAGAGTAGCTGTGGGTTTTGCCTCCCAAGGACAATTCCATCTGTCTGTCCATCACCCTGGGGGGGACACTATTGTCCCCAACAGAGAGGGTCCGCAACTTGGGCGTCCTCCTCGATCCACAGCTCACATTAGCTTTCAGCTGTGGTGAGGAGGGCATTTGCCCGGGTTCGCCTGGTGCACCAGTTGCGGCCCTACCTGGACCGGGACTCACTGCTCACAGTCACTCATGCCCTCATCACCTTGCGGTTCGACTACTGTAACGCTCTCTACATGGGGCTACTTTTGAAGAGTTCGGAAACTTCAGATCGTGCAAAATGCAGCTGCGAGAGCAATCATGGGCTTCCCTGGCTATGCCCACGTCACACCAACACTCCGCAGTCTGCATTGGTTGCCAATCACTTTCCGGTCACAATTCAAAGTGTTGGTTATGACCTATAAAGCCCTTCATGGCATCGGACCAGAATATCTCTGAGACTACCTTCTCCCGCACGAATCCCATCCAGTTAGGTCCCACAGAGTTGGTCTTCTCCGGGTCCCGTCGATTAAATGGGCAGGACCCAGGGGAAGAGCCTTCTCTGTGGCGGCCCCGACCCTCTGGAACTAGCTTCCCCCGGAGATTAGAATTGCCCCCACCTTCCTTGCCTTTCGCAAACTCCTTAAAATCCACCACTGCCGCCAGGCATGGGGGAATTGAGACATCTCCCCCAGGCTTATATAGTTTTATGTATGGTATGCTTGTGTTGTATGTTTTTAAATAATGGGATTTTTAGATATTTTTTCAATATTAGATTTGTTCATTGTACACTGTTTTATTATTGTTGTGAACCACCCCGAGTCTGCGGAGAGAGGTGGCATACAAATCAAACAAACAAACAAACAGGCTGATGATCACGTATTTTTCAAAGAATGTATTGAAACTTGCACAAGTAAGAAATAGAAAAGATGTAAGGAGAGGCACGGGGTTTCTCAGACTAAAAAAAATTAAAACTATAAGTGAATTAGGAACTACAAAGAGGTACAGAAAAAATACAAAAAAACAAAAAATATAGATTTACAAAGCTTGAAGAGAAGAAAGAGAAAGATTAAAAAGGATATGGGATTAAAAGGAGATATAAAAAGAAAGAAAGCGGCGAATTTCAAAATTGATTAGACTAGAGAAATGGGAATTTGAGAAGGGTTGATTAAGTATTGGATACATAGAAATGTAGAAGACTGACGGCAGAAAAAGATCTCATGATCCATCTAGTCTGCCCTTATACTATTTCCTGTATTTTATCTTAGGATGGATATATGTTTATCCCAGGCATGTTTAAATTCAGTTACTGTGGATTTACCAACATGTCTGCTGGAAGTTTGTTCCAAGGATCTACTACTCTTTCAGTAAAATAATATTTTCTCATGTTGCTTTTGATCTTTCCCCCAACTAACTTCAGATTCTGTCCCCTTGTTCGTGTGTTCACTTTCCTATTAAAAACATTTCCCTCCTGAACCTTATTTAACACTTTGACATATTTAAATGTTTCGATCATGTCCCCCCTTTTCCTTCTGTCCTCCAGACTATATAGATTGAGTTCATTAAGTCTTTCCTGATACATTTTATGCTTAAGACCTTCCACCATTCTTGTAGCCCGTCTTTGGACCCGTTCAATTTTGTCAATATCTTTTTGTAGGTGAGGTCTCCAGAACACAGTATTCCAAATGTCTCACCAGAGCTAACGGGATCACAATCTCCCTCTTTCTGCTTGTTATACCTCTAGCTATGCAGCCAGGCATCCTACTTTTCCTATCGCCCGACCACACTGCTCACCCATTTTGAGACTGTCAGAAATCACTACCTCTAAAACCTTCTCTTCTGAAGTTTTTGCTTACACAGAACTGCCAATACAATACTCAGATTGAGGATTCCTTTTCCCCAAGTGCATTATTTTACATTTGGAAACATTAAACTGCAGTTTCCATTGCTTTTACCATTTATCTAGTAAATCTAAATCATTTACCATATTACAGATGCCTCCAGGAATATCAACCCTATTGCACACTTTAGAGTCATCGGCAAATAGGCAAACCTTCCCTACCAAACCTTCCCCCATGTCACTCACAAACATATTAAAAAGAATAGAATTAACAATAACTCTCTGATCTCTACACTTCAGCCAGCTGCAAATCCACTGAACTATCCAGGGATTAAATCCAATCTTCACTAATTTATCTATCAACTGATTTGGGTCCAATAAGTTATTGTTTTTTAGGTGCTGATTTATCCTCTTTTTGAATAGAGTCTCCATTTTAACTATAACTGATGTCAAGCTAACTGGCCTGTAGTTACCAGCTTCTTCTCTACTGCCCTTCTTGTGGATAGGCACAACACTGGCCATTCTCCAATCCTCAGGAACATCTCCTGTTAACAGGGATTGGTTAAACAGATCAGTCAGGGGTGTAGCAATGACAGATCTGAGTTTTTTAAGAACTCTGGGGTGGATGCCATCTGGACCCATTGCCTTATTTATCTTTAATCGTTCAAGTTCTTCTAAGACATCGCCTTCTAAGATCACTGGAGCTGAATCCGTACAGCTGGAATCAATGCTATATCCATCTATAGTATTATATTGTAAGGTGTCTTTTGAGAAAACTGAACAGAAGTAGCTATTGAAATGGTCAGCGATCTCCTTATTCCCATCAATGCATGTATTATTCCCGGTACTAAGCTTCGTGATGCTGCAGTTTTTCTTCTTCCTATCACTAATATACACCTCTCTATCAGCTATACTTCCAGACTCTTTATACCTCCTTTAGGCAGCCTTTTTTTCTTTTTCTTTTTTTAAAGTAATTTTTATTAATTTATTTTAAAAAGCATAATCAAGAAAATATATACATTGACATATTTGCAAAATTTGCAATACACAAAAAAGAAAATAGAAAAACAAACATACACTTCTAAACAAACAAAAAACACCTGGACAATTGTAATTGTCCAGGCAGCCTTTTTTTCATTGACTATAGCCCTTACATCTAAACCATAGTGGTTTCTTCTTCCTTTTACCTTTAGTTATTTGCCTTACATACAGTGCAGTGGCTTTTAAGATGGCCTTTTTTAATACAGTCCACTGGGTGCTCGCTCCTGCCATTTTATCCCTCCCCTTTAATTTATTATTATTATTATTATTATTATTATTATTATTATTATTATTATTATTTATTGGATTTGTATGCCGCCCCTTTCCGCAGAGTCAGGGCGGCTAACCACAGAATAAAAACAGCATGTAAATCCAATACAAAACAGTTTAAAAAACCCTTAATTCTAAAACCAAACATACATACAAACAAACATACCATGCATAAATTATAAAGGCTTAGGGGGAAAGAATATCTCAGTTCCCCCATGTCTGACGGCAGAGGTGGGTTTTTAGGAGCTTGCGAAAGGTGAGGGTGGGGGCAGTTCTAATCTCCGGGGGGAGTTGGTTCCAGAGGGTCGGGGCCGCCACAGAGAAGGCTCTTCCCCTGGGCCCCGCCAAACGACATTGTTTTGTTGATGGTACGCAGAGAAGGCCCACTCTGTGGGATCTAACCGGTCGCTGGGATTCGTGCGGCAGAAGGCGGTCTCGTAGATACCTTGGTCCGGTGCCATGAAGGGCTTTATAGGTGATGACCAACTCTTTGAATTGTGACCGGAAATTGATCGGCAACCAATGCAGACTGCGGAGTGTTGGTGTTACATGGGCATTTCTGGGAAAGCCCATGATTGCTCTCGCAGCTGCATTCTGCACGATCTGAAGTTTCTGAAAACTTTTCAGAGGTAGCCCCATGTAGAGAGCATTACAGTAGTTGAGCCTCGAGGTGATGAGGGCATGAGTGACTGTGAGCAGTGACTCCCGGTCCAAACAGGGCCGCAACTGGTGCACCAGGCGAACCTGGGCAAACGCCCCCCTCGCCACAGCTGAAAGATGTTTTTCTAATGTGAGCCGTGGATCGAGGAGGACGCCCAAGATGCGGACCCTCTCCGAGGGGGTCAGTAATTCCCCCCCCAGGGTGATGGATGGACAGATGGAATTGTCCTTGGGAGGCAAAACCCACAGCCACTCCGTCTTATCAGGGTTGAGTTTTAGTCTGTTGACACCCATCCAGGCCCCAACAGCCTCCAGACACCGGCACATCACTTCCACTGCTTCGTTGACTGGACATGGGGTGGAGATGTATAGCTGGGTATCATCAGCGTACTGATGATACCTCACCCCATGCCCTTGGATGATCTCACCCAGCGGTTTCATGTAGATATTAAATAGCAGGGGGGAGAGGACCGACCCCTGAGGCACCCCACAAGGGAGAGACCTCGGGGTCGACCTCTGACCCCCCACTAACACCAACTGCGACCGACCAGAGAGGTAGGAGGAGAACCACTGGAGAACAGTGCCTCCCACTCCCAACCCCACCAGCCAGCGCAGAAGGATACCATGGTCGATGGTATCGAAAGCTGCTGAGCCGTCGAGGAGCACCATTACAGAGGATAAACCCCTGTCCGGGGTGCGCCAGAGATCATCCATCAACGCGACCAAAGCAGTTTCCGTGCTGTAACCGGGCCTGAAACCAGACTGTTGGGAACCTAGATAATTGGCTTCTTCCAAGGACCGTTGCAGCTGGAGCACCACCACCTTCTCGACAACCTTCCCCATAAAGGGAAGGTTGGAGACTGGACGATAGTTATTAAGTACGGCTGGGTCCAGGGAAGGCTTCTTGAGGAGGGGGCGCACAAGCGTCTCCTTATAGGGTGCTGGAAAGGACCCACTCCCCAAGGAAGCGTTGACAATCTCCTGGGCCCAGCTCCGTGTCACCTCCCTGCTGGCCGAAACCAGCCAGGAGGGACATGGATCCAGTAAGCAGGTGGCGGAACTCACAGCTCCAATGGCCTTGTCCACTTTATCAGGTGTCACCAGATCAAACTCTTCCCAGACAGGTGGACAAGTACATGCCCCAGTCACCTCGACTGACTCTGCTTTCCAATCGGAGTCGAGGTCTGCCCAGATCCGAGCAATTTTATCAGCGAAAAATGAGTTAAAGTCCTCGGCACTACTCTGCAAGGGCTCCCCAACTCCCCCCTGGTTAAGAAGGGAGCGGGTCACCCTAAACAGAGCGGCTTGGCGAGATTCCGCTGATGCAATCAAGGCGGCATGATACGCGCATCTTGCTGCCTTGAGCACCACTTTGTAAGTCTTAATATGAGCTCTTACAAGTGTTCGATCGGATTCAGACTTACTCTTCCTCCATCGCTTCTCTAGACGTCTCTTCTGGCGTTTCAACTCCCGGAGCTCCTCGTTGAACCATGGTGCTCTACGGGGTCTAGTGCCGCGGAGAGGTCTCAACGGCGCAATCCGGTCGAGAGCCTCCGCTGCAACCTTGTTCCTGGCCTCAGCATGAGACTCTTCCGAACTGTGGATGAGTGTATCTGGAATAACCCCAAGCGCCTTCTGAAAACCCTCTGGGTCCATCAGGCGTCTGGGGCGGAGCTTCTTAATCGGTTCCGCCTTCCTGCGGGGAAGGGTTGGAGCCATTGCATTAAAATTTGTTTTTCTGAAATCCAATACTTTGGTTGCAGTATAGGATTGCTCACAATCAGTTTTTACATCAAACCGCAAACATAGATGGTCACTGTAACCTAAATTTTCTCCAACCTTAACCTCTGAAACCCAATTCCCATTCGTAAAAACTAAATCTAGAATATTCTCCCCTTTAGTCGGTGTCTTAACCAGCTGTGCCAGAGCTGCTCCTCTAAAGGCCTCTACTATATTCTTACTTTTGCATGTAAGGACACTGGGGATATTCCAATCAACATCAGGCATGTTGAAATCACCCATAACCACAATATCTCCCTTTACTGCCATTTGGGTAATTTCATCCACCATCTTGTTGTCATATTCCTCAGATTGCCCTGGAGGCCTATAGATCACCCCAATTCTAATGACAGAACCTTCTTTATTTTGCATGCAAACCCAGAGAGTCATCAGATCTTTACATGAATTTTGAATTAGTGTTGTTTTTAGTCTTTCCTTAACATAAATGGCTACTCCACCTCCCCTTCTCTCTATTTTATCCTTCCTATACATTGTATCCATTCATTAGAATCCTTAAACCATGTCTCAGTTATGGCAACCAGATCCATGTTATATCTAGATACTTTTTAACTGCCTTCTTTTATTAGACATATGAATTTGGGAGTTTATTTATTTATTGGACTTTTATGCTGCCGGTTCCGAGGACTCGGGGCAGCTCACATGTAATAAAACAATACATAACATTTCGAGTCTAATTAATTAAATATATAATTTAAACTAAAAACTCCAAAAAAACAATCATTCTCATTCAATCAGTTTCTCTCAGTCCATTCATCGTTCAGAGGGCAAGAATCTAATGGCTCCAGGCCTGGCGACATAAGTGAGTCTTGACACTCTTGCAGAAGGCAAGGAGGGTGGGGGCAATACAGATCTCTGGGGGGAGTTGATTCCAGAGGGCCGGGTCCTCCACAGAGAAGGCTCTTCTCGTAGACCCCACCAACTGGCATTGTCTAGTTGACGGGACCTGGAGAAGGTCAAATCTATGGGACCTAATCGGTCGCTGGGATTCATGCAGCAAGTGGCGGTCCTGTAGGTATTCTAGCCTGATGCCATGTAGGGTTTTATAGGTCATAACCAACACTTTGAAATGCGTCCAGAAACCATTTGGCAGTCCGTGGAGTGTTGGATAGATATGTACATGTCTAGGTAAGCCCATGATGCTTGCACGGTTATGTTCTGCACAATTTTCGGTTTTCGAACGCACTTTAGAGGCAGCCCCATGTAGAGAGCATTGCAGTAGTCAAACCTCGAGGTAATAAGGGCATGAGTGACTGTGAGCAAAGCCTCCCTGTCCAAATAAGGCCACACTTGTGCACCAGGTGGACCTAAATGAATGCCCCCCTCGCCACAGCCGAAAGATGGTGTTCTAAAGTCAGCTGTGGATTGAGGAGGATGTCCAAATTGCGAACCCTCTCTGAGGGGGTCAATGATCCCCCCGTGTGATGTACGGACAGATGGACGTGTCCTTGGGAGGCATTACTCACAGCCACCCCGTCTTGTCGGGATTGAGTTTGAGACTGTTAGCACCCATCCAGATACTGACAGCGTCCATGTTACTTCCACGGCTTCACTGAATGGACACCGGATGGCAATATATATGTATCATCAGCATACTGATGGTAGCTAACCCCGTGGCCGCAGATGCAATCAGGGCAATATTACACACGTCTTGTCATCCTGATCGCCACTCTATAAATTTCCATATAAGCTTTTACAAGTGTTCGATCTTTAGTTTTTAGTAGAAATATTAGCATTGATTATATTAAAATATTTACAAGTAAAATCAATTTAATGTATTACTATGTAAAAGATGAACTTGACAAAATATTGGCTGTCCTTTTGGTATTACATCGTAGAAGGTACTAATTTTTTTAAATTTATATGTGGATTTAGAGTAAAATTAAGGATTGTCAACGATTCTTGATTGAAAATACAGAATATCTAGAAGCAATGTGCCCTCTAATTTTTTTTCGGTGTGGGCGGAAAAGTATAGTGTCTGAGCGGCAGTCCCTTTGGGACTGGGCGGCATAGAAGTACAAACAAACAAACAAATAAACAAATAAATAAGAAAAAAATTCCCTTCTTTTTTTTTATAAAAGAAATTAATAATAAAACAAAACCAAAATCTATTACTATTATTACTATCTTCTCTTTTTCCATCCCTGTCTCCTCCTCCCTTGTGTGTGTGTGTGTATGTGAACTCTTGAACCATTTCCAATAACATGTGAGGGCTATCGGAAATGGTTCAAGAGTTCACACACACACACGAGAGACTGGGTTTTTTCCCCTGTGTTATTATTTGGGTGCTTTTTACCATATGCTTTAAATCAAGAGTCATTTCTCTCTTTCTCTCTCCTCCCTCTCTCTTTCTCTCTCACTCTTTCTCTCTTGTTTTCTTTCTCTTTCTATTGCTTCCTCTCTCTTTCTATCTATTTTGCTTTCTTTCTCTTCTCTCTCTTGCTATCTCTCTCCCCCTTCCTCTCTCTCTCTCTTTCTTACTTACTTTCTCTCTCCCTCTTTCCATCTTGCTCTGTCTGTTGCTCTCTCTCTCTCAGCGAGGGGGCTGTGAGAGCGCTTTCTCCGAGTGCTTCAGGAACGCCTTCCCTGCCTCTATTGCAGTCCCCTTGCTGAAAGCTCGGGACAAAAGCGCTCCCAGCGAAGGGGCTGTGAGAGGGGCGGGGGCGGGGGGGGCATTCCCGAAGAGCGTGGAGAAAACCCTCTCACAGTCCCCTGGCTGGGAGCGCGGAGGAGGAGAAGCCGCAGCCACCACCGCCGCGGGAAAAGTTGCGCCCCAAGGCGGGAGGCAGAGAAAGCCAGAGAGGGGGCGGATCGGGCGGGCGGAGGGCAGCGGCGAGAGGCCAGGGGCGCGAGGTGGCCGGAGGCACTGTGGGGAGGCGGGGGCAGCCGTGGCTCCCTTTTTTCCCACCCATGTCTACTGCCGGCGCCTCCCCGCCCCTCCCCCCCCGCGGGCTGGCATGGGGATGGGGAGTGTGCGTGGTGCCTCCGCACTTTCATCACTCCCGCCCCCAACTCGAACGCCCGGCTCCTTGTGCGCTCTTGGAAAAGGGTGTGCGGGGGGGGGGATTTTGGGGTGTGTGCATGCACGCGCAGCTTACAGGGCACAGTGTCTAGAAGTATTAATACATAAGTAAGAAAGGTGGATTATCAAAAATTGATACAAATTAATTGGTTAAATATTTGAGTTGGAAACAACTTTAAAATCTAGGATTAGTAAAAATGTACAATTTAGAGGGAGGGGGAAGGGTCTGAATTTCGTGTTTATTTTTTTAAAACTTGTTAATACTTGATTGGTTATATAGGGGTTTTTAGTTTATAGAAAAATGTGTAAAAAGAAGTAGGAGGGACTACGGCATAATATTTAATAAGTTAGAAATATTGTTTGCGTTATATATCTAATGGAACATTAAGGAGGGAATTTAACCAGAAGATAATGGATCTAACTGGATGACAAAATTAGAATATTTTTGCAAACTTTTTGATGAATGATATGAGTTAACTAATAAAATGTTGCATTTTATTTTATGATAAATAGATGGTACATTGCATTGTCGGAATGTATGTTGAGGAAAAAAAATTAAAAAAATTACCCCAAAAGAAAGTTGCAAAAGATTATCACATGACCCCAGGACATTGCAACAATCATAAATACATGCCAGTTGCCAAACGTCCAAAGTTTGGTCATTTAACCATAGGGATGTTGCAGTAGTCATGTGTGAAAAATAGTCATGAATCACTTTTCACTCTTGTAACTTTGAATGGGCATTAAATGAATGGATGCAAGTCAAAGATTACCTGTATTATTGTATCGTTTTTGTAAATCTATAATATACAGGATACTTTCTTTTCATTGTTATACATTTTCAGAAATCTAAAAATGGTCTGATGTGGATGTACCTGGGTGCACCCACAACAGCTTGCAAGACTGCATTCTGGACCAATTGTAGTCTCCAAATCAAACAACTTGTATCATAGAGTTTAATGTGTGGTTAAGGCAGTGGTGTAAAGCTGAAGGTTTTGGCTATGTAAGTCATGATGTCAGTAGGTGGTCTAATAGGGAGTTGTTTAAGAGGGATGGTTTGCATCCATCATACAGAGGTACCCAGGTGCTCGGTGAGGAATTCAGAACTTTTTTGGATAGGCATTTAAACTAGGTAAAGGGGACAGAGATGTGGATGATTTCTGTCCCCGACCAATGAGGGTAAATCAGTTTCTGGAAGCTTATGAAAAGGGAGCTGTAAATAGAATAGATGTAGTTGTTGATGATAAGGGGCAAACTAATAATGAAAATAATGTTCTTCGGGTAATGTGCACAAATGCTCGAAGCTTGAGCAACAAGCTCTGTGAGTTAATGGCCATAATATCTAGAGATAATTTGGATCTGGTTGCCATAACTGAGACATGGTTTAAGGATTCTAATGAATGGGAAATATCCATACCAGGATATACACTGTATAGGAAGGATAGAATAGAGAGAAAGAGAGGTGGAATAGCCATTTATGTTAAAGAAAGTCTAAAAACAACACTAATTCAAAATACGTGTAAAGATCAGGAGACTCTCTGGATTTGCATGCAAAATAAAGACGGTTCTGTCATTAGAATTGGGGTGATCTATAGGCCTCCAGGGCAATCTGAGGAATATGACAACAAGATGGTGGATGAAATTACCCAAATGGCAGTAAAGGGAAATATTGTGGTTATGGGTGATTTCAACATGCCTGATGTTGACTGGAATATCCCCAGTGCCCTTACATGCAAAAGTAAGAATATAGTAGAGGCCTTTAGAGGAGCAACTCTGGCACAGCTGGTTAAGACACCAACTAGAGGAGAGAATATTCTAGATTTAGTTTTTACGAATGGGGATTGGGTTTCAGAGGTCAAGGTGGGAGAAAATTTAGGTTACAGTGACCATCTATGTTTGTGGTTTGATATAAAAACTGATTGTGAGCAATCCTATACTGCAACCAAAGTATTGGATTTCAGAAAAACAAATTTTAATGCAACGGGGGAATATTTAAATAATGAATTAAAGGGGAGGGATAAAATGGCAGGAGCGAGCACCCAATGGACTGTATTAAAAAAGGCCATCTTAAAAGCCACAGGACTGTATGTAAGGCAAATAACTAAAGGTAAAAGGAAGAAGAAACCGCTATGGTTTAGCAATGATGTAAGGGCTATATTCAATGAAAAAAAGGCTGCCTATAAGAGGTATAAAGAGTCTGGAAGTATAGCTGATAGAGAGGTGTATAAAATGAGACAGGAGGCGAAACAGATAATACATGCTGCTAAAGCCTCAAAAGAAGAAGAAATTACCAAATCTGTAGAGAAGGGGGATAAAACCTTCTTCAGATATATTAGTGATAGGAAGAAGAAAAACTGCAGCATCACGAAGCTTAGTACCGGGAATAATACATGCACTGATGGGAATAAGGAGACCGCTGACCATTTCAATAGCTACTTCTGTTCAGTTTTCTCAAAAGACACCTTACAATATAATACTATAAATGGATATAGCATTGCTTCCAGCTGTACGGATTCAGCTCCAGTGATCTTAGAAGGCGATGTCTTAGAAGAACTTGAACGATTAAAGATAAATAAGGCAATGGGTCCAGATGGCATCCACCCCAGAGTTCTTAAAGAACTCAGATCTGTCATTGCTACACCCCTGACTGATTTGTTTAACCAATCCCTGTTAACAGGAGATGTTCCTGAGGATTGGAGAATGGCCAGTGTTGTGCCTATCCACAAGAAGGGCAGTAGAGAAGAAGCTGGTATCTACAGGCCAGTTAGCCTGACATCAGTTATAGTTAAAATGATGGAGACTCTACTCAAAAAGAGGATAAATCAGCACCTAAAAAACAATAACTTATTGGACCCAAATCAGCATGGCTTTACTGAAGGCAAATCGTGTCAGACTAATCTCATTGATTTCTTTGACTATGTCACAAAGGTGTTGGATTAAGGTGGTGCCGTGGATATTGCCTATCTGGACTTCAGCAAAGCCTTTGATACGGTTCCACATAAAGAGCTGATAGATAAATTAGTGAAGATTGGACTTAATCCCTGGATAGTTCAGTGGATTTTAAGCTGGCTGAAGCATAGACATCAGAGAGTTATTGTTAATGGCGAGTATTCTGAGCAGAGACAGGTTACAAGCGGTGTGCCACAAGGGTCTGTTCTGGGTCCTATTCTTTTTAATATGTTTGTGAGTGACATAGGGGAAGGTTTGGTAGGGAAGGTGGTCGGACGGTAGGTAAAGCAAGTAGGATGCTTGGCTGCATAGCTAGAGGTATAACAAGCAGGAAGAGGGAGATTGTGATCCCCTTATATAGAGCGCTGGTGAGACCACGTTTGGAATACTGTGTTCAGTTCTGGAGACCTCACCTACAAAACGATATTGACAAAATTGAACGGGTTCAAAGACGGGCTACAAGAATGGTGGAAGGTCTTAAGCATAAAACGTATCAGGAAAGACTTAATGAACTCAATCTGTATAGTCTGGAGGACAGAAGGAAAAGGGAGGACATGATCGATACATTTAAATATGTTAAAGGATTAAATAAGGTTCAGGAAGGAAGTGTTTTTAATAGGAAAGTGAATACAAGAACAAGGGGACACAATCTGAAGTTAGTTGGGGGAAAGATAAAAGCAACGTGAGGAAATATTATTTCACTGAAAGAGTAGTAGATCCTTGGAACAAACTTCCAGCAGACGTGGGTTTTAAATCCACAGTAACTGAATTTAAACATGCCTGGGATAAACATATCCATCCTAAGATAAAACACAGGAAATATTATAAGGGCAGACTAGATGGACCATGAGGTCTTTTTCTGCCGTCAATCTTCTATGTTTCTATGTTTCTAATGGTGGGCTCCTGCCGGTACAGCTAATTGTGTGCAGCTCCGCAGCTCTGGCATGCGAATGCGTGATCAAGCACAATTTTGCTTCCCACATCTGTGCAGGAAGCAAAATCTTGCACAGGCGTGCACTTTTCGGTGAGTTTTTTTGCTTTCACACATGCAGGGAAGCAAAAAACATCACCAAAATGTGTGTGCACGTCCATCTCCATGCAAGATTTTGCTTCCCGCACAGGTGCCGGAAGGAAAATTGCGAGAGCCGCAGATATGTGCACAATTAGCCATACCGGGAGAAGTCCACCACTGTTCCAAATACTTGTAAAGGGTAGCCTTATGTAGAGCGTATTACAGTAATTGAGTCATGAGGTGATAAGGGCATGAGTGATTGTGAGTAGAGATTCTTGATCAAAATAGGGCTGCAATTGATGCACTAGGTGAACCTGTGCAAAAGTCCCCCTACCTACAGCCAATATATGTTGTATAATCTCAGCTGTGAATCTAGGAGGACACCCAAATTGCAGACCTGTTCTGAGGGGGTTAATATTCCCAGCTCCAGAATCATGGAATAGTCAATGTACCCTCTAATTTTTTTTCGGTGTGGGCGGAAAAGTATAGTGTCTGAGCGACAGTCCCTTTGGGACTGGGCGGAATAGAATGAATGAATAAATAAATAAATAAATAAATAAATAAGAAAAAATCTCTTCTTTTTTGTTAAAATAAATTAATAATTAAAAAAAACCAAAATCCATTACAGTACTATTAAAACTAAATCAACCAGCAAAACCAAAAACATAACTATTAATAAAAACAGGTGAGGGCTGGGGTTTTTTTCTCTGTTATTTAAGTGCTTTTACCATATGCTTTAAATCAAGAGTCACTTCTCTCTCTGTTTCTCTCCCTTTCCTGTCATTCTCTGCCTCAATCATTTTCTCATTTCTCTTTTCTCCCCTTTTTTCTACCATTTCTCTCTATCTCTTCCTTCTACTCTTCTCTCTCTCTCTCTCTTGCTTTCTTCCTCTCTCTCACTCTCTTCCTTCCTCTCTCATATCTCTCATATCTCTCTTTCTTACTTTCTCTCTCTCTCTTTCTCTCTCTCCCCCTCTTGCTCTCTCTCTTTTTCTCACTTTCTCTCTCTTGTTTTCTTTCTCTCTTGCTTTCTCTCTCTCTCTCACACTTTCTCTCTTGTTTTCTTTCTCACACTGTTTCTCTCTCTTAGTTCTCTCTCTCTTGCTATCTCTTTCTCCCCCCCTTTCTCTCTCTCTCTCTTTCTCACTTTCTCTCTATCTTGCTGTCTGTTGCTCTCACTCACTCTCGTTCTCTCTCCGTTCTTCTCAGCGGAGGCTGGCGAAGGTGATAGTTAATGTTGGGGGTGCGTGGGCGGTTGCACACGCTCCCTATCTCCATATCAGCCCACTCAGAACATTCAAAATAAGAAAAGCCTTTGCCGGCGAAGGTTTTTCTTATCTTGAATGTTCCGAGTGGGCTGGTATGGAGATAGGGAGCGCACGCGCGTGCGCGCGCCTCCAACATTGAATATCACCTTTGCCGGCCTCCGCTGAGAGAACATCTGCCCCGCCTCTCCTGCAACGCCCTTGCTGAGAGCCTGGGACAAAAGTGCTCTTGGCAAAGGGACTGTGAGACGGGCAGGGCGTGCGTTCCTGGTGCCAGTGCCCAAAGGCAGGAGGCGGCGGAGGAGCAGAGGGGGCTGGGTGGGGGGCAGCGCCAAAAGGCCGAGGGGGCCGGAGGCACCGTGGGGAGGCAGGGGCGGCCGCGGCTCCCTTCCCTTCTGATGCCAGCACCTCCCCGCCTCCGCCCCCCCGCAGGCTGGCAAGGGGATGGGGAGCGCGCAGCCGTGAAAAAGGGTGCACGGGGGGTATTTTGGGGCGCGTGCATGCGCGCAGCTTTCGCGGAACAGTGGGAATAGTCCTTCAGAGGCAGTGCCCACAGCCACTCAGTCTTGTCAAGGTTGAGCTTGACCCTGTTGACTTCCATCCAGATCCTCACAGCCTGCAGGCACCAGTATATCATGTCCACTGCTTCACTGAATTGATACGAGGTGGAGATGTAACGCTGGGTATCATCAGCACATTGCTGATACCTCATGCTGTGCCTTTGGATGATCTCAGCCAGCAGTTTCACGTAGATGTTAAATAGGAGTGGGGAGAGAACTGAACCCTGTGGCACCCCACAAAGGAGGGGCCGAGGGGTCGATCTCTGTCCCCTCACCAACACCGACTGTGACCAACTAGAGAAATAGGAGGAGAAACCACTGTAATAAGGTGTCTCCCATTCCCAACTCCCCTAGTCACAGAAGGATACCATGGTTAATGGTATTAAAAGCCACTGAGAGGTCAAGAAGCACCAGGATAGTAGAACGACCCCATCCTGGGCTTGCCAGAGATCACCCATCAGCATGAACAAAGTGATTTCTGTGCTGTAGCCGGGTCTGAAACCCAACTGATAAGGGTCTAGATGAGGGGTAGGCAAAGTTGGCTCTTCTATGACTTGTGGACTTCAGCCCCCTGGAATTCCTGAGCCTATCATGCTAGCTCAAGAATTCTGGGAGTTGAAGTCCACATGTCATAGAATAGTCAACTTTGCCTACCCCTGGTCTAAATAATCGATTTCATCCAACCACTGTAGGAGCTGGAGCGACAGTGCATTCTCAACAACCTTTGGAACCAGCCTTGCATCACCTCCCTACTGGCTTTAATCAGCCAGGAACGGTATGGGTCCAATAAAAAAATGTAGAATCTCATCACTCCTATGGCCTTGTCCACTTCCTCGGATGTCACAGGATGAAGCTCATCCTATACAATAGGAATAAGGCTTGCCCCTGTCATATCTGGGTATAATTTTTTTTATTTTTTTTTCCCACCTTAGACAGTCATACATAAATGAAAACACAACATCGATGCCTAACAATATACATAGCATTTTCTTATCTTAAAGTCTTAACAAAACATCCTAAAATTCTATTTTCATTTCATCAATCATAACTCCATCACTTTAAAAAAGCTAAAAAAGATAATATTAAATTTTTTATATTTAATATATAAATCTTAAACTATTTTAAATTTGTGTTACATAATTGCTGTATTTTTCGCAGTATAAGATGCACCGGAATATAAGACGCACCTTAGTTTTTGGGGAGGAAAATAGGGAAAAGAATCTGCTTACCAGGTATCAATTTGGCTAGCGTCCTTAGTCTGAGCAGCTTCAGGATATTATTTTCTCCCCTGGTTAGGGCTTAAAAAAATTTTCATTCAGCGAGAGTAACAGTGAAAGAGCTTGCAAGCCAGTAAGAGCTGGGAACATCATTAGCATTTGAAAAGAAACATTCAGAGCAAGTAGAGCAATGGGGAAAAACTCTGCAAAGACATAGGACTTGGAAAACATTCTTTGCAGAGAGTAACAATGAAAGAGCTTGCAAGCCGGTAAGAGCTGGAAATATTGTTAATTTCTGGTTAGGGAAGGAAAGAAACATTTGGAGCAAGTAAAGCAATGAAAAGAAAACCACTACAGATTAGATTAGATTAGATTAGATTAGATTTATTGGATTTATATGCCGCCCCTCTCCGCAGACTCGGGGCGGCTCACAACAATGGCAAAACAATACATAATAATAAATCCAATACCTACCAATCCAATTACAATTTTAAGCTAAAAAAATCCATAAAAACAACCCCAGAATATTAAAAAACAAGCACACAATCAATCCAACACCAGAACAACATGGGCAAGGGGGAGATGTTTCAGTTCCCCCCATGCCTGACGGCAGACGTGAGTTTTAAGAAGTTTGCGAAAGGCAAGGAGGGTAGGGACAATCCTAATCTCAGGGGGGAGTTGGTTCCAGAGGGTCGGAGCCACCACAGAGAAGGCTCTTCCCCTGGGTCCCGCCAGACGACATTGTTTAGTCGACGGGACCCGAAGAAGGCCAACTCTGTGGCACTGAACCGGTCGCTGGGATTCGTGCGGCAGAAGACGGTCCCGAAGGTATTCTGGTCCGGTGCCATGAAGGGCTTTATAGGTCATAACCAACACTTTGAATTGTGACCGGAAACTGATCGGCAACCAATGCAGACTGCGGAGTGTTGGAGTAATATGGGCATACTTAGAGAAGCCCATAATTGCTCTTGCAGCTGCATTGTGCACAATCTGAAGTTTCCGAACACTTTTCAAAGGTAGCTCCATGTAGAGAGCGTTACAGTAGTCGAGCCTTGAGGTGATGAGGGCATGAGTGACTGTGAGCAATGACTCCCAGTCCAAATAGGGCCAAACTGGTGTACCAGGCGAACCTGGGCAAACGCCCCCCTCGCCACAGCTGAAAGATGTTTCTCTAATGTGAACTGTGGATCGAGGAGGACGCCCAAGTTGCGGACCCTCTCTGAGGGGGTCAATAATCCCCCCCCAGGGTAATGGATGGACAGATAGAATTGTCCTTGGTAGGCAAGACCCACAGCCACTCCGTCTTGTCTGGATTGAGTTTGAGTTTGTTGACACTCATCCAGGCCCCAACAGCCTCTAGGCACCGGCACATCACTTCCACTGCTTCGTTGACTGGACATGGGGTGGAGATGTATAACTGGGTATCATCGGCGTATTGATGATACCTCACCCCATGCCCTTGGATGATCTCGCCCAGTGGTTTCATGTAGATATTAAATAGCAGGGGGGAGACGACCGACCCCTGAGGCACACCACAAAGGAGAGACCTCGAGGTCGACCTCTGACCCCCCACTAACACTGACTGCGACCGACCGGAGAGGTAGGAGGAGAACCACTGGAGAACCGTGCCTCCCACTCCCAACCCCTCCAGCTGGTGCAGAAGGATACCATGGTCGATGGTATCGAAAGCCGCTGAGAGGTCAAGGAGCACCAGGACAGAGGACAAGCCCCTGTCCCGGGCCCGCCAGAGATCATCCATCAACGCGACCAAAGCAGTTTCCATGCTGTAGCCGGGCCTGAATCCAGACTGTTGAGGACCTAGATAATTGGCTTCTTCCAAGGACCGCTGGAGTTGAAGTGCCACCACCTTCTCAACAACCTTCCCCATAAAGGGAAGGTTGGAGACTGGACGGTAGTTATTAAGCATGGCTGGGTCCAGGGAAGGCTTCTTGAGGAGGGGGCGCACGAATGCCTCCTTATAAAGGGCCAGAAAGGACCCCCTCCCCAAGGAGGCATTGACAATCTCCTGGACCCAGCTCCGTGTCACCTCTCGACTGGCCGAAACTAGCCAAGAGGCACACGGATCCAGTAAGCAGGTGGCGGAACTCACATTTCCAATGGCCTTGTCCACTTCATCAGGTGTCACCAAGTCAAACTCCGCCCAGACAGATGGACAAAGACGTTTAGCCCCAGTCACCTCGACTGACTTGTTGTCAGTCGACTCTGTTTTACAATTAGAGTCGAGGTCTGCCCGGATCCGAGCGATTTTATCAGCGAAAAACGTGTTAAAATCCTCAGCACTACTCTGCAAGGGCTCCCCAACTCCCCCCTGATTAAGAAGGGAGCGGGTTACCCTAAACAGAGCGGCCGGGCGGGATTCCGCTGATGCAATCAAAGCGGCATGATACGCGAATCTTGCCGCCTTGAGCGCCACTTTGTAAGTCTTAATATGAGCTCTTACAAGTGTTCAATCGGATTCAGACTTACTCTTCCTCCATCGCTTCTCCAGACGTCTCTTCTTGCGTTTCAACTCCCGGAACTCCTCGTTGAACCATGGAGCTCTACGGGGTCTAGTGCCATGGAGAGGTCGCAACGGCGCAATCTGGTCAAGAGCCCCCACTGCAACCTTGTTCCAGGCCTCAGCAAGAGACTCTGCCGAACTGTGAATGAGTGTATCTGGAATAACCCCAAGCGCCCTCTGAAAACCAGATACAGGGTTTGCAAAACATTCTTTGCAGAGAGTAACAATGAAAGAGCTTGCAAGCAGGCAAGAACTGGGAACATCATTACCACCTGGTTAGGGCTGGAAAGAAACATTTGGGGCAAGTTAGACCAATGAAAAAAACCCTGCAAAGACTTGGGGCTAAGAAAACATTCTTCGCAGAGAGAAACAATGAAAGAGCCTGCAAGTTAAGAGCTGGGAGATTGTTAGGTACCAGTTAGGCTGGGGGGGGGAGCTACATTCAGAACATAAGATGCATCCAAATTATCAGCCTCTTTTAGAGAGGAAAAAAGTGCGTCTTATACTCCGTAAACTACGATATCTGATACTGCCACCATTTCTCTTTTCATCATCTGGGTTTCTACCATCCAATTTCTAATTCTTTTATATTACTTTCAAAATAATTATCTATTTGTATTATTTTTATTTTCATCCAAATTTTGTAATATTCTGAATTTTCTTTATCTTTAATTTTCAATGTAAGTCTATTCATTTCAGCATAGTCCATAATCTTCCTTAACACCTCTGTTTCTGTTGGTATTCTGTGCAGCCTCCAAATTTGTGCATATATAATTCTAGCAGCAGCCACTATATTAAGTATATTTCTTTTTTGTTAATTTTTTCTGGTAAAATGCCTACTTGGACTTCAGCAAAGCCTTTGATACGGTTCCACATAAAGAGCTGACAGATAAATTAGTGAAGATTGGACTTAATCCCTGGATAGTTTAATGGATTTGCAGCTGGCTGAAGCATAGACACCAGAGAGTTATTGTTAATGGCGAGTATTCTGAGCAGAGACAGGTTACAAGCGGTGTGCCACAAGGGTCTGTTCTGGGTCGTATTCTTTTTAATATGTTTGTGACTGACGTAGGGGAAGGTTTGGTAGGGAAGGTTTGCCTATTTTTTAGTGATTTCTGACAGTCTCAAAATGGGTGAACAGTGCAGTCAGGCGGTAGGGAAAGCAAGTAGGATGCTTGGCTGCATAGCTAGAGGTATAACAAGCAGGAAGAGGAAGATTATGATCCCGCTATATAGAGTGCTGGTGAGACCACATTTGGAATACTGTGTTCAGTTTTGGAGATCTCACCTACAAAAAGATATTGACAAAATTGAATGGGTCCAAAGATGGGCTACAAGAATGGTGGAAGGTCTTAAGCAATAAAACGTATCATGAAAGACTTAATGAACTCAATCTGTATAGTCTGGAGGACAGAAGGAAAAGGGGGGACATGATCGAAACATTTAAATATGTTAAAGGGTTAAATAAGGTCCAGGAGGGAAGTGTTTTTAATGGGAAAGTGAACACAAGAACAAGGGGACACAATCTGAAGTTAGTTGAGGGAAAGATCAAAAGCAACATGAGAAAATATTATTTTACTGAAAGAGTAGTAGATCCTTGGAACTAACTTCCAGCAGACGTGGTGGGTAAATCCACAGTAACTGAATTTAAACATGCCTAGGATAAACATATATCCATCCTAAGAAAAAATACAGAAAATAGTATAAGGGCAGACTAGATGGACCATGAGGTCTTTTTCTGCCGTCAGACTTCTATGTTTCTTGTATAGCCTATATGTCTTATCCACTTTGCCATAGTCTCTTTCCCTTGTTGAAATTCTAATTTAATGGACAACAGTTTTAAAATTTCATTATCAAATTTTCATCTGATCCCAATAAAATGTCATCTAATTTTGCTTTTCCAAGATTAATTCCTTCTGCTTTAATATCTTTTTCATATCTTGCTTATAACTGCATATTCATATACCAATCTATTTTTAAACCTTGCTTTTCTAATTCTGATGCTGATTTTAACTTATTTCTCTGTGATATTATATCTGTATACATTCCAGTCTATTCTACTGAGGTATGTCAAAGATTCTATTGTTGAGATCCAATATGGTACTTTTGAATAATGTTTACTTTTCATCTTTTTCCAAATTGTGAATAGCAAGTTCCTCATGCTTTGTTTCTGGAAATAGCTATATATTTTTTGTCCTCCATACCAAACAAATGAGTGCCATCCTATTTGTAAAAGATGTCCTTTTAATATCATAAGTCTTTTTTTTTCTAAGCATGATCCATTCCTTAATCCATGTCATTGCTGTAGCTTGATAATACTGCTCCCAATTTGGAAGTCCAAAGCCACCTCTTATTCTTGCTTTTTATAACATTTTAAACTAATCCTCAGTCTTTTCCCTTGCCAAATAAATGTAGTCATTATTTTATTAATGTCATTAAAAAATGTAATCAATTTTTATAGGTATCCTTAAAAATCAGAAAAGTAAACATGGTCATCTTGATTAATGCACTTCTGCCCATTAATGTTAATTGGAGAGTTTTCCATTTCTCCAAGTCTTTCTCAGTCTATTTTTAAAGTTTTATTTAATTATCTTCCTTAAGTGTTGAGCATCTTGCTGACATTTGGATCTCCAAATATCTTACATTTTTCACAATCTGTATATCCAAAAGTGCTCTTAATTCCATTTTTTTTACTTTCTCTCATATTCTTTACAATCATTTTTGTCTTGTCTTTATTAATTTTAAGTCCAACAACCTCTCCATAATTTTCTATTTGTCACGGTTTGTAAGTTATTAATGTCTGTTTGAACATTAATCACCGCGGAGGCAATGGATGGAAGCCCAGTCATTTGTTTCAAAGCAAGATTTCTTTTTATTATAAAAGTAGAAAATAAACTTGTCTCGAGGGACAATATAACAAATACGTATTACATGATGGAGGTTAGAATAGGAAAGGAGATTTTAGCATGAAGAAGAAGGATGTGATGTTAGACAAGGCAGGATATTACATCATAATAGGAGGATCTTAGTAAAGTACACATAGTTAACCCTTTAATTTCTAAATGTCTCTGGGGCTGGTAATATTCAGCGTGCCACTATTGATGTAAAATTTTGGGTCCTGATATAAGTATAAGCATCTTATACTCCAAAAAATAAGGTATATATAAATATATATACTATCCATCAATCCATCCATACCTATATACATGTATATATATACACCATATTCAGAGCAGCAGAAGCCAATAACTTCAGCCTGAAGATGGTGAATGTGATTTCGCCGAAATGTCGTAAAGACACTCAAAATATTACATGGGAAAAAACCCCAACTGACAACAATCTACATACATCTACCCTTGAAAATCTGTGAAAAATACACACACACACACACACACACACGAGTTGGGGGCGGGGTCTCGTGACTGCAGCACCGGGATATTTCCCTCTCTCCTGCGAAATGTCCCCAAATCCTATTGCCCGGGGGTTCTGGTCCTTTTGGACCAGACCGGTTCTCTCCTACAGGGAGAGTGACACTTGGTACGCTGCCAGGGGCCAGGCAGGGGCCGGCATGCCCCATTGGGTGAACTGTCTTGTCTTGCACCAGCTGTGGTGAAGCCGGATAGGCAGCCATGCCTGTTCCGACACAGCTGTAGAGACTATCAACGCCGGGAGGATAGCCGAATGATTCCATCTGGAAAGAGAATTGGAGGTACAGCACTTACTTGCAGAGGGGAAGAAGAAATTTTCTGTCTCTAATGGTAAGCGGGAGAATGCCTGATTGGGATTTTAGATCTTTGTTTCTCGCTTGGTTGCTGGACAGAGTTAAAATGGCCTGAGATTGAAGAAGGCAGCTAACTGTGCAACGTGGCATTTCAGCGAAAGCTTCTAAATAGCGGAAATTGCCCATCATTTGGATTATTTTCAACTACCTAATTGGTTCTCTTTGAAATTAGCCTTTTGGAATTTGGAATTTTTTACTTTTGTTTTGGAATTTTTATCTTTCCTTTCTTCTATAAACAAAGAACAACGATAGAATAAAATAGGAAGTGACAGCAACAGGAAGTAACAGCCAAAGAGTCATTTAATGCTATTCACAGAACGGCTACATAAGAGAAGACTTGGAGAATTGATCACCTAGCGACATTGTGTGGCCGGAGGAAATATAGTAGTTTGCTACTGGTTTAAATACAGAACTCTAGAGAAGAATGACCAGCCAATGCATTAAGGAAGTTAATGTTTAAGATGAAATTATTTGAACTGAATTAACTGATTTGATTCAATTTAATTGGACTGATTGATTTGACTGAAATTACATTTCTCATAGATTTAAAGACTGATAGCTAAACCCATGGAAGGAAGATAATGTTCAAGATGAAATTATTTGAACTGAATTAAACTGATTTGAATAGATTTGATCTAACTGGACTGATTGATTTGACTGAAATTACATTTGGACCATCTGATCTGCCTGAAATTACATTGAATAATATAAATTGAAATTATATACTTTTAAGAATTAAAATGTTTTAAAGAAAATTAGAACTAAAATATGTGTAAGAATATTTAAAAGTTACTAAAATATATTAGCACTTTCTTTTTTCTTTTCTTTGCTCTTATAAAATTATAAATTACCAAAAAAAAATGAGTCTACTTAATATTGTGTTTGGGCTTGGGCCAGCCATTGCTCCCATATATGGGAGAGATGCGGCACAAAGTGAGTGCGAAAGCCTGGCTGACAGCCAGGAAGACGTGGCAGACAGCCCTGAGGATGAGGCCACTGGTTCAGAGGAGTTGGCAGACACAATGCAGGACCCAGCAGACAGCCCAGGGGATTTGGCATGCAGCCACTCAGACAGTCTATCCTCATTGGATTCCGATGCAGAACAACTCATAGACATGCGTAGCCAGAGAGCAATGCAAAGGAGGGCTCAATTAAAGAACTATTACCGGTGATCAGAGTAGCACCTGGGCTGGGTGTGGTTCTCATACTGAGGGCTGGGTGTGATTCTCTTAATGAGGGCTAAAGGTATAAAAGGGAACAGGCAAAAGGCAAACTGTGGCTGTTTATCTGTGTGACTTTGTGGTTCCTGCTCTGAAGCTTCTGTTCCGTGCCTTTGGATTTCAACCCAGCCTTTTCAGGCATGTGGGAGATGAAACCTCTGGGACTAGCTGTTTGCTCTCGAGAATCTAAGATTCAAAGGACTCCTGAAACATTTCTGCTCCGTGCAGGTTGTCTTTGTTTGCTTTTTCCTGTGCTTTGTATTTGACTGACTTACACCTTGCACTATAGTTTATTCCTGACAATAAGGACTGTTTTTGTTAACCCTTTTTTGTTTGTTTAATACAAGTTTGCTGATTAGCAAAGCACGTGTGTGTTTGATTTCTTTTCCTTGGACTATTACTAATCGCCTGAGCTCAGTCAGGCAGAACACTTAATGAATTGGATTTTTTAATATTTTAATCTTATGGGCGCTTATATATATAAACAAATATACAAGCAAGTGATATAAAGTGTAAAATGGAAGAATTATATAAGAGGAAAAAAAATTAATGGCTTATAAATGAAAAAATTGAAAATAGCTTTGATTACTGCACATAACATAGATGAGATATTTGATACTTATTATAATTATCTTTGGTTGACCTTTTTTTTTAAAAAAAAATCTCCTTTGCTTTTCTTTTTAATTTAATTTATGGTGATAAAGTGGGAGGAAGGGGAAAAGAAAAGGGAGGAGAATTACAATAGCAGGAGTAGAATTAATATGGGATAATAACTAGCACTAATTATGTTAGGCATTATATAGGAAAGACAGAAAATCAATAGATTAGGTAAGATTATCACTGAGTTTGATAGTGGAAGACATTTAGAATTAGGGATAATATATAGATTAGGGAAATATATAGATTAGGGAAGATTATGGCATTGCATTTGGCAGTGAAAATAATTAGAATAGGGAAGATTATTGCACTGATATGACAGTGACACATAGATTAGGGAATATTATTACACTGGGATTGGCAGTGAGATTTATAGATTAGGGAAGTTTATTATACTAAGAACGGCAGTGGAAAATATCTAGATTAGGGAAGAATATTAAAAGTTGGGTTCTTTTTTGTTTTTTTAATGGAGTATAATTTTTGCATAAAATAATGGAGCAATAATGATTATATTTATTTTGATTTGTTAAAGTAGAAATCATATACTGATATAATGAAAGAAGTGGAATAAATGAATTGAGTAGGGAATGTATTTTAAAATTTCTAATAATAATCCTTCCTCCTATGTATGGATTAAGATGATAAGAATAGCGTTTTTTGTTTTCCTATTCTTTTCCGCTCTTCTTTTTTGTTTTCTTTTCTCTTTTATTCTTTCTTAATTTTTATTTTTTTCTCTTTCCTTCCTGGGCTTTTAAGGAGTCGTAAATTTGGATATTTTCTATTGTTAAGGGCAGTTATGATAAAATGAGGTTTTTGTTTTTTTAAAAAAAATGAAAGTAGGAATGTGCTTTCTAAGAAGGGACTGAAACACGATGGCGTAGTTCGGAAAAACAGCAAATAGCCAAGAGAAATTTAGATAACTATAGCACTTTAAATATAAATGAAAGCTAAGAACATTATCTAAAATCCAGATGATAGCATTTGGAAAAGAGGTAGCACAGGATGAATGATATGTACCAGAAAATAATTGGATGAATAATTTTGAAAATTTTGATTAATTTGAGTAAGAAATTGGCATTTGACATTGTATTATATTATATTTTAATTTGAGGTATGTAAATTGGAATCTCTGCAAGATGTGAAAAACAATAAAAAATTTATACCCAGACACACACGTATACACATACAGTGGTACCTCAAGATACGAACCCCTCGTCTTACGAACAACTAGTGATACGAACCCGGGGTTCAGAAAAATTTTGCCTCTTCTTACGAACTTTTTTCGAGTTACGCACCGGCGTTCGGAGACTGCTGGGAAGCCACGCGGCTGTTTTAAAAGGTGACAGCCGGGCGGCGGGGCTTCCCAGCAGCCTCCCAAACACCGGTTCGTAACTCGAAAAAAGTTCGTAAGAAGAGGCAAAATTTTTCTGAACCCCGGGTTCGGTTCGGGAGGTTGCTGGGAAGCCCCCCAGCCCGGCTGTCACCTTTTAAAACAGCTGCGCGGCTTCCCGGCTGTCTCCGAACGCCGAACACGGAGGTTCGGGTTTGGCGTTCGGCTTCGGGAGACAGCTGGGAAGCCGCGCAGCTGTTTTAAAAGGTCACAGCCGGGCTGGGGGGCTTCCCAGCACCCCCCCGAACCCCGAACTTTTGCCGAACTTCCGGGTTCGGGGCTCGGGGGGTGCTGGGAAGCCCCCCAGCCCGGCTGTGACCTTTTAAAACACCCGCCCGGCTTCCCAGCTGTCTCCGAACGCCGAACGCGGAAGTTCGGGTTTGGCGTTCGGCTTCGGGAGACAGCTGGGAAGCCGCGCGGCTGTTTTAAAAGGTGACAGCCGGCCTGGGGGGCTTCCCAGCACCCCCCGAACCCCGAACTTTTGCCGAACTTCCGGGTTCGGGGTTCGGGAGGTTGCTGGGAAGCCCCCCAGGCTGGCTGTCACCTTTTAAAACAGCCGCGCGGCTTCCCAGCTGTCTCCGAACGCCGAACGCGGAAGTTCGGGTTTGGCGTTCGGCTTCGGGAAGCTGCTGGGAAGCCGCGCGGCTGTTTTAAAAGGTGACAGCCGGCCTGGGGGGCTTCCCAGCAACCTCCCGAACCCCGAACTTTTGCCGAACGTCCGGGTTCGGAGTTCGGGAGGTTGCTGGGAAGCCCCCCAGCCCAGCTGTCACCTTTTAAAATAGCCGGGCGGCTTCCCAGCAGTCGCCGAACGCCGGGTTTTTTGCGGGGTTTTGTTTTTGGTTGCACGGATTAATTGACTTTACATTGTTTCCTATGGGAAACAATGTTTCGTCTTACGAACCTTTCGTCTTACGAACCTCCCCCTGGAACCAATTAGGTTCGTAAGACGAGGTATGACTGTATTTCTATCCATCCATCCTTGAGTTTGTTTTTGGTATCAGTAGAGGTATTAATCTTGATGTAAATTTGCTATATTATATTTGAATACATGAGAAAGAATATAAGTAAAATTAATGAAATATTATCAATGAGATATTGACTTAGATAAGTATTATAAATGAAATTTGTAATGGGATATAAGCTGATATAAAGTTAATTAATTAAATAGATTTGAAATTTAGATTTAGATGTTATTAGAAGAAAGTATTACAACTAAAGCAAACTTATGGAATTTTAAAGAATAAGGATGCTTGGTATTTGATTATTAAGATTGATAAATAGCTAAAGTAATGGTTATAAGGTGTATTAATTTTTCTTTTTTGTTATAGTCTATTACTATGACATATTAAAATTGTTAAATACACATGAATTTAGAGAAAAATTTAAGATTGTTATATGTTGATATGAACTAGAAAGAGGAAATGGGCAAAGTGAATATATTCTCTATCATCAAGAGCTCACCTCTTCTTCATTTCTTATTAGTGCTAATGCCAATATAATAATAATAATGTAAAATGCGAGCATTAGCCCATTCATTAGTCAGACTATTTTCTAAATCTTCCTTTGTTTTGCCTCTATAGACTTCCTCTTCTTCCACATCACTAATTACCGTATTTTTCGTTGTATAAGATGCACCTTTTTACTTCAAAAGGGTGCATCAAAAACTGGGTGCGTCTTATACACCAAACCCTGGGCGGCAGTGGCGGCCCCCAAGCCACCCGGCAGTCCTCGGCTGGAGGCCGGCGGCTCGGCCCTGGGGATGAGTGGGGCGCATGGTAGCAGCTTCGGAGTAGCAGGCGGGCATCCCCTCAATGAATCCAGCCAGCGGAGGAACCCGCCGGACGGCTTCGATCATCCGGTGGGATGGGGCTCGGCTCCATCAACCTCCACCCCAATCTCCTGCCTTCGGGGGCACCTTTGGGAGGGCGCAGAGGTTGGCAAAGGCACTCCTAGCAAAGCTGCCTCAGCTCGGGAATTCCAGAGCTGGCGCTCTCTGCTCGGGGTGCCTTTGCCAACTGCTGCGCCCTCCCAAAGGCGCCCCCAAAGGCAGGAGATTGGACTGGGGGCTGATGGAGCTGAGCCCCATCCCGCCAGACAATCAAAGCTGCCTCGCGGGCTCCTCTGCCGGCTGGATGAGTTGAGGGGACGCCCACCTCTTCTCCGAAGCTGCTGCCTTACACCTCACCTGCCTGGCGGCGGGCATTCCTCCTGGGGCGTTCCTCCCAGGGTCCCTGCTGGCACCGCCCCCAGTTCAGATGCCCGCCTCGGAAGGCAAGGATTCGCGCACGAGGCTGGAAGGCAATGCCCCCCTCAGGAGCAGCCTTGACATGCAACCCTCTAGCCCGGGATCTGCCTTTCCAGATGACTGAGCTTCTCTGGCAGGAGCAGGTAGAACCAGACAGCTTACTTCTCCCAGCGAGGGAAAGAGAGAGGGTGGTGCTAGGGGGGTGAGGAGGAGGAAGAGCTGTGGCCATAGCCACAGGTTACTCTCCCTTTACCTGCCAGGCTGGCCTGGAATCTCTCCTGACCCCTGGGGCTGTGTCCCGTTTTATTTCCCCGAAGTTTTGGGGAGGGGAGCCATTATTTCTCTGCAACCTTCCGTCCTCCTCCCTACTTTCTTGCCCTTTTGGGGAAACTTTTTCATGCGGGAGGAAAAGTGAGCTACACACACACACCTCTGGCAACCTTTTCCAACCTCGGCAAGCAGTGTGTGTGTGTGTAGCTCACTTTTCCTCCCACATGAAAAAGTTTTCCAAGAGGGGCAAGAAATAAATCTTTGGGGAAATAAAACGCCTGCCTGATCCAAAGGAGGTGGGTACTGTAGTTGCTTCCCCCCCAAGATGCAGCTTGGCACTTGCAACTCTTTTTGAGGCATTTGAGATTGCTACAGTAAATGAGGTTAATTCAAGACCAGGGAAAAGATTTGCAAGTGCCGAGCTGCTGTGCTGCTCTCCTCGATGCCTCTCTCTCTTGGTAGGTTAGTCACGCCCACCTTTCCTTCCCCCTCCCGCCTCCCCGACTCCCGACATGGAAAGACAGCCGAGGGGAAAGATGCAAATAGATAAGAATAGATAGGGGGGGGGGAATAAGATGTGTTCCCAGTTTATAACTCCCTGGTAAATCCTGCAGCTTCTTAAAGCCTTCTCTCTCAGGGAAAACGAGAGTTTAGTTGAATCTTTAGTGCTCTAAAACGGGGGTCTTCAACCTTGGCAACTTTAAGATTTGTGGACTTCAACTCCCAGAGTTCCTCAGCCAGCTCTAGAAACACTCCTTTTAAGGAATACAGTGATCCCCCGAGTTTCGCGATCTCGATCTTTGCGAAACGCTATATCGCAATTTTTCCACCCGATGACGTCACTCCCTTCCTTTCTCATCTTTCTTTCTCTCTCTCTTTCTCTATCTTGCTTCTTCCTCTCTCACACTCTCTTCCTCCCTCTCTCATCTCTTTCTTTCCTTCTCTCTCTTTCTCTATCTCTCCCCCTCTTGCTCTCGAGCGGCAAGCGAGCAGCCGGGCGGGCGGGTGAACGGGCAAGCGGAGCGGCCGGGCGGGCAGGTGAACGGGCAAGCGAGCGGCCGGGCGGGCGGGTGAACGGGCAAGCGAGCAGCCGGGCGGGCGGGTGAACGGGCAAGCGGCAAGCGATCTTGGGGTTTCCCCTTTGCCTGGGCGGCAGGAAGACCCAGGGAAGGTTCCTTCGGCCGCCCAACAGCTGATCTGCTCCGCAGCGCGGCAGCAGCGAGGAGCCAAAGATGGGGTTTCCCCGTTGCCCACACGCAAACTCCACCATCTGCGCATGTGCTGCCATGGAAAAAGGGGCGCGCATGCGCAGATGGTGTTTTTACTTCCGCACCACTACATCCCGAAAAATCGATTATCGCGAGGGGTCTTGGAACGGAACCCTCGCGATAATCGGGGGATCACTGTATTTCAGGTTTATCATCATCACCATATATTTCTGTGCACTTCATTTGTGAAAATTGGAGAAGTCAAGAAAGGAGTCTTTGAAAACCTCATGGTATAGTAGTAATAAGTCAACCTTAGCAGGGAACTGTAATTGTAAATGATTCTATCACTAGCCATTTCTGTGACTAAAGGAACAATTAACAAAATTGTTTGTTTTGTTTGTTTGTTTGAGTTAGGACTTCAATTCCCATTTCTGAGCTAGCATGACTGGTGGAGGAATTCTGGGAATTGAAGTCCATAACTCTTGAAGCTGTCAAGCTTGAAGTTTGTAAAACGTGTACATGATTTTAAAAAGTATACATGGTTTTAAAAAGTATATATGCTTTTAAAAAGTATGCATGATTGTAAAATACCAGTGTAGCTGGTATTTTATTAAACAATATAGTACTACATCATTTGGTTCAAAATACTTTTTCCTTGTTTTCCCCGTCTAAAATCTAGGTGCGTCTTATATACCGATGCATCTTATATACCAAAAAATACGGTAACTCTGCACAATCAGCATAATAGGTAGTATGTCTATTAATTTGTCCATTTTCAATCTCATCATTGCTTTTATCTCTATAACTTCCTGTAATCTCCTTCATCTATCTATCTATCTATCTATCTATCTATCTATCTATCTATCTATCTATCTATCTATCTACCTACCTACCTACCTACCTACTTACCTACCTACCCACCCACCCACCCACCTACCTACCCACCCAACCACCCACCCAACCCACCTACCTACCTACCTAATCTATCTACCGCTCACTCCAAATGGACTCTGAGCGGCTAACAATTGGAATAAATACAACAACAATAAAAACAGTTAAAATCTAATAATAAAAGTCAGTAATAACAGTAATATAGAAAATATACATACTGTACTTGCAATCAGCCCTATTCCAGGCCTGCCAGGTAAGCCAAGTCTTCTTTTTCTTATGTTCTTCTTATTCTGCATCATCTATTTCTCCAATTCTGTGTTTGCTGTCTTTATTACAATTATTACTAAGAGTCTCCTTTATATCTAAGACTCCCTGTATTTTTCTTCTCATTACAGTTGTGAGTTCAATAAGATCTCTTGTTGCATTTTTACATTCCTTAAGATTTCTTTGAAAATCATTGTAGAGATACATTAACTCCTGGATCTCCATCTCCTGCATATAATTCCAGCTGGCTACTAATATCTTCAACAGCCTAAAAAACATCACTTTCAACTATTCCATAGGCAGAGATCATTTTTAGTATTTAATATAGCTTTCTCTCTCTTTTTTTGAGTTCATTTAAAGTTCAGATTCAAAATTCAGCAACAACAACATCATTTCCTTTTGTTTCTTCTTTATCGCATTTTGTAAAAAAGAAAAACAACACTCTGCTTAAACAAGTTAGATTCTTGCTTCAAGGTCACAGTTGAACAACAGACACTAATAGAGACCATATGAAATCTCTTGCCAACAAATCTTCCACCACCAAATTTCATCACTGCACAGTCCCAAAGTCCCAAAGTTTCTTTTGAATTTCTTTTAAGTTCAAAATAAAATTGAAGCTTTTGAGTTTTAAAGTTTATTTATTTGGATTTCTATGCTGCCTTCTCCATAGACTCTGTTCCTTTTAAATCCAAATTTTATGTCCAAAAAATAAATTCCACCAACATGGGTTTTAGTTATAGTTTTCTAAGTCCTCTATGAAATATAAATTGAACGCTTCCAATAACTAATTAGCCACTTCCGTGACTTTTCTCTGTATCTTTTCTTCATTAATCTAAAATAAAAATTCTGACACACCCCCCTCTCAGCAAAATAGTTCACCATGACCTTAGGCTCTTTTTCTCTTCGTCCACTAGCACAATACTTAAATTTTCTTTTTTTCTGGATGATATCCAACTTTCCAATCCAGTCATTCCATAATAGTCGCCGTGGCTAGGATGACTAAAAAGCTGATTTCACACCACCGCCTGTGGAGGCTCTAGACCAGCTCTCTGTGGGGTATGCTGACCCCAAAACAGATTGCTGGTCAAGTCCCCTTCTTCACCTCCTCTCCAGGGAGGGTCTGGACTGATTCCAGTAGAATCAGCATTCCCACATGACGGGGATTCGGGGTTCCCCTGCGGAGCGCAGAGACCTCTGTGTTGTCGTGGCGCTTGACCATATCCCTCTCCCACATCTCAGAGATTCCCTCCCTCACCCCATAGGCCCTCCACCTCTCTGGCAGGCCATATTAAACAAAGGATTATAGCTCGGCCCTCATCTGCTTCTGTCTACACACTCAGCAGAGAGAGCCTCAGCCTTCGCCTCTGGCTTCTTCTTCCATCATTTACTATAACCATTCATTCCCCCTCCCCCAATAAAATATGTATATTAAAAAAACTGCAGTAAATTCATATAAGGTATATTTATTTATTTATTCATTCATTTATTCATTCAATCAATCAATTTTTATGCCGCCTTTCTCCTTAGATTCAGGGTGGCTTACAACATGTTAGCAATAGCACTTTTTAACAGAGCTAGCCTATTGCCCCCACAATCCGGGTCCTCATTTTACCCACCTCAGAAGGATGGAAGGTTGAGACAACCTTAAGCCGGTGGTAAGATATATAAAAGTGACAAGATTGTTTTTTCTTCTCAATGTTTATAGAATAATATGCCAGGGTTTGCCCATTCCCCTCAGAGTCCCTGTTGTAAATATATTTATACTAGGAGAAGAAATTCTTCTTGAACCAGTTAAGGCTCCCCTCAGCAAAAACCCTGTTAGTATAGTGGCAGTCTGGGCAATAATGTCTCAAGTATAATGTAATGACAGAAGTGTCTATTGCTGGGATGGAAATGCAGGTAGGAGATAATGTAAACATCAATGGGCCTTTATTATAATAAACAATGTCCTTTCATTCACACAGCTATATAATATAACATGTTCTTAATACTAACCAGCATATATATATACCAACAACAATACAATGTAAGGCAACAGAACAGATGCAATGCCGCTCTGTTTAGGGTGACCCGCTCCCTTCTTAACCAGAGGGGAGTTGGGGAGCCCTTGCAGAGTAGTGCCAAGGACTTTAACACATTTTTCGCTGAAAAAATCGCTTGGATCCGGGCGGACCTCGACTCCGATTTGATAGCAGAGTCAACTGACAACGAGTCAGTCGAGGTGAATGGGGCCCATATTTGTCAACCTGTCTGGGAAGAGTTTGATCTGGTGACACCTGATGAAGTGGACAAGGCCACTGGAGCTGTTAGTTCCGCCACCTGCTTACTGGATCTGTGTCCCTCCTGGCTGGTTTCGTCCAGCAGAGAGGTGACACGGAGCTGGGTCCAGGAGATAGTCAACGCTTCCTTGGGGAGGGGGTCCTTTCCGGTGCCCTATAAGGAGGCGCTTGTGCGCCCCCTCCTCAAGAAGCCTTCCCTGGACCCAGCCGTACTTAATAACTATCGTCCAGTCTCCAACCCTCCCTTTATGGGGAAGGTTGTTGAGAAGGTGGTGGCGCTTCAGCTCCAGCGGTCCTTGGAAGAAGCCGATTATCTAGGTCCCCAGCAGTTGGGCTTCAGGCCCGGTTACAGCACAGAAACTGCTTTGCTCATGTTGATGGATGATCTCTGGCGGGCCCGGGACAGGTTTATCCTCTGTCCTGGTGCTCCTTGACCTCTTAGCGGCTTTCAGTACCATCGGCCATGGTATCCTTCTGCGATGGCTGGAGGGGTTGGGAGTGAGAGGCACTGTTCTTCAGTGGTTCTCCTCCTACCTCTCTGGTCAGTCACAGTCGGTGTTAGTAGGGGGTCAGAGGTCGACGCCAAGGTCTCTCCCTTGTGGGGTGCCTCAGGGGTCAGTCCTCTCCCCCCTGCTATTTAATATCTACATGAAACCGCTAGGTGAGATCATCCAAGGGCATGGGGTGATGTATCATCAGTACGCTGATGATAGCCAGCTTTACATCTCCACCCCATGTCCAGTCAATGAAGCAGTGGAAGTGATGTGCCGGTGTCTGGAGGTTGTTGGGGCCTGGATGGGGGTCAACAGACTCAAGCTCAAGCCTGATAAAGATGGAGTGGCTGTGGGTTTTGCCTCCCAAGGACAATTCCATCTGTCCATCCATCACCCTGGGGGGGGAATTATTGACTCCCTCGGAGAGGGTCTGCAACTTGGGCGTCCTCCTCAATCCACAGCTCACATTAGAAAAACATCTTTCAGCTGTGGTGAGGGGGGCGTTTGCTCAGGTTCGCCTGGTGCACCAGTTGCGGCCCTATTTGGACCAGGAGTCACTGCTCACAGTCACTCATGCCCTCATCACCTCGAGGTTCGACTACTGTAATGCTCTCTACATGGGGCTATCTTTGAAGAGTGTTCGGAAACTTCAGATTGTGGAGAATGCAGCTGCGAGAGCAATCATGGGCTTTCCCAAATATGCCCATGTTACTCCAACACTCCGCAGTCTGCATTGGTTGTCAATCAGTTTCCGATGACAATTCAAAGTGTTGGTTATGACCTATAAAGCCCTTCATGGCACCAGACCAGGGTATCTACAAGACTGCCTTCTGACGCACAAATCCCAGCGACCGGTTAGGTCCCACAGAGTTGGTCTCCTCCGGGTCCTGTCAACTAAACAATGTCGTTTGGTGGGACACGGGAAGAGCCTTCTCTGTGGCGGCTCCGACCCTCTGGAATCAGCTCCCTCCAATGATTAAACTGCCCCCCCTTGCCTTTCGTAAACTCCTTAAAATCCACCTCTGCCGTCAAGCGTGGGGGAACTGAAACATCTCCCCCTGCCTATTTAGTTTTTTGTGTATGATGACTGTATGTATGTTTTTATATATTTGGGGTTTTTGTTTTTTAGACTTTTACAATGTATTATTGTTATTTTAGATTCCAACTATTAGATTTGCTATTACATATTGTTTTTATCATTTCTGTAAGCCGCCCTGAGTGTACGGAGAGGGGCGGCATATAAATCTAATAAACAATAATAATAATAATAATAATAATAATAATAATAATAACAACAACAACAACAACAACAACAACAACAACAACAACAGCTCAAGAGAATGCAACCACAGAATGTAACAGAGAGTAACTTATATAGCTAAATTGCAGCCTAACACATAATTGCTACCTAGCTCTTAAAATAATAGTATTATTATACTATTATAGTATTAAAATAATACTATTATTTCCTTCTAACATACAATGCTGTTTTATCTTCATATATTGGAAACCCAACCATTACAGTAAGTGGTACTGACAGTAATAATAATCCATGTAACGAAGTGATCAAATCAATAGTCTTATTAAGGCACGAGCTCAAACCTATGGTAGAATTAATAAAGGATGGTATGCTCGATGTTGTAACTGTTTCTGCACTAGTCTCTCCTCAGAGGCTTCAAGCTAAAAAGTCCAGTGCCCAAACCTAAGGGGGGGGGGAGCTTCAATAATAGTAGCTGCCAGATCATGATAAAATCCCTAATTAATGCCTCTAAACTAGGGCCCTTAATTAAGCTCAAGTTGTCTTCGAAAAAGAGCCTCCCCATCATCTCCCCCCTTGGTGTTCATAATAAATATGGCGTTAAAAGCTGACATAATGATGGCTATCACAATGGGTTGGTAAATCACAGTGAGATGGTAAAAACTCGAGCAGGCTGGTAAAGCTCCAGTGGCTGGGATACATCTACCCCCAAAACAGTTTCCAGGGGTCCCTGCTCTCCCGTATAGATAACCTCCTGGGTAGTATTCTTAGTGTCCAGGTGCTCGGCATTTGGATGGCGCCTTCAGAGCTTCTCCCCACCCTCCAAACCTAATCGCTGTCCTCCACACCACACTTGGTATTTGGCCATCACATGAGTGAACCACACCACTCCCTATGTTCGTTCGCTGTCCCGGCCTAGGTCCCCAGTGTTCCGTCGCAGTCCACCTTGGTTACCACAACCGCCATAGTCACTGCCTTAGGTTACTGCCCTTCTTGCTTTACTCCAATGCTCAGCCGCTATCTTCTGCCGCCACCGCACTTTTCCACCCTCCAGTGCTCAGACTCCCACCGCCTTTGACTCGTCGCTAGGTCTCCAAGTAAGGACAAGCGGATCCTGGTACACTATCACGGTGGTAATCCTCAGAATGGTTCTTGTTATTTTTCGTTGGTAATTCTGGTGGTCACCGTTGTTGCCGGTGACAGAGCCTTCCTTTCCTGCTCCTCTCTGTGCCCCAGGATCAAAATCAGGAACAATTACTTGATACCGGGGTCCCACTCTCATTTCTCCTCCTCCATGCTCCTTATCGCTGGAAGAGCCAGAGCTGCCTTCTTCCCAGTTGTTGCTGCTGCTATTCCCCTGCTGCTATGGTTTGTTATTGTTAGTATTTATTAAAGAATGTGTAGCTTAGAAGCTCTCAGCAAAAATAACAGCAGCTTTTGTTTGTGACTGAAGCTATCCTTGGCTGTTATTTACTCTCTCTCTCTCTCTCCACTTTACCTGGGCCCTTGGAAATGGAATGGCATCTTTTTCCCATCCCCATCTTTAATAAGCAGGACTTTGCACTGGCCTGAGATTTAGGCATACATTTTGTGGAGTGTCTCTCGTCCCCTCATCCAGAAAAAAAATAGGTTTCAGAAACACGAACCAGAAAACCCAGAGGGTGTCCCCTCTGGACTTGGGGTAGCAAAGACAGAGAGGGTTGATGGGCTACCAATCTGAGAACTTGGTGCAATCTGAAGCTGCTGCCTTTTATCCCTCTTGCTTCCAACCAAGGCCCTTTACTTCCCCATGGAAAATACTCCGAAGTGGGTGGACAGGCAAAGAGCCAGTCTACATGACAGAAGGGGTTCTTTATCCACTCCCCCTTGAAGCATTTTAGTTACTATTGTCCCACCTTGCTTTTCCCTTCTCTTAAAACAAGACTAGAGAAGAAAGCCGAGAGGGGGAACCTGAGGACGAGGGAAGAAGTGGCCCAGGCTGATCCCTCTGATTAGCCTGCTGCCTAGATTTTGACTGATTTCCTGTCCAATCCTGCCTTTGCAGAAACCATGTTGATTTTCTTTCAGCAATGCTTGTTCTTCTCTGTGCCCAGTAATTTTATCTTTAATAATGGTTTCCATCACTGCCTGGAACTGAGGTTAAAATGACTGGTCTATAATTTCCTTGGTCACCTCTGGATCCTTTCTTGAAGATCGGGGCTACATTTGCCTACCTCCAATCCTCAGGTACAGTGCCTGATCTTAGAGAAAAATTATATATTTTAGCTAGAAGTTCAGCAATTTCACACTTGAATTCCTTGGGAACTCTAGGATGGATGCCATCTGGACCAGGCAATTTGACATTTAGTTTAGTAAGGCATGCAAGAATATCTTCCTTGTTTATCTCTATCTGGTTTAATTCTTCTAATTCCTTCCCTGAGAAAACTAACTCAGCAGCAGGCAAATGCTCTCTATCCTCCTGATTGAAAACGGAGGCAAAGAAGTCATTTAGCCTCTGAGCAAATTCCTTTTCTTTTCTGATTATCCCCTTCTGATCGAGTGGCCCAACTGTTTTTCTGGTTGGCTTTCTGCTTCTGATGTACTTTAAAAAGTTTTTGTTATTACTTTTAATATTCCTTGCTATATACTTCTCAAAATCTCTCTTGGCTTTCCTGTCTACTGCCTTGCTTTTAGTCTGCCAGAGTTTGTGATCCTTCCTGTTTTCTTCAGTAGGAAGAGCCTTCCATTTTTTAAATGAGTTTTTCTTCTTTCCACTAACTTCCTTTACCTCATTCTTAAGTCATACTGGTGTCCTGTTGGACTTTCCAGTCCTCTTCTTTTAGGAATGCAGTTTAATTGAGCCTATTGTAACATATTTTTAAACAGTTTCCAAACATTTTGGAGGGATTTGACTTTTTTTAATTGTTCCTTTTAGTTTCTTCTTTACCTATTTTTCTCATTTTGGTGAAATTCCCTTTGTGAAAGTTTAAAGTCCCTGTGTTTGTTTTCACTGACAATTTGCTATCCATGGTTAAGTTGAAAGTTATTGTGTTGTGATAACTGGGCTGGTTACAAAGTTATCATGAACCAGATCCTGTGCATTAGTTAGAACCAAGTCCAGGATCCCTTTTACCCTGATTGGTTCCATGACCATCTGCTCAAGGGAACAATCAGCTAACATGTCGAGGAACTTTGTCTCTCTTTCATGTGTAGAACAAGAATTTACCAAATCTATTTGGGGATAGTTGAAGTCCCCCATTATGATTACCCTATTTCTTTTTGAGGCCTCCTGAAATTCATTTTCCAAATAGCAATCTGCCTCTGGAGTTTGGTTGGGAGGGTGATAGCAGATCCCTAATGTCAGATTAGTTTTCTGTCCTCGGATTTTTATCCACAATGTTTCTATGGGTGAGTTTGAATTTTCTTGAATTTCAAGTTCATGAGATTCTAACTCCTCATTTATGTATAATGCCACATCACCACCATTCCTCTCTCTCCTGTCCATCTTGTACAGTTTGTAACCTGGACTCCTTGTGTCCCATTGGTTTTCATCTGTCCACCAGGTTTCTGTTATGCCAATAATATTGATATTTTCTTTCGCCAAGCACTCAAATTCCCCTATTTTTGCTCGAAGGCTTTTAGCATTCGTGTACAGACATTTTTGTGCACTTTCAACTTTAACGGTAGATTTTGACTGAAGAATTTAACTGTAGAATTTGTAGATGGCCTACCATGTCCTTCTGCTTGACTATTACAATCTAGTTTTTCTGTTGACTCATCAATATGTGCAGAACTTTCACCCTTCATATATGGTGGTGCACCTTCTCAAACCAGAAACTGCCCAACTCCTGTCTACTTGCCCCTCGAGATCAGTTTAAAAGGTGCTCTGAAACCTTTTAAATATTCATCTCCAGCAGTCTGGTTCCATTATGGTTCAAGTGCAACCTGTTCCTTTTGTATAGGTGTGGCTTGTCCCAAAATGTTTCTCAATTCTTAATGAATCTAAACCCTTCCTCTCGACACCACTGCCTCATCCACGCATTGAAGCTCCTGAGCTCTGCCTGTCTAGATGACCCTGTACGTGGAACAGGTAGCATTTCTGAGAATGCAACCTTGTAGGTCCTGGACCTTAATCTTCTATCTAGCAACCTAAATTTGGCTTCCAGAACCTTCCAATTAGCCTTCCCAATGTCATTGGTACCGACATATACCACGACAGTTGACTCCATCCCATCACCATTTATCAGGCTGTCTAGATGCCTCGTGATACCTGCAACCGTTGCACCCAGCAGGCAATTTACCATGCAGTCAACACTTCCATCGCAAACCCGTCTCTCTATGTTTTTAACAGTCGAATCACCAAGTACAAGAAGTCCCCCTCCCATCACCTGTGGAGAAGTATCCTCGGTGCAAGAGGATATGGGCACATCCTCCATGGAAGGGGTCCCAATTAAGGGAGCCTGTCCAGAGACTGATGTTCTCCAAGATCCCCATTCTCCAAAGCAGCTGGAGAGCTGCTCAGCATGTAGTGGGATGCTCCTACTACATCCCTGAACATTTCTTGCCTCACTATCTCTCTCTGTTTCTCCAGGTCTGCTACCTTGGCTCCAAGGAAAAGAACCTGTTCCCTAAGAGCCAGGACCTCATTGCACCGATCGCACACCCAAGACTTCTGTCCAGCAGACAGTCATACATGTGACACTCAATGCAAAACACTGGGAAGCTCCTCTCCTCCTGCTGACTATCTACCTCCATTTCTTATTAATATGTGTTTACTCTTATTTGTATTGAAATTACTTTTTTTTAAAAAAAAGATAGACTTCCTCTTCTAGATATTGATAATTTTTAATGTTTTTGATAAGGTTGATAATTTTTTAATTTTTTTAAAACAGCTTTTTAGGTTGTTCAACTTTTGGTTTTGGTCTTAGTTTACTTTTTGGAACTTTTTTCTACTTGTTTCAGCATTTATCAAACTAGGGCAAACTTAGAAAAGGGGGAAGAACCTTTTTATGGCTGTTAAAAAAAAGCCGAATTAGCAGCTAAACAAGAAACTTATCCACAAACTTACCAGGGCTCAGCAGATATTCTTCTCAAAATTGCTGCTAAGTTCCTTTCTCCCTTTTTATTTTCTGCTTTGTTTTCCATTTTTTGAAAACGCTCTCCTTAATCAAAAAGCAGTTGTCGCTCTGCTTCCCAAACAGGAATCTGTAAGGTGTTCTCGGACTGCCTTGCACAGCACACCAAAATTTAGCGTGCTTCACAGTGTGACCCTGTCCCACTCACCGCTAGCAAGGAGATGAGAGTGGTGGGCCTGGAGTGATTCTCTTCTCAGGTCAAGCAAGTAATGCCTGGGAGAGGAGGGGCAATGGACAGGGCCAACCAGTGGTAAGATCAGTTGGGAGTGCTGAAAAACCTAACTACTGGTAGTGTGATGGAGCCACAGGAGAGGGGTGAAAGCTGCATGCTTATGTACACTTGTTTGAAGTAGGACAATTTAGGTCTGGTGGTTTATATCTTAAGTAAAATTCATTTATTTTTTTAAATTGTTAATATTCCTTAAAATGCTAATTCTAGAAGACATTTTAGTCTGTTTCTGACTGGTCTAACAAATGACAACTCTAAATCTCAACCAGCAAATGCTCTGTCCTACACATTGGCAAAAAGAATCAGAACCACAAATACAAACTGACCAAATTATCACAGATACCCCCCACTCGGTTAAGGACCTCGGAGTACTAATAACAAAAGACCTAAGTGCCAAAGCCCACTACAACAACATAGAAACATAGAAACATAGAAGACTGACAACAGAAAAAGACCTCATGGTCCATCTAGTCTGCCCTTTTACTATTTCCTGTATTTTATCTTACAATGGATATATGTTTATCCCAGGCATGTTTAAATTCAGTTACTGTGGATTTCCCAACCACGTCTGCTGGAAGTTTGTTCCAAGGATTTACTACTCTCTCAGTAAAAGAATATTTCCTCATGTTGCCTTTGATCTTTCCCCCAACTAACTTCAGATTGTGTCCCCTTGTTCTTGTGTTCACTTTCCTGTTAAAAACACTTCCCTCCTGAACCCTATTTAACACTTTAACATATTTAAATGTTTCGATCACGTCCCCCCTTTTCCTCCTGTCTTCCAGACTATACAGATTGAGTTCATTCAGTCTTTCCTGATACGTTTTATACTTAAGACCTTCCACCATTCTTGTAGCCCGTCTTTGGACGCGTTCAATTTTGTCAATATCTTTTTGTAGGTGAGGTCTCCAGAACTGAACACAGTATTCCAAATGTGGTCTCACCAGCGCTCTATATAAGGGGATCACAATCTCCCTCTTCCTGCTTGTTATACCTCTAGCTATGCAGCCAAGCATCCTACTTGCCTTTCCTACCGCCCGACCACACTGCTCACCCATTTTGAGACTGTCAGAAATCACTACCCCTAAATCCTTCTCTTCTGAAGTTTTTGCTAACACAGAACTGCCAATGCAATACTCAGATTTAGGATTCCTTTTCCCCAAGTGCATTATTTTACATTTGGAAACATTAAACTGCAGTTTCCATTGCTTTGACCATTTATCTAGTAACGCTAAATCATTTACCATATTACAGACCCCTCCAGGAATATCAACCCTATTGCACACTTTAGAGTCATCGGCAAATAGGCAAACCTTCCCTACCAGACCTTCCCCTATGTCACTCACAAACATATTAAAAAGAATAGGACCCAGAACAGACCCTTGTGGCACACCGCTTGTAACCTGTCTCTGCTCAGAATACTCACCATTAACAATAACTCTCTGATGTCTCTGATGTTATTACCAGATTGCTTTCGTTTACCCTCTTTTAAATTTACAGAGCTAATTTTGGTTTTCTTTAAAATAAATATTCTAAAACATTTAATCTACTGATGTCTCAATTAATGTAATTTTATTGGTTTCCATTTTTATAAGTTACCAGTAGCCACTGCATTTTCTAACCTCGGCTTATACTCGGGTCAATAAGTTTTCCCAGGTTTTTGTGGCAAAAACTGGTGCCTCGGCTTATACTCGGGTCGGCTTATACTCGAGTATATACGGTATTTTAGTTCCTATTGTGTGGATTGTAGATTGCCTTGGAAGCTCTGCCTTTTACTGCTGAAGCAGTCTTATGTCCAAAAGCTGGCCAGTCTTCATCTTGTAATGGAGTACTCTGGGTTTTTTCAAATTTGTTGCGTGAAGTTCCCTCTTTTCGGTGTTGCTCTTTTGATACCAGAGTTGATGGTAAATCCTGGTCTGGATTGATTGGAGAGCTGGATTGCTGTGCATCTTGGTCTTGAAGCAGAGATCTTGGGCTGCGTGACTCTATTTCATCACTAGATGGCAGTAGATGTTTTTGAGCTTCTTCTGCCGAGTTATAAATTGTAGAAGAACCATCAGAATTTCTAATTCTTAAAATGGCTGGATAAAATAATTGGAAACACACCTTTTGTTTTGCTAACATAGAGCATATTCCACTAAATGTTTTTCTTTTTCTTGTAACCTCTGCTGAATAATCTGCAAATAGGAGGGCATACAAATCTAATTAATAAATAAAATAAATAAATAAATTTTGCAGCCTCTCACTTTAACTCGGTCTCTGTGATTTCTATAGGTTCTCAGCAATTCTTCTTTCTCCACATAGTCTAGAAACTTCATTATGACCTGTCTAGGTCTTACAGCGTCTTTCTTTGCATTGTCCAAATTTTTGGAGAGTATCACCCCTATCCTATGGGGTCTTTCTATTTTGAAAGGGTGAGGAAGACCCAAAGCAGCAGATAAGTCCTTCTCACAAATGGCATGCAAATCCTTTGCAGGGGTATCTTCTGTAAGACCTACCATTTGGAGGTTATTCCTTCTGGAATGATTTTCTAAATCCTCAGTACATTCATGTAATTTGGTAGTTGCTTGGATCACATCTTTAAGCATGCTGTAGTTTTCCTCCACTTCTGTTTCTATTGTAGTCAAGTGTTTGCTTCCTCAAGGCTCAAGCCCTGTTGTGCTACATCAGCTTTTATAGCAGTTAGAGTCTCTTGTATTGTATTTCTGAATGTAGCTTTAAGGTCTGGAGCAAGCAGTTTAGCAACTTCAATTGCCATGTTACTGTAATCTGGTGCTTCAAGGGTTAATGTAGTTTGAGTATCTTGCTTGGTAATTAAGGCTGTTGCTTGGGAAGTTTGTTGCCTTTGAGATTTGGGATCTAGAGAGGAAGGCGCCATTTTGGAGAGAGTTGTTCTATTCCTCGTGTTCTGTTCAGCTGTGATTCTAGGTTTGTTTTCACTCCGTAAAAAGTAATGTTCCACAAAACACAGAGGTACCAGCTGTGGAAGTTCCCACGTGCTAGGAACCTGATTTTGGTTTGTATGAGCTGCAGAGCAGGCTTTCTGGGGGATGGTTGAACGGAGTTCTCAGCTCAAGCTGCCTGCATACCAGCGCCGGAACCGGAAGCCCCTTTATTGTATGTTTTTACGAACAACCTTAAATTCTTTCATAAAGCCAGATACATTTTGTAAAAAATAAATACTTTATTCCTACCCAAATCCGGGCTTCAAAAATCTCAACTCCTAGAGGGAAGCAAAGAGATATAGAAATGCTTATTCTTTGTGCTACCTAAATTTCTGAAGCTCATATATTTTATTTATATGTACCTCTGTTCTGTAAAGCAGATATGTATAATTAAATTTCAATGTGTTTCTAACAGTGTAGATAATCAGTTTCCTGGGCAAGGACTTTCAACTGGGTTTCCAGTATATGCTACTTTCAGCCCTCTACAGATGTTATTGTGGCAACAGATGTATGCACGCCAGTATTATATGCAATAGTAAGTATAAATAGAACATGATTTTAATTAGTACTAAGATGGAAGATTGCTAATTAAAACAAAGACTAGATTTGGGTTTTTTTGATAGATTAGTTTTAACAAACCAATTCTGAAATAAAAATATGATTTGTCAAAGCTTTTACTAAAATTACTGAGTTATAAAACTTAATTATTTAAGAGTAATTTTATTTTTGTTTTGGTGGCTAATTCAGAGATATGCTTTAATATCAGCCTTCCACCTTTCTCAGGTGGGTAAAATGAGGACCCATATTGTGGGGGCTTATATACTGGTTCTGTTAAAAAAAGTGCTATTGCTAACATGTTGTAACCCACCCTGAGTCTAAGGAGAAGGGCGGCATTAAAAAATCAAATGAATGAATGAGCAAACAAATAAATAAATATGTAGAAAAATTATTACGTGAAATTTTCCTTCCATTAGACTGCATTTTGGGAAGAATTTTATTAGAAAAGCAAAAGAATATTATGTTAAGACACAATCCCATATTTCCAGTTTCTTTTTATGTAAAAGTTTATCTTAGCTACACATTTGTGCCAAACGGGAAATAACTTTACTATACATGCTTGAAATTTGTCATAAGAACATAGGAAGAGCCATGCTGAATCAGGCCAAAGCCCATCGAGTCCAGCTGCTTTCTCTGTCACACAGTGGCCCACCAATTGTACATGGGGATCTTGAGTAGAAAGAGAAGGCAAAACCCTCCCTTTCCCTTGACCCCCAACAAATGGTACTCAATGGAATCCTGCCTGCCTCAACCAACATTGAGGTGGCACATGGACATCCAATATATATGGCATGATTAATCTTATTCGTGATAATTCAATGAGATTGAAGAGAAAGTAAGCCTGGCTGTACCTCCTCCTTTACACCTTCATATTTCTTCCCTGACCTTTTCTGTGTTTCCTTCATGAGCTATACACCATCCCCAATTCTTGCTGTGTCTTGCCTGGTATTTACCACCATCTGAAATTCTCACTGCAACTCATATAATCATACCTCATATAATCACACCTTTTATAGCCTATGCACCGTCCTAAATCTCATTGTACTTTATTCACATCCTTACCCTCTGAACCTGTCTACACCTCCCTGGCATCCCCATGCATATTCCCTGATCCTTGTGGTACCCTGATCCAAATATATCTTCATTACTTACAGTGGAAATTCTGCTTCTAATAGTCATTATACATTGAAGATTGTATAATTGAGTACAGTTATTTGTCCATAATTTCAGTATCTCAGGTTGATTCTTATTTTTGAAATGCCTATTTCAGCCACCAGCGTGAGATAATCTTTTTTCCCCTTCCTTAGTTCATTAAAGGAAGAGGGGTGCCCTTCTCACAGCAGCTGATTTAAACCTGTTCTGTTTGCATTTACTATACACTTGTTCTGTTCCGGGTCCTTTTAGACCCGGAGAAAAAAAAGGTTGGTTTTAGCTACTGGAAGTGTTTTTTTGAATACTTTTTTCACTAGTATACTAATTTGAACATTTCTGAACATAATGAAATGAAAAATGAAATGAAAAAAATGTTGCTTATTTTTTTATTTTGCTCAGAAAAGCCCCCCCCCCCTCGGCTGTGTGCAATTATTTCACTTTATATATAGATTAGCCTGCCAGTTCACCCAAAAAATTTCCCAAGTAAATTTTTTAAATTTTTAATTCCACATCATAAAATAAAAAAAACAATATACTGTCTTGTTACAATAAAATAGTTTTGGATTAGTAAGTTTTATATAATCAGATTATACATTCTTAAATCCCATCTATTTAATTTCAGTTATCATCACACACCCCTTATTCCATTCTTTCTAATTTTGTCATCCAGATAAATCTCCAGTAATGTCTAATTAGGTCCATCATTAATATTCCATAAACTATTGGTAAAATCAATATCTTTTGCATCTTGTAATCCTAATATCAAAGCCATAGTGCCTTCCTCCCTCTTAGTACAAATCTCAAAACAGACTAAAAACCCTTATACCTAATTTTATCGGTATAAAGATTTTATACTTATACTATAGCAGTTAAAAACCAAAACAAATACAAACATTTAAATTCATTAATTATTATGCCATTATTGTATTTCATCAAACCCCTCAATAAACTAAAACTAAGCAATAAAAACAGATACTTTGATTTCCAAATCTGTAACCTCCATTTAACAAACTACTGTAATCCAAATTGAATAAACCTTAAAAATCTAAATTAAACACACTTAAATCCACTTAAAGCTGTCCTGAGTCTACGGAGAGGGGCGGCATACAAATCAAATCAAATCAAATCAATCAATAAATAAAATCACCTTAATATATTTCATTTACTAAATTACTTCATCATAAATTTTATCAAGATTCCTAAATTCACTACTACTAAGTAAATCAAAAAATAACTACTAAAAATAAAAAAACTATTATAAAGTCCAAATTGAATAAATCTTAAAGTTCTAAATTAACCTACTTAAATCACATTAATATATTTCATTTAGAAATTTACTTCATTATAAATTTATCACAAGTGATAAATTAACACTAAGCAATGAAAAACAGATACTTTGATTTTCAAATCTGTAACCCCCAATTAAGAAACTAATCCAAATTGAATAAACCTTAAAAGTCTAAATTAAACCCACTTAAATCACCTTAATATATTTCATTTACTAAATTACTTCATTATAAATTTTATCATAATTCATAAACCTACTACTACTAAATAAATCATAAAATAACTACTAAAATAAAAAAACCTATTATAAAGTATTATAAAGTATAATAAAATATTCTAAATTAAATCAACCGTTTTCAAAAAACTCTTTTCCTTGTCTATATTTCATTTTCATTTTCCTCTTCTTCTTCCTCACCCATCTCTTCTTTAAATAAAAAGTCCCCTTTAAAAATCCCATCTTTGCAAGTTACCACTTTTTCATTCCCATTCTTTTTGAAATTGGCAAAATCTGATATCTTTGCTTATATCTTCCCTTAGCAGTACTTAGCTTAATACACTCATCATTTATGACATGGGCATTGATATCTCCATCTACCAAACCTTTTTCAGGGGTTTGTATAATTTTAGCCCCAAATTTCTCCTGTTTCACCTCAGCATGTAACGATACGCCATCAAAAGTAATTGTAATATATCCCCAATTAATTCAACCTTAATCCCAAAATTATTTTCATTTCCACATTCGATAATTGTCTCTATGTGTTTCAAGTCCAACTTGTTCTGGTACATGTTCTGCCCCCACTTCATGTTCTTCTGCATTTTCTATTTCAAATCCAAATTCCTCAAATCCATTATAAAAGGTATCAATATCCTCTGCCATCTCCAATTTGTATTCCTAATCCAAATCCAGTTCCAGTTCCAATGTCAATTATTGATCTCATTTCATGGTGGAAACCTTTAATATCCTCACAAATCTCCTTGCGAATCTCATCCATCAAGTCTTTTATTTCTCTTAATTCCTCCACCTTCTTTTTTCACGTAAAAAATGGCTAATTTTGTCCAGCTGTTTAAAACAAACAGCCTACAAAAAAAGCCAACAGAGCACTTTATTGTTATTATTATTTTGTGTGGAAACTGCAACAGGTTTATTTAATTCAGATAGCAGGTTTCATGAAGGTTGAGTCTAAGTAAACAAAAAATTCCAACTCGAAAACTTTCTCACGAGTACAGTCTCTTCCAATAGTTGGCAATCGTACCATTCTTAAATCACTTGTTATTGTTGTTTTAAGTTTTCAGCTTTCAATTAAAATAGTATTTAAAAAAAGTAAAAATAAAACTTTACAAATTCACCAATATTCTTCCAAAATGATTTTTAGACGTTAACTTTTACTCCCATTCAAAACAAAAACAGCAATTGTAATATCCATTTAGCCGTTCTCCCCAATTTCTTGAACTCCTTTTCCAGTAATCCATAAGCAAAAAAAAAAAGCAAAAAAAGATTTTTCCCTCCGGCAACAATGCTCAACTTGAAAGTCAATTCAAGCACAAAAGCTTACATTCCCTTTTCTTTTCTGGATGACTTCCAATTCTTCAAGCAACTCTTCCTAGCACGCAGTCTTTTTGGCTAATGGCGGCTAGCCAACTTCATACCGCTGATGGTAGAGGCTCCAGGCTGGTCAACCCTGGGGTTTGCTTACCCCAAACAGGGACCAAACCAAGTCCCCTTCTTCCCTCCCCTCCAGGGAGGTTTGGGCCAATTCAAATTGAATCGGCACCCCCAAACAGCGGGGAACCAGAGTTTCTCCGCGGGAGCGAGAGAAACGCCGCTGCCACCGAGGCGCTGACCATACCCCTTCTCCAGTTCCAAAATTTTTGAATATTTTTGGCATTGGCATACTGATTTGAACACTTCTGAACATAAACAAATGAAAAATGAAATGAAAAAATTGATGCTTTTTAAATTTTGCTTAGAAAAGGGCTTCCCCCCCCACCGGCTGTGTGAAGTTATTTCACTTTATATATAGATTAGCCTGCTAGTTCCAAATTAATCCTTATTTTTGGAATTTCAGGGTGCATCTGTAAACTGTAAATAATTTGGAACTGGCAGGCTAATCTATATATAAAGTGAAATAATTGCACACAGCTGATGGGGGGGAGGCCCTTTTCTGAGCAAAATAAAGAAATAAGCATCAATTTTTTCATTTCATTTTTCATTTCATTATGTACAGAAATGTTCAAATTAGTATGCCAATGACAAAGGTATTAAAAAAATTCTGATTTTGCAAGCTAATCTATATATAAATTGAAAACGTTGCACACAGCCTGGGGGCGGGCTTTTCTGAGCAAAATAAACAAATAAGCATTAATATTTTTCATTTTATCTTTCATTTCATTGTGTTCAGAAATGTTCAAATTAGTATACTAGTGAAAAAAGTTTTCAAAAAACCCACTTCCAGTAGCTAGAACCGACCTTTTTTTAATTCTGGGTCTAAAAGGACCTGGAACAGAACAAGCGTATAATCATTTCACCCAGCAAAAACCAGACAACCAAAAAACCCCAACAACCCCCTTATAGAAAGAACCCCTCAAATGAGACAAAGTCATGTAATTTCAAGTTTCAGATATGCAGGGAAAATTTTTTACAGGGTCTCAAACTTTTTTTGGGGTCTAAAAGGACCTCACCAGAACATCAGGGTTAAATGCCATAATGAAATTGTTTTGCTGCATATTATAGGTAGCTAATATGCCTTACTTTTGAGAAGCTATGCATTATTTCTATTATAGTCAAGCTGCAGTTTCAGCACAAGCAACCCTTAATCCTGAGTCTACGAGTCCTCCAATTCCAGAAACTTCAAGTTCTAATTATGTTCCTGTGAATGAAGCCCCAGCTGCTCCAAACTTAGCTCCACAGGAGAACAGACCTATAAATCAAAACGTGCAGATGAACGCTCAAGGAGTCCCAGTCATAAATGAAGAGGACTTCAATAGAGATTGGCTGGACTGGATATACACATTCTCCAGAGCAGCTATTCTTCTTAGTATTGTATATTTCTATTCATCCTTCAGTCGCTTTATTATGGTGATGGGAGCTATGTTATTAGTTTACCTGTAAGTAAATATGATATATTTATGTAGTACATAATTTTGTGACTTTAAATTTGAGAAATTGGAAAAGTTTATATATTTTATTGTTAATTTCATCAGTTTACATTCTTTAACACTCACTTTGAAAACAGATACACGGATTAGTCTGCAGTAGTATTGGGCGAACCCAACGAAGTTCGTGATCGGTGGGTTTGGACGAACTTGGCGGCGGAGTTCGGATAAGTTCGCCGAACCCGAACACTTCCGGTCCTGCCCTCCCGTCTTCTGCCAAAGCAGCCCACAGCCGCCTGTCTCCTTTTATTTCTTATGGAAAAGTCTCAGACGCCACAGATGCACCTTTTCCATAAGAAATAAAAGGAGACAGGCGGCCGCGGGCTGCCCTTGGCAATGGACGCAAAAGTGGGGAAGAGCCGCGCTGCCTCTGAGCCCAAAATTTCCCCGCCTCGGGAATGGCGCTGCAAGCAAAAGGAGGTGGGGAATCCCATTTGCTTGCCGCCCACGAGGGGATTCCAGGGGTGGGGCTTTGATGTGACGGGGACTCCTTCCTGGCTGAGACCGAAACAGGAGTTGATGAAATAAAGCCACGGGCCAGGACGTCAAAGACCTGCTGCAGGCCTTGACCCGGAACAACACACAGCTGCTGGTGGGTCAGCTGTGGGCGCTGCCATCCAAGTGGCTGGAAGCCAGAGCGGGGCCCATGGTGGCCCGCCTGCCCAAGCTTTGACGCACTTGCCCAGGGAGAAGCCGCTGACCAAGTGGGAGCATTTCGCATGCCTCAAGGGCATCTGGCCGATGCACAAGAAGCGCAGCACGCTGGTCTGGGATGAAGCTGCCCAGGAGTGGAGGCGGCGCTGGGGTTACCGCCGAGCTGGTGGGGACCCCTCCCATGACTGGAGGACCAGTTCGCCAAGCGGCAACACGAGAAGCGCGAGCGGATGGCGTGCAACAAGCTTAACCGCCTGAGGAATCTGGTGCACGCCCAGCAGGGCCGCCCGGCCGCCAGCCTCCATCCGATGGGCCACCAAGACCGGCCCGAGATGAGCCGCGTCACCACCCTGGCTCGCATCTCCACCACCTTCCAGGGCCGCTTCCAGCCTCGCCTGCCTAAGGAGCCCACCATTGCCCAGACCAACACGGCCCAAGGGAAGAAGCAATGCTTCCAGCTGGGGGACCTGGAAGGCGGGAAGAAGTGGCATCTGGGGCTGGCCCACAGCCTGAGTAGCAAGAATCCCGCCCTGGACCTCACCCGTGCTGTCCTCCCCAGCGCTTCACCTCCTGCCGGGCAAGAGGGCTCAGGAGGCAGTTTCTGCCGGCCGGCTATTAAGGATCCCGGCCAGCAGCTTCAAAAGCGAACCGATCCGGGGGAATGAATGGGGCGTCCCCAGCTCGATCTTCACCTTCTGCAAGCTGGATCGAGCTGGAGGCGCCCCATTCATTCCCCTTGATCGGTTCACTTTTGTCTTCTTTTACCGTAGCCAACACCGCTGAGGTTATCTGGGACTGGCAGTGGCGGCTTTGAGGCTAATCCCAAATCCAGGAGCTCCCCACAGATTTCATACACTTAACACTTTTGTCCAGCTCAATCTGGACAAAAGCTTGATCTGAGTCAGAGCCCTCCCTCCCTCCCCCTCTCGCCCACCACACGCTTGAAGCTGGAATTCATGCGGTAGAAGGCGGTTCCGGAGGTAATCTGGTCCAATGCCATGCAGGGCTTTAAAGGTCATAACCAACACTTTGAATTATGACCGGAAACTGATCGGCAGCCAATTCAGGCCACGGAGTGTTGCAGAAACGTGGGTGAATCTAGGAAGCCCCATGATGTCTCTCGCGGCCGCGTTCTGTATGATCTGAAGTTTTCAAACACTTTTCAGAGGTAGCCCCATGTAGAGAGCGTTGCAGTAATCGAACCTCAAGGTGATGAGGGCATGAGCGACTGTGAGCAGTGACTCCCTGTCCAAATAGGGCCGCAACCTGGGCAAACGCCCTCCTCGCCACAGCCGAAAGATGATGTTCCAATGTCAGCTGTGGATCGAGGAGGACGCCCAAGTTGTGAACCCTCTCTGAGGGGGTCAATAGTTCCCCCCCAGGGTAATGGGTGGACAGATGGAATTGTCCTTGGGAGGCAAAACCCACAGCCACTACGTCTTGTCTGGGTTGAGTTTGAGTTTGTTGACACCCATCCAGGCCCCAACAGCTTCCAGACACCGGCACATCACTTCCACTGCTTCATTGATTGGACATGGGGTGGAGATGTATAACTGGGTATCATCAGCATATTGATCATACCTCACCCCATGCCCTTGGATGATCTCACCCAGTGGTTTCAACTTTCAAGGAGGGTGGAAGCCCCAGCTCCCAGCCATCCCCTGTTTGATGGTGCCTGACACCCACCTCCCCCCCCCCAGCCTCTACACTGCCGCCCAGCTTTTATCTTCTGAGAAGAGGAGGAGAAGGAGCCTTAATTTCCTTATTTATTTAGTCCAACCTTGGCAACTTTTAAGACTTGTGGACTTCAACTCCCAGAATTCCTCAGTCTAAGTTTATCCATTGAGTTCATAACTAAAGTGAGAATCTTAATGCTATATATTAGCATTGACTGAATTCAGAAGAATCTCCTTGATCTTAATCCCAAAATATACATAATTGTCAAGCATTCAGTTAATTATTTAATTTTGTTTTCAAGTTTATTTTTATTTAATATCTTAAATAATTATTTTAAAAATATATAAAATTTATGTGATGAAATGCACATGTGAAGAAGCAATGTGAGAGAGTTTTGGTAACACAGGGGAGCTATCGGCCGGTCAGGAGGCGGGAGATGGGAGGAGGAGGAGGAGGGAGGGGAGGTGTCAGGCTCGCGGGCGATGGCCAGGGCAATGGCCAGGCCTGGATTAAGTGGTTGTGCAGTCCCAAAATGGATGGGTGGTGGTGGTGGCGGTGGAAGAGGTTGAAGATATCCTGTTTTCCCAAAATAAGGAATGTCTTATTTTGCCTCAAAAATCAGGCTTTTGAATGCATGGCAATAAGGCCAAGCACACACATGTTGGGGTCTTATTTTTGGGGAAACACAGGTAGTATCTCTGAAGATTGATACTTCGGTTGATACTTAAACTGTCTAACTGTAGGTTAGATAGCTCTCCTTCTCCCTCTCCCTTTCCCTCTCTTTATAGTATTTTTACACAAATTTAATTATATTTAGATGTACTGAAATCTGTTGAACTTTTTAGTTTACAGTAAAATTTAATCCATTATTTAGTAAATATGAGTATTTTTCATTCCTGAAAGCTGATCAATTAGTAACATTCATAATATTTACAGTGAATTGTCATGTGCTCTTCTAAACTAAAACAGAATACGTTAGTGCTTCTACATGTTCATTTTATATGTTACATGTACTCAAAAATATAATTGAATGATTTCAACTTTACATCATGAAATTATATCCAATACATTTAATCACATTCAAAAATATGTATGTATTTGGCTGAGGAATTCTACAAGTTGTACTCCTAGCACATCTGGAAAGCCCAATGATGGGGAAGAATGAGTTAGATGATATTAGTTTAACTGATTTATTATCAATAATTGCTTTATATTATTTGCTGATCTAAATATTTTATTTCACTTTAGTAATTTTGTCAATGTCTTTTGTAAAGGCACCAAGCTGGGTGGTTCCCATTCAGACAAGGAATCGAACAGCCTGCAGCAAACAATGCAGATATAAACCATGATGGTCAAAATGTAAATAATGTTGGTCTTGAAGATATGGTAAGGTGATGAATTGAGCAACACCATGCATTTTAAATTTAAGAATTACTGTTTTATGAAAGTTCAACTCTAAATTTAGCAAATAAAAATAAGATTATTTCATGCATGCTTAATAGGGAATATCTTTTACTAAATTCAGAATTGAATACATTTGCATTACATTGCAATGTCTGATTATTCTTTATGATTTATAAACATAAGCATAATGTTTGTAAATTTGTATAATTTATCAAATTTGCAAAGAGGAATACATTATATTTTGGTTTCTAGATAGGAAGAAGGACACATGTTTTCCAAGAAACTATAGTTTACAGTAGTTCTGTTAACACAAATTATATTAATATAATTAACTCAGGGTTTTTTTATATACATAAAGGAACGTCTGATGGATGAAGGTTTTGAAGAAGATAGTGGTGAAGACATTGGTGATGTCAATGGCGAACAGTATCCTGGATTTATGGCTTCCGCATGGTCTTTCATTACCACTTTCTTTACATCCCTCATTCCTGAAGGACCTCCACAAGTTGGCAACTAAGCAAACGAGGAATAATTAATAGAGCATGGAAGTTGACTCTGGGAGAGTGGTATTTTGTGTGTGTGTGTGTGTGTGTGTGTGTGTATACATATATATGTGTGTGTACTCACACACATGCAAACATACATCATACATGTATACATACATACAAACACACATACATATAATACATATATACACACAGTATAAACTGAGCGTCCTGTACAAAAATGTGATTTTTTCTTTCAGCTATGCTAATGAATATTTTAAACAAATGAACCTCTGCTTAAATTCTTTAGAAATATTTTTCTGTAAAGAAGAAAAATGTAAAAAATGGTCTTTCATGTTTTTGTTTAAATTGTATTAACAGAAGGTAGGAACTTGTAACTGGTAAGAAATGTCTTTTCTTCAAGGAGTTTTTAAATTACAAATCTTACCAATAATAGTATAAATAAGTTCCTTTAGAGTAAAAAAATACCCCTTATGTTGGAATCTTTCTCATTTCTTTTTTAAAAAATTGTGTATAAAATGTATATTGTGCTTACAGTTTTTAGCAATAGCCCTGCCAGTGGCATGTCTAGGTTTATCCACTTGCCTCATGATATTAATAAAGCAGAATTTTGAGGGTAATACTGTAGATTAGTGATGGCGAATCTATGCACGGGTGCCACGGGTAGTACGTAGATTCATATCTGCTGGCATGTGAGCCCTTGCTCTAATTCAGTTCCAACATGTATGTGTGTGTCGGCCAGCTGATTTTTGACTCGCACAGAGGCTCTGGGAGGCTGTTTTTTGCTTCCAGAGAGCCTCCAGGGGAATTGGGGAGGGTGTTTTTACCCTCCCCTGGCTCCAGAGAAGCCTTTGGAGCCTTGGGAGGACAAAACACGAGCCTACTGGGCCCGCCAGAAGTTGGTTAACAGGCTGTTTCCGGCCTCCAGAGGGCCTTGGGTGGGGGGTGGGGGCAGGGGAAGCTGTTTTCACCCTTCTCAGGCATTGAATTATGGGTATGGGCATTTGCACATGCACAGTAGCGCCTGAGAAATCTGAGGAAAAAAAGGTTCACCATCACTGCCGTAGATAATAACTGACTACATTGGAAATATTTAATTGATAAGAAAATTATTTTAAAAATAGTTCCAGGACGCACATGAATGTAGAGAGTTTTTAAATTAACTTGTATTGAGGAAAGTAATCTGCAAGTCTTCAGTATTCATTTGCATGAGAAAAGCACAATATTTCTGATACAAACCATAAAGAATGTTATATACATATTTACTATATTATTTATAGTAGCATAATCTAAACTATGCTCTCATGATATTTGGGCATGGGGCAGACATAATAGATCCAGAGGCTATATATAGCAAAATATACAGTATCAATAAAAGAGAAAGTTGGAGTTCAGGATTAAAATGAAGAGAGCTCGCTGCACTCTAAGTTGGGTTTTTAAGTCAGACTAGGACTAATGATGTTGCCTAGTTTAGGTAATGACATGTTTGCAAGAATATAATCAAGCCCAGAGAGCACCAAGGATATTTCAAAACCTAGAAATACGAATAAATAATTTATTATGGCAGATTCCATGAAGTTTAAGTGGTTGGGGTCTGCAACGTTAAACACTCAAGGGGCCATTTGGACCAGTTTCCCATAGAAAAGGAAACACTGGGAGCCACAAAACCTGGATAGGTGTGGCCAATTCAATTTTACTCAATCCCACCCAATCTCCTGACCTCCTAATCAGATCTACTCAACTGGTCATTAGGATAGACAAACACCGGGAGGCACAAAACTCTTTTGACATCTAAAATGATGCTAAATTAGTTCCCCCTCCCCCTCTATATATATTTTGTTTGTTTGTTGCCTTTATATGCCTTTCATTCCGAAACGGACTCTGCATGGCTAACAACAGTTATAAATATAATACAGATAAAAAGAGCCATTAAAAACATCAATAAAATTTACAATACAAAAACTACTATATCAAAAACTATACATACTAACATTCAATTCTAATTCCAGTTCTGCTGGATGGCTTTCTGGAAGACTGATAGGGAGGAGATAATGCGAATCTCTGGGGGCAGTTCATTCCACAGGGTCGGAGTCGCCACAGAAAAGGCTTTTCCCCGAGGTCCCAACGAGGTATGAGGGAGGAGGCGGTCCCCTAAATAGTCTGGCCCTGAGACATTTAGGGCTTTAAAGGTAATAATCACTTGAATTGCATTTGGAGAGCGACTGGCAATCAATGCAGCTCGCATAAAGATGGAGTGATGCAGGCGTACACCCATAATGGTACACCCATTATGGTACACCCATAATGCATGTGCTGCTGCATTTTGCACCAGCTAAAGTCTCCAAACGCTCTTCAAGGGTAGCCCTAAGTAGAGCACATTGCAATAGTCAAGATGAGAGATGATGAATGATTGTGTGGAGCGACTCCTGGTAGGGCCACAACTGGTAAACAAGACGAACTTGCACAAAGGCCCTCCTAGCCACAGCTGAAAGATGTTCTAACCTCAGCTGTGGATTTAGGAGAATACCCAAGTTGCGAATCCTATTCGGCGGGGGGGGGGATTTTTTTCTCCCCCCAGGACCAAAAACGGATAGATGGAATCGTCTTTAGGAGGAAGGACCCACAGCCACTCAGTCTTGTCAGGGTTGAGTTTTAGCCTGTTAACCCCCCATCGAAGCTTTTACAGCTTCATGACACTGGCACATCACTTCCACCGCATCACTGAACTGACATGGGGTGGAGATATACAACTGAGTATCATCAGCATATTGTTGGCAACTCACCCCATGTTGCTGGATGATCTCACCCAACGGTTTCATGTAGATATTGAATACAAGAGGAGAGAGGACTGATCCCTGAGACATCCTACAACGGAGGGGTCTAGGGGTCGACCTCTGTCCACACATTAACACTGACTGCCAGAGAGATAGGAGGAGAACCACTGAAAAATGGTGCCTCCCACTCCCAACCTTTCCAGACATTGCAGAAGGATACCATGATTGATGGTCTCAAAAGCCGCTGAGAGGTCAAGAAGCACTAGGATAATGGAGTACCCCCTATCCCGGGCCCACCAGAGATCATCCATTAGCATGACCAAACTGGCTTCCATGATGTAACCAAGTCTGAAGATAGATTGAAGTGGGTCTAGGTAATCCACTTCTTCCAAGGTCCACAAGAGTTGGAGCTCCACCACTTTCTCAACAACCTTCCCAACAAAGAAGGTTGGAGACAGGATGATAGTTATTTGATGAGGCTGGATCTAGGCAAGGCTTCTTGAGAAGGCCTTACAACTGCTTCCTTCAAAGGTTGTGGGAAGAACCCCTCACTCAAAGAAGAGTTGACAATCACCTGGAGCCAACCTTGTGTCACCTTCCTACTTGGCAAAACCAGCCAGGAGGGGCACAGGTCCAACAAACAAGTGGAGGCGCTCATTGCTCCTATGGCCTTGTCCACTTCATCAGGAGTCACAGGGTCAAACTCATCCCACACAACGGGACTAAGACTTGCCCCAGTCACCTCGCTTGACATTGCTCAATTGGAGTCCAGGTCTACCCAAATCTGAGCGATTTTGTCCATCAGAAACGGAACAAATTTCTTGGCTCTGCCCTGCAAGGGGTCCTCCACTCTTCACATCAAGGATGGAGCGGGTCACCCTAATCAGGACAACCAGGCAAAAATCTGTGGATGCAAGAAGAGCGGAAAAATACACGTTTGCCGCCCTTATCACCACTAGATAAGTCCTAATATAGGCTCTTAGTGTTTGGTCAGACTTGGATTTATAGGCCTTCCAGCGTCACTCTAGTTGTCTGTTCTGATATTTCATCTCCCAAAATTCCTCAGTGAAATGAGCTCTTCAGGATTCAGTGCAACGGAAAAATTGAAAGGCGTGATCCTATCTAGAGCCCCAGATACCGCCCTGTTCCAGGCAGATACTAGGGACTCTGCCGGACAAGGGAATCAGGTATCTCCCAAAGCTCCCTCTGGAACCTGAGTGGGTCCATTAGACTCCTGGGGCTGAGCCACCTAATTGGCTCCGCCTCCCTGCAGTGAAGGATTGGCATCTTAAAGTCAAGCCTTACCAGGAAATGATTTGACCATGACAAAGGAAAGACATCTATGCTCCTTAAATTCAGATCATGTATCCACTGTTCTGAGACAAAAACCAGATCAAGTGTATGTCCCCCCCTCATGAGTCAGGCCCTCAAATATTTAGTTCAGGTCCAATTCCTGCACTAACGAGTCTACAGAGAGGGGCGGCATACAAATCTAATAAATAATAATAATAACCACAAGGACTAGCCAAGTGAGATTAAAGTCCCCCAAGACCATCAGTCTGGGGAACTCCTTCGCCAACTCGGCTAGCATCCCGAGCAGCACAGGCAGGGCTGTTGCAATGCAGCTGGAAGACAGGTACATTAGCAGCAAGCCTACCTGAACCCCTAGGTCCAACTTTAGGGGGGGAGACTCACAGCCGACTATCTTGGGTGCAGGAATCCTGTGAGGATTAAAGATCTTCTGGACTATAATAGCCACTCCATCCCTTCTCTGGTGTCGCAGATGGTGCAGCACCTGAAACCTGACTGAGCACATTTCCGAAAGGGGAACACTCCCCTTGTGATCCAGCCAGGTCTCAGTTATGCATGCTAAGTCAGCCTCCTCCTCCAGAAACGTGTCCCGGATCAGAGAGGATTTGTTAGTTACCGACCAGGCGTTCAGCAGCAGAAGCCTGAGACCAGGGCCTTGACATTCCCTGTCATCAGTTATACGGGTTGAACTCGGGCTGGAACAAGGTGAGCAGACTATCCCTCAGTTCCCATCATACCTACTTCTCCCCGTGACGACCGTAATGCTCTGGCCCTCATGCTCCCCAGAGATCACCTCCATCTCCACCGATCTCTTCTCTGGCAGGCCCCATGCATCCACATCACACCAGGGGTTACAGTTTGGCCTCACCTGCTTCAGCAGGGGGGGCATCGGCCTTCACCGCATTCATTCTAATTAACCAGTTAGTATCCCATGCAATGGTTCATCTTGCCCATTCCTGCATATATATATTCATATTTGCATAACATGCATACCATTCACAATCTCAATTCAATCTCCCAAAACAATTATTCCCCCCCTTAACAGTAAAAAGAAATTAGATAAATAAACAATACAGGTACTCAAGAATTGAACTAAATTAATGGACTTCCAGTTTTTGCCATCACACTGACACCAGGCAGCCTTCGGTTTCTCCGGGGTTGTCCTGGCTTTTCGTGTGTTTCTTGGTGGCTTAACAGCGATCACCGACCTGGAGAGATGGTGATTTAATAGAAGAATTCCCAGTGCACCTGAGGGAGGTCAGCGGACCCACCGGGAAATGGGGAAACCCTTTTCGCCAGCGCACAAAGAATCTATCTGCAGATCGGCCTGAAGCTGTGACACTCCGACTCCATTAAGGAAGCTGTGAGAAGACGGCGGTGAAAAGCCGTTGGAGTGAAATAAGTGATGGATTTCTGTTTGATCGATTGATCGTTGGTTGTGTGATAATAGCAGATGACAGACCCCCTGTTGTGTGCTTTGCATTGATTAAAGAAGAGTGCCAAAACCTCTGAGAAAAGCGGCAACTGCGATTTTGTTTAACTGGCTGATGGCGGCAGAGAACAAAAAGATTAGGCAGATTGAGTGGATGTGTGAGTGAAAACTATATACCATCTGGACTTTTCCGCTGGACTCTGTTTATGATTAATGCAGTGATAGATTGGAAACAATGTGTGATATACAACAGTTGGGGAGATAAAGTTTTTGGATGTCTTGATGGTAAGAGGAAGTTTTGGACAGATTTGAGTGGATTAGAACGAATTGAGTCGGTGACAAGCTACAAAATCGGAGGTCTTTATATACTCCTTATCTTTTTTACCTTCCCTTTCACCTCCTTCCCTTTGTTTAATCCCTTTTCTCCACCTCATTTTTGACTTTGTATTGACTTTGCATTGTTGCTCCAGTTGTTAAAAAACAAAAAACTACAAACTCTGAACTTTGATTTCCTATTGAACCTACAACATTGTTCCCTTACTGACAGAGACTGAACTGTGACTCAGCACTATTGCATAAACCCAAGGAGAAAGAAAAAGAAAAAGGAAGAAAACATCTTCCCGATACTATCTGCTTCTTACTGTTTTTCTTCCCACTCCTGAATAATCCTGTCCCTTGCTGCTCTCTCTTTCAATCATTTTTTGAATACTTCATATGTAATTTGCTGCAACATTGAGAATAACCTTTTAATTGATTTTTGAGGGGCGGCATACAAATCTAAATAATAAATAAATAACTAAATTCTCCACTGCATCTGGAAGGAGAGTCCAACATGGGTAATTCACCAATCTTATTGGTAGAGACTGAGTTAATTTAAATATTTAAATATGAGGTAGTCACCGCCCCTTAGCAGCCCCCAATACCTCAGTTTTAAAAACTCAGTCTTAGTGTAGAGACTGTTGAGTTTGCTTCTCTGATGAAGCATTTAATAATAATAATAATAATAATAATAATAATAATAAAAATAAAATTTATTAATTTTTCTGTTATTTCTTCCCTTTCTATTTACAGGTGCTGTGAATCAGGAAAAGGGTTTCAAGGGGTCTCTGCCCTCCGCGGGCAGAATCACCCCCACCGTTACTCTCCTCGGGCTTCCCTTCCCTCAGAGGGTACCATGCCTAACGAGGAGCACCTCAGCCTAGGGTCCCCGACCTCAGTGGTCATACCCGGCTGTCAGCTGAAGGTGAGGGGGTCCGCCCCCCTCACTGGGAAGCTTGGACTGCAGAATTTCCACGGAGGACTGCAGGATTTCCGCAGAGAATGAAGGCGGCTTGATTTGGCGCCGGGCCAGCGCCTCTCAGCTGTTCGGCGGCTTTTGATTGACGCCGCCGCCGCCGTTGCCGCCGAAGCCGAAAAGCCGTTTGCAGAGCCGGGAAGCCGCTTGGATCGGCTGGCTCTAGAAAGCGAATTGTGGGGGGGGGGGCATCGATTGCTGGAAGCTCCCTGAGTTGGCGAGGGCGGCAAAAAAGAGCGGGAACGCCATTTTGAGGCAACGGATGCCCGCGCCCGCCCTGTTTAGGCGGGTATAAGGTTGCTCTCCGCCCAATCACTGGGCGCGACCAACCTGTCAAACACAGGCGTAGGCTCTGAGGTGCCAAAACGCCATTTTGAGTGCATTTGCTCAGTGACAGCTATATCTGTCAGCGTGTTTCAGCTTCTGTTAATAATAGAACAACTGTTAACCGTGAGTAATGGAGGATAAAACCTTGGAGAAGGCATCTTCCCCCAGTGGGTTGCCTCAGGATAAAGGCAAGGGGAAGTCAAAAGAGAAATCTAAGGCCCCAGCCTCTTCTTCTTTTAAGGAGGCAGAGAGGCGCATTAAAGCGTTGGAGCAGAGACTGGAGGCAGCCCTCTTAACTCCTAGGACCACCTCTCCCTTATTGCAGGCAAGGGATCCACCAGCCCAATGTAATTTGAGACCATCAGAGACTGTATCAGAGAGAGAGTGGTCTCCAGAGAGGCAGTATTTCATGCCTCAGGTGGTTCCTCCAACTGGGCCTCAGCAACAGAGACCAGGGTCTGCCAGCCACTCAATAAGGAGTGCACCATCTGCCACCTTTACACCCACTGCGGCTGGGTTGCGTGTGCTACCTGACACCTGGCAGCAGATGTCCCCTGCCTTGCAAGGCCTCATCTCTGATGCTTACTCACAAGGGATGGCTGTGGGGGTGCAACAAACGGCCCAACACCCCCGCTCTGCACAGCCCAAGAATCTGTGGGCTGCACCGCCCCCCTCGGGTATGGGGTCCTGGATGGAGGAGCCATCCCCCCTAGAGGAAACTGAAAAAGAATACAACTTTTCAGATGATGAATCAGCTCCAGATCCTCCTGTGACAGCTGGACTCTTTAAGGCTCCTCTTTTCAAAATTCTGCTACACAAAGCTAAACAGGTAGCAGACTTACCGGGTCCCACCAAGGCTTCCGAGGCCTCAGAGGACCCTAAGCCTTCAGCAGTGCTTTTCAAAGAGCCCCAACCCGAGACTGAACATGTGCCATCCTCGGATATATTTAGACAGAGCATCAAACGCCCATGGCAACAGCCTGCAGCAGCTCAAGGTCCTTCAGTCATCGAAAGGAAGTTTTATACCTTGGATGATGACATGGAGAAGCTGCTAGAATTTCCGCCCATCGATCAGCCTGTAATGACCTTGATCTCTAAGGCCTTAGTACCATCTGAAACCGGCGATAGCTTGAAACCGGAGGATAGAAAGGCGGAAATTTTACTAAGAAAATCCCATCATATGGCAAGCTGGGCGTTTAGGGCAGCGACCGCAGCTTCATTTTTCAATAGGGCCTCCATAATGTGGTTACAGGAGGTACAGGCCCGCCTAGGTCCAGAAGAAGGTCGCTTACGTCAGGACCTCAGTAAATTATTGGCAGCTGCGGAGTTTTCAGCAGATGCAACTCTCCATGCCGCTAAGTTTTCGGCTAGAGGGATGGCGGCGTCACTTGCATCCAGACGCCTCCTTTGGCTGAGGAGCTGGCCAGCGGACCTGAAGTCCAAATGGAACCTGGCATCATCTCCATGCCAAGGGGAGAAACTCTTTGGAGAAGCCTTGGACCCTGTCCTCATTGAGGATAAGGACAAACGGTATGCTCCCCAGAGCATACCGACGCCAAGAGCGTAGACCCAATCCTTACGCTCGCCGTCAGCCATTTCGTTGGGACCCCTCTTCCTCGGCTGGACAGAGCAATAGGTCATACACTCAAAATCAGTATGGCCAACCCGCTTTTAGAGGGGACCGAGCGGCCTTTCAGGATAGGCCCAGAGGATACCAACAGTCTCGGCGTCCTTTTAGAGGGAACCAACGGGGCTTCAGGCGCACAAAATGACTTGGCTCCATTACAACCCATAGGAGGCAAACTTCAACGCTTCAGTGCCTCCTGGAGGATTACCTCCACCGACAAATGGGCAAGGGCCACAATATCACGAGGACTGCGCCTGGAGTTCTTGCAGCCCCCACCAAACCGGTTTGTCACCTGTCCGCTAACGCGAGACCCACTCAAAAGGCGTCATCTACAACTGGAGATAACACACCTTCTCAAAATACAAGCGATAGAGAAGGTGCCCGAACATGCCAAGGGCACGGGATTCTATTCCATTGTGTTCCTAGTGCCGAAGTCTTCGGGGGGGTTCAGGATGATCTTAAACCTGAAACTCCTGAACACCTTCATTTTGTATCGCAGATTTCGCATGCACTCCCTACAATCGATTTTGGCCTCTGTTCGGCACAACAATTTTCTCGCCTCTATCGACCTCAAAGAGGCTTACCTGCATGTTCCGGTTTGGCCAAATCATCGTCGTTACCTCAGGTTTTGTCTCAACGGGGTCCACTACCAGTACCGTGCCATGCCGTTCGGCCTATCTTCGGCTCCCCGTACATTTACGAAGCTGATGGACATTCTGACAGCACATCTAAGGGCCCAGTCCATAAGAGTTATGGCATACTTGGACGACATAATCGTTATGTCCAAGTCTATGGTCCAAGCGCAACACCATCTGGCGCTCACACGGGAAACTCTGGAGAGGCATGGGTACACGGTCAACGTGGAGAAGAGCCATCTTCATCCCACCACATCAATACAACACCTCGGCTCCATCATAGACACCGCAGAGGACACGGTCTCACTAACACCAGAGAGGGTCCTCAATATCCGGAGATTAGTAACCAGCCTTCGTCGACAAAGACAAACGCCGTTGGCAACATTGTCCAAGGTACTAGGGACTATGGTCTCTTCCATAGGGATTGTGCCATGGGCTCGCCATCACATGAGGGGCCTCCAATGGTTTCTCCTTCCGGCCCAGAGGGACAAGGTGAGTCACTCCCACCGAAAGGTGCGACTCCCAGCTTCAGTCAAGCAGTCGCTGGCATGGTGGTTGTCCCCAGCTTTGATCCAGGGTTCTCCTCTTCACAGCCACGAGCGTGTGATTATCACAACAGACGCGAGCTTGTCGGGCTGGGGCGCCCATATGGGGCCTCATATAGCTCAGGGCCTGTGGTCTCAGGAGGACTTAACCCAGGTCAATATCAACGTTCTCGAACTCAGAGCGGTTTTCTTAGCCCTTCAGGCCTTCGCTCCCTGGGTTCAGGACAGGCATGTCCTGGTTCTGACGGACAACGTGGCCACAAAAGCCCATCTGAACCATCAAGGAGGTACGAGATCTCATCGCCTCATGGCTCAAGCCACGGACCTCTTCGATTGGGCCGAATCTCATCTGGCCTCTCTGACGGCGGAGCATATTGCCGGGACCAGCAATGTGCAGGCGGACTGGCTGAGCAGGTCCACTCTGGATCCTTCGGAGTGGCAACTGGACCCGGCACTCTTCAAGCAGATAGTGCTACGATTTGGTCTTCCATTGGTGGACCTCTTCGCAACCCCAGCAAACACCCAATTACAGAGGTTTTTCTCCCGGTTTCCGATGCCAGGGGCGGAAGGGGTCAACGCCCTATGGTCACCATGGCCCCAGGGGTTACTGTATGCCTTTCCCCCCACGTGTCTCATTCAAAGGATATTAGACAAGACAATTCGGGAGGGGGTGGAAATGATCATGGTGGCTCCCTATTGGCCGAGACGGCCTTGGTTTGCAGACCTAGTAGCCCTGTCGGTGTCTCCCCCGTGGAGGATTCCAGATTCCGAGGTAGTGTTAGTTCAGGGGTCAGTTTGCCATCCGGACCCTCAGTGGTTCAAACTGACCGCCTGGCACTTGAAAGGGCGGGTCTGAGACAGCAAGCCTTGCCAGATGAGGTTATATCCACCATTCAGGCAGCACGTCGCCCATCAACGGTAAGACTCTACCAGGCCACTTGGGCGGCCTTCTGTAAGTTTTGTTCGGATCACCACCTTAATCCAGGGGAGGCTTCGGTTGTGTCAATCTTACGATTCCTACAGTCAGGGAAAGAGAAAGGGTTAGCCCCGAATACCTTGAAAAGGCATTTAGCTGCTCTGGCAACCATCATCCGGGTACCCCATGCTCGCTCCCTGGCACAAGATCCTTGGATTAGGGATTTTATTAAGGGCGCGATTAACACCCATGCGCCTCCAGTGCACAGATTCCCGACGTGGGACCTTTCCCTGGTACTCAAGGCGTTGACAGCCCCTCCTTTCGAGCCGATGAGGACGATTCCAGTACGATTGCTCTCCTTAAAGACTGGCAATTACGTCGGCACGCAGAGTGTCGGAGCTGTCGGCCCTGTCTACACGTGCAGATTTGTGTATATTCCACCCGGATCGGGTAGTTTTGAGGTTAGACCCTACATTTATCCCCAAGGTTAACTCTGGGTTTCATAGGGCTCAAGAGTTAGTTTTGCCAGACTTTTGCACACATGGACAGCACCCTCTCGAGCTGAGATGGCACAAGGTAGATGTTCGGAGGGCCTTGAAAATCTACATCAGACAAACTGGACATTTCAGGAAATCTGAGTGGCTGTTTGTGTCCTTTGGTCAGCGATCAATGGGTCTGGCAGTGTCAGCTAGATCCATCAGTCGCTGGCTGAGAGATTGTATTGAGGAAGCTTACAAAGCCCGGTCTCAGGTACCACCAACCGGGGTAACAGCACATTCCACTAGAAGTGCAGCCACTTCGGTGGCTTGGAGAACTCAGGCGTCCATAGAGGACATTTGCAGGGCGGCTACGTGGGCGTCTCCTACCACCTTTATACGCCATTACAAACTGGACTCAGTAGCTTCGGCAGAAGCTTCGTTTGGGAGACGGGTTTTGCAGCAAGTGTGTTCAACTCCTGCGACCGTAGCTCAGCCTTTTCCCTCCCATGGGCAGTAATCTTTGGCATATCCCATGTTGGACTCTCCTTCCAGATGCAGTGGAGAAGAACCGTTGTACATACCTGAACGGTCTTCTCGATGCACTGGAAGGAGAGTCCAAACCCACCCGGCATGGTTGTTTCGCCAGGTCACCGGAGTTTGGGACTACAAGTTAAACAGTTATGAGGTTATATGGTTATTGTTCAATAAACAGGTTATCCTTAAACTGGCTTCGTTTTTAAAACTGAGGTATTGGGGGCTGCTAAGGGGCGGTGACTACCTCATATTTAAATATTTAAATTAACTCAGTCTCTACCAATAAGATTGGTGAATTACCCATGTTGGACTCTCCTTCCAGTGCATCGAGAAGACCGTTCAGGTATGTACAACGGTTCTTCTATACTGATATACTGCCATTATACTGTTATACTGCCATTGATAATATTCTATACTGTTATACTGTCATTACTACTAGAGATTTATTGAACCTATGAATTAATTGAACTACTGAGCTAGATTTACTTACTGATTTATATCTAAATTAATAATTTATTTATTGACCTATATACATATATGCTCGTGTTGATTTATCTATTAATACAAATACTAAAACTTGCTAATCGTAATTAATTATTATGAATTAATTGAAAATTACCTTTTACTACTTATTAATTACTTAATTATTCTGTCCTTAATTTACTCCAATTTACTTGAATACTTGAATACTCATATTTAGAACCTTGAAGACATTAATAATACTTATGAGATATTGATATAGAATTGTATATTGACAGTTTTGACTCACAAGACTTGGACTTTAGAGTTTATTATGTTATCTTACTAAGATTAATATAAATCAACTTTGATCCTTTTCAGTACAATCTAAAACTAATATCTCCATATCTTTTATTATACTCTATTTTATTTTCTTATATTCATAATACAAAACTTCTAGCTAGTTACTTTTACCGTTCATTACTTTAATCATTTTAATGCAATTACTTTGAACTATGACAGATTTCAAATTGAAATCCCCATAACTAATTATACACGACTAAACTGGAAATTATTTGTAAAATATTCAAAATGTCATCTACTAATACAAATACAATTACTAAAGCTTGGAGGAAGGCAACACCTCAACCCTCAACCCCGGTCATCCAGCATAACTCAGAAAACCCCTGTACTGACAAAACATCAGTTGTACAATCAGACCAAGTTGCACCTATCACCTTAGCCTCTTTACTAGAGATAATTATTAAAATGCAGCAATCAATAGATCGAAATTATGAAGTAATGATGGGAAACATGGATGCGATGAAGGAAGATATCAAGGAAGATATTAAGAAAATTGACGACTGTGTTGGGCATCTTGATGAGAAAATAGAAATGATGCATGGAACCTTCACACAGAATGATGAGAAAATTAAAAAAATTGAGGAACTAAATGATAGAATGGAAACCAGACTACAATATGCAGAAGGTATTATTATTATTTTATTATTATTTATTCGATTTGTATGCCGCCCCTCTCCGAAGACTCGGGGCGGCTCACAACATGTAACAACAAATCATAAATAATCTAACAATTTTTAAAATGTTTAAAGATTTAAAAGACCCCATATACTAACAGACATACACACACGCATACCATATATAAATTAAACATGCCCAGGGGGAGATGTTTCAATTCCCCCATGCCTGACAACAAAGGTGGGTTTTAAGGAGTTTACGGAAGGCAGGAAGAGTAGGGGCAATCCTAATCTCCGGGGGGAGTTGGTTCCAGAGGGCCGGTGCCGCCACAGAGAAGGCTCTTCCCCTGGGGCCCGCCAACCGACATTGTTTAGTTGACGGGACCCGGAGAAGGCCCACTCTGTGGGACCTAATCGGTCGCTGGGATTCGTGCGGCAGTAGGCGGTCTCGGAGATATTCTGGTCCAGTGCCATGAAGGGCTTTAAAGGTCATAACCAACACTTTGAATTGTGACCGGAAATTGATCGGCAGCCAATGCAGACTGCGGAGTGATGGAGAAACATGGGCATACCTAGGTAAGCCCATGACTGCTCTCGCAGCTGCATTCTGCACGATCTGAAGTTTCCGAACACTTTTCAAGGGTAGCCCCATGTAGAGAGCATTACAGTAGTCGAACCTCGAGGTGATGAGGGCATGAGTGACTGTGAGCAGTGAGTCCCGGTCCAGATAGGGCCGCAACTGGTGCACCAGGCGAACCTGGGCAAACGCCCCCCTCGCCACAGCTGAGAGATGTTTTTCTAATGTGAGCTGTGGATCGAGGACGCCCAAGTTGCGGACCCTCTCTGAGGGGGTCAATAATTCCCCCCCCAGGGTAATGGACGGACAGATGGAATTGTCCTTGGGAGGCAAAACCCACAGCCACTCCGTCTTATCCGGGTTGAGCTTGAGTCTGTTGACACCCATCCAGGCCCCAACAGCCTCCAGGCACCGGCACATCACTTCCGCCGCTTCGTTGACTGGGCATGGGGTGGAGATGTAGAGCTGGGTATCATCCGCATATTGATGATACCTCACCCCATGTCCTTGGATGATCTCGCCCAGCGGTTTCATGTAGATGTTGAATAGCAGGGGGGAGAGGACCGACCCCTGAGGCACCCCACAAGGGAGAAACCTAGGAGTCGACCTCTGACCCCCCACTAACACCGACTGCGACCGGCCAGAGAGGTAGGAGGAGAACCACTGAAGAACAGTGCCTCCCACCCCCAACCCCTCCAGCCGGCGCAGAAGGATACCATGGTCGATGGTATCGAAAGCCGCTGAGAGGTCAAGGAGCACCAGGACAGAGGATAAACCCCTGTCCCGGGCCCGCCAGAGATCATCCATCAACGCGAAGAACAGAATATATTAATAAAAATCTGGAAGAGGCCATAATAAACCTTGAACTTGAAAAATCAGCATTCTTCTTGAGGTTCAAGAATATTACTGAATCAAACAAAGAGGACCTGCCCCAGATTATGTCGGAAATTCTCGCATCCATTACTAACAAAACCTCACAGGAAATGTATCAGCAAATAGATGAAATTTACAGATTATCCACGAGCTATGCATAAAGAAATCACTTACCCAGGGAAGTACATGTCAGATTTATAAAGCGTACTATAAGAGATTAAATTTATAATATGTCAAAGGAAAACTCTGTATCATATAAAGGAAAAGAGATAATAGTCCTATGTCAAGTTCCCAGATGAGTTCGAGAAAAGCGGAAGCCCTATCAAACCCTAGCTACTAAACTTAACAGAAACAAGATACCGTTTAGATGGCTGACACCTGAGGGCATGCTCATCTCCCTGATCAATAAAAAATACAAAATAACTTTGATAGATGATGCAAGGGACTTCTATGACCAAGTCATCAAAAAGGTGGATGAGGAATGTATTAGGGAACAAGAATCAAAAGATACCTAGTCTGGACAAACTTAGCTCTGAAGACATTCTCTCAGACAAGGAAACTGGATTTAAATTAACGGAAGAATATGGCAGAGACGGTCCAACAACAAGATCTAAAGCGGAGGTGAGAAAGGAGAAAAGAAGAGAACCAGCAAATACCTACATCATAAAAAAACCTTACCTAACAATGAAATAAGATTATTTTCCATTAATATAAACGGCCTCAATTCTATTAAAAGGGAAAAAATTCATAAAATCCAACAACAAAATGCAGAGATGATATGTGTCCAAGAGACGCATGTAAGAAAACAAGACCAATTAATTTTGAACCATCCCAGGCTTGGAGAAATCTTCTCATCCCTTGCTCAAGTTAAGAAGAGAGGAGTAGTACTATACATGAAACCTAAATTCACTCCCAAATTAATCTATACAGATGACAATGGACAGATATTAATAGTACAAATCAGGACCAAAGAAAATACACATAATCGTAATTTAGGCTCCCACAATAAATCAATCTATTTTCTACGCAAAACTACATAAAAAAATTACCGAACTAAACTTGACAAATATAATAATAGTTGGCGACTTCAATGCAATCTTAGATAGGAAAAAGGATCATAAAAGCACTAAACAAATGAAAAAGAGAAAACAACTACCGACAACCTTCGAACAACTCACAACTGAATTAGCTCTAAAAGACATATGGCGTTACTTCAATCCAAACAATAGACAATATACTTTCTTCTCCTTTCCCCATAAGTCATGGTCCTGCATTGATATGGCCTGGGCTGATTTAGAATTTATCAATGAAGTAACAGACATACAAATACTTCCGAATTTTTGGGCAGACCATAACCCCATATTGTTGAAATGGAGAGATTCAACCAATAATTATGTAAGGCGATGGACTATGAACCAAGCAATACTTAAGAAAATTTTCAAAAAACTTTAAAACAAGAGATGTGTGAATTTCTCCAAATCAACAATGATGGTAATACCTCTACACAAAATTTATGGGAGACAATGAAAGCATATGTGCGAGGAATTTATATTACATACCTAAGTAAAAAGAAAAAACAGAAACAAAACAGCCTATGTACACTAAAAATAAAACTTCAGAACCTTGAAAAAACCTTACAAACCAAACCAAACAACACTGAAATTTTAGGAGAACTGAATACTGTATTACAAAACATTATATAAACTTACAAACCCAAGAAGAACTTTCACACAAACTAAGGATTGCCAAACAAAAGTATTTCGAATTTGCAAACAAACCCGGGCGATGGCTAGCCTCAAAACTCGCTCATCAAAAAGCAGACAAAACCATAGAGGCAATATATGACCACACAGGTGTCTTAAAAACAAAAATTAGTGATAAAAAAGAAATAATTAAATCCTTCTTTGAGGAATTGTATAAAAAAGACAACGCAAATGAACAATCAACAAAGAAACTATTCGAGAGTTTAAAATATACAAAAATAAATAAGATCAGGATATGCTAAATGACAAAATAACATCAATAGAATTAATTAATGCAATTATGAAACAAAAAAACAATAAAACCCCGGGCACAGATGGTATACCCAGCGACCAGTTAGGTCTCACAGAGTTGGCCTTCTCCGGGTCCCGTCGACTAAACAATGTCATTTGGCGGGACCCAGGGGAAGAACCTTTTCTGTGGCGGCCCCAACCCTCTGGAACCAACTCCCCCCAGATATCAGAGTTGCCCCCACCCTCCTTGCCTTTTTTAAACTCCTTAAAACCCACCTCTGTCATCAGGCATGGCGCAACTGAGATTTTCCCTCCCCCCTGGGCTTATAAAATTTATGCATTGTATGTCTGTATGTATGATTGGTTTCTTAAATTAGGGTTTTTAAATTAACTTAAATATTAGATTTGTTTATATTGTCTTATTGTTGTTAGCCGCCCCGAGTCTACGGAGAGGGGCGGCATACAAATCTGATTAAATAAATAAATAAATACCCGCTGAATTCTATAAACAATTTCAAGAAATATTGGAGCCTATAATGTTACCTCTCTTTAATGAAATTTTTGAAGGTTCAAAACTTCCTTCCTCTTGGAATGAGGCCTATATAACATTAATACCTGAAGACTCCCAAAATAGAGCCTACATCCAAAATTATCGCCCAATATCCTTTCTTAATTCAGATTACAAAATCTTTGCATCAATCATAGCTGAAAGATTTTTAAAAATACTTTTAGAATACATATAGACCAAAATGGTTTCCTTCCAGCAAGAAACATAGCAACAAACACAAGGATTATTTTGGACTCTCTAGAATATTATAATAAAAACATAGACAAACCAGTAGCATTCCTATTCCTAGACTTACAGAAAGCATTTGATAGTTTATACTGGCAATTCTTCATAACCCAAATGGCATCAATGCAACTTGGTATTAAATTTACAGAACTCATTAGAACTATTTATTCAATACAAACAGCCAAGATACTGATAAACAACGATATGACAGAAACAATAAACATTAAAAAAGAGTAAGACAGGGCTGTCCCTTAACCCCCCTGATTTTTATTTTCGCACTAGAAGTTCTACTTAATAAAATAAGGCACAAGAAGGAAATCCAAGAACTAAAAATTAAAAGTGAACATTATAAACTTCAAGCATTTGCTGATGACATGGTGTTCATTATACAAGACCCCTTAGAATCTGCACCTATTCTGATTAATGAAATAAATAAATTTGAAGAGATTACCGGACTAAAAATCAACGGGGAAAAAACTAAGATGATAACAAAAAATATGATGCAGCAGCAGATATCGAAACTAGAGGAATCTATTAAAATCAAAACCGCCAAGAAAGTTAAATACCTATGACTATGGATCACCGTTAACTGTAGCACTATTAAGAAAGACAACTATGATAAATTAATTAATGAAATGGACAAAGATTTTTCCAGATGGTCAAAGCTCCAACTTTCTATAATGGGGAAAATTGTCATAATTAAAAGTAGTACACTTCCCAGATTTCAATACCTTTTTCAAACTGCACCTATTTAATTGAACAAGACCTTTTTCAATAACCTTCAGAAAAAAATTCACAAATTTATATGGACAAAAAAAGAGGCCAGAATAAAACTCAAAAACCTACAAGACCATAAATCAAGAGGTGGATTCGGATTACTTAACATGGAATTATATTACCATGCCTCAATTGCAAATTTACTGAAAGAATGGATAACATTAAAAAATTCTAGAATATTAACACTTGAAGGCTACGACCTTCAATCAGGGTGGCACGCCTTTTTGATGGCAGACATAGGTAAAATACCAACATATTTTAGGTCACATTGCATACAAAAAACTTTAATTAACACCTGACACTTTATTAAAAACACACATTATCTCTGTATCCCGAAATGGATATCCCCAACAGAAACAATTATATACCCGAACGCATTAACCCTTGACAAAATCATAACATATGATCAACTGTTAAATGAAAATAATGATCTAATCCCTACACAAAAACTCGTGGAAAAAGGTATTAAAGTGGATTGGCCACACTACCTACAAATTAAATCAAAATATAATGAAGATAAGAACAAATTCGGCTTCCAAAAAAGCAACCTCCTTGACAAGATCATTTTTGGCCCACAAAAAAACCAAATATCAAACATATACAGTAGTCCCTCACCTACTGCGGCTTCACTTCATCGCGGGTTTCTGAGGAAGTCGATCGGCAGGTTTTTAAAAAAAAAATAAATCTAAAATTGTAAATAATGTATTTAAATACTGTATCTAAAATAAATACTGTGTGGGAAGGGTTTATAAAACAATGAAAACTTACCAAACAATTACAATATAAATACTTAAATAAGTACTATCAGTCGATAAATTCCCCATCGCGGATTTCACCTATCGTGGCCAGGTATGGATAGGTGAGGGACTACTGTATAATCTCCTCCTTCAACACGATATGGTAGAAGAAATAGTTAAAGGACCCATGATAGCTTGGTCACAAAACTTTGGATATTTTATTTATTTATTTTATTTTATTTATTATTAGATTTATATGCCGCCCCTCTCCGTAGACTCGGAGCGGCTCACAGCAACAATAAAACAATGTAAAATAAATCTAATAATTTAAAAAACACTAAAAAAACCCATTATTAAAAGCAAACATACACACAAACATACCATGTATAAACTGTATAGGCCTGGGGGAGATGTCTCAATTGCCCCATGCCTGATGGCAGAGGTGGGTTTTAAGAAGTTTATAAAAGGCAAGGAGGGTGGGGCAGTTCTAATCTCCGGGGGGAGTTGGTTCCTGAGGGTCGGGACCACCACAGAGAAGGCTCTTCCCCTGGGTCCCGCCAAACGACATTGTTTAATTGATGGGACCCAGAGAAGGCCAATTCTGTGGGACCTAACTGGTCACTGGGATTCGTGCGGTAGAAGGTGATCCCGGAGATATTCTGGTCCGATGCCATTAACTTAAATAAATGGGGAAAAAATTGGACTGTCAACTACAAACTAAGAATGACAACCTCATATAAGGAAAATCATTACAAAATTTTTTTACAGATGGTACCTGCCACTGGCTAGACTTGCATAAATGTATCCAAATTTATCACATCTATGTTGGAAATGCAGGGAAAAACCAGGCACATATTACCACATCTGGTAAATTAATTCCAGTCCCAGGGCTACAATGTGGATTCCACCTTGGAAATCTCATCTCCAACTGTGTCAACAGAACTCTGCCTCTGCAGCTGTCTCCCTTGCCTTTGAAATAAGACTGGGATCTAACTACTTCAGTCACTCTGCCCACTGACATCCGTTCTCTGGTGTCTGGGAGGCTTCTTGGTCCTCTTCTCCTCTGCCTCCAGTTATCCCCGTTCGACTGTCTGAGCAGAGTTTGGCCACTAGATATTTTGGCTCATCGCTGCTCTTTGTATTCCCAAGGTTTGTATGGTGATGTTCGGGGGCTTTCAATGACTCCCCCAACTCCCGAGGCTATCCAGGTGCCCTCACACTCATCGCTCAGTCTTGCTCCCTTGTACTCGCTCCAAAAGCTCTGAATGTGGTCTGTTTCAATCTCCCCCTCCCCCTCTCAGCTCAGCTGAGAACCAGAGGGGACTGCTGGCGACTATTTAAGATCCCCTAACACGCCAGAAACGCTGAGGAACATCTGAGACGCTCAGCGTGGAGGTGGCAGATTAACGGACCTAAGACGCTGGGATGGCGAAGGTGGGGGCGCCGGGTGTTGGAAGGACGTCTTCCACTATTGCAAAAAAGAGGAAACGGAGTTTTTCATCGAGACTGTGTTCGTCAAGATTTATTAAGAAGCGTTTTGCAATTGTGTAGGCTGCGCGGAGCTACGAAGGGGCGATGGAGATAGAGATGTTATCGAGTGGGACTGAGGACTACTGGAGATTGTCCAGGGCACTTGATGGAAATTGGAGCTCCCAGAGAGAAAGAACTTGGGACATTTTCAATCGAGGTAAAGAGTCAGAATTTTTACAGTACTGGACACCGATCTTGACCAGTACTAGAAAGACCAAACTGTATTTAGACCCTGAGACCCAGATACTGATATCCGAGGCTTTCAGAACTTTTACAACTTTGAGAACTAATCAGCCAAATCAACCTGGAGTCTGGCGCCCTCTTGCTGCTGCTTTTTGCTCCTTATTTCTGCTACTTCCCCTTTTTAAGAACTATTAGCAAATTACTTCTATACTATTCCTGTCCATGTGTTATATGTTTTTATATTTACTGTTTTTTAATTAATTGATTTTAAGGGTTAAATTATTGATGCTAGTAGTGTTTTTAAGTATCTTTTTTTAACTTAATTATTAGGGGTTTTAGCAATGGATTTTTATGGGAATGAAATTAATGGGGGTGGGTGGGAGGGGGATAGTGAATGGAATGGGATAGGTGGGTGGGATTACAGTAAGTATGAAATGAATGGTTATGATTTAAATGAAACCCTTGGCACACCTGACGCTGGAGAGGCAGGAGGGGAGGGGGCACCTATCTCGGGTGGCGGAGGGTCAAAATATTCCGGTCTTGCTGGGGAGAGGCAGATATGGTAGGAGCCTTGGAGCTAGCCGTTCCAGGGGAAGGAGGGATCGCTGCTTAGTAGCGATCCCTTCTTCCGGCTCCTTGAGCTCAACCCAAGATACTGGTGATGAGTATAATTCTGGCCCTGGGCTCAAGTTGCTGCTCAATGCCAGGTCGGTGGTAAATAAAGCTCTCCTCATCCGGGAATTGATCCTGGATGAGGAGGCCGACCTGGCATGTGTGACCAAAACCTGGCTGGGCCCGGAGGGAGGAATTCCTCTCTCGGAAATTTGTCCAGCTGGGTTTCGGGTATGGCACCAACCTCGACCCCAGGGAAGGGGAGGAGGAGTGGCTATTATAGCCAGGGAGAGTCTTTGCCTGCGTAGGCTCATTGCTCCAGAGGTTGCGGGTTGTGAGTCCCTTCTGGTGAAGTTGGACTTAGGGGTTCAGGTGGGCTTGTTACTCACGTACCTGCCTCCCAGCTGCGTGTCAACAGCCCTGCCTGTGCTACTCGAGGAGGTGGCTGGGTTGGCGGTGGAGTTCCCCGGACTTATTGTCCTGGGAGACTTCAATCTGCCGTCACTCAGCAGTTCCTCTGGACTGGCACAGGAGTTCATGGCCACCATGACAGCCATGGACCTGACTCAAGTAGTTCAGGGTCCGACTCACGAGGGTGGACACACACCCGATATGATATTCCTCTCTGAGCAATTGAGTAATGGTCTGAGACTAAGGGGCTTATAAGTGTTGCCTTTGTCATGGTCAGATCATTTCCTACTGTGGCTTAACTTCCTGGCTCCAATCCTTCCCCGCAGGGAGGCGGAACCGATTAAGTTGTTCCGCCCCAGATGCCTGATGGATCCAGAAGATTTTCAGAGGGCGTTTGGGGTTATTCCAGATACAATCGTTCACAGTTCGGCAGAGTCTCTTGCTGAGGCCTGGAACAAGGCTGCACTGGGGGCTCTTGATCGGATTGCACCATTGCGACCTCTCAGTGGCACTAGACCCCGTAGAGCTCCATGGTTCAACGAGGAGCTCCGGGACTTGAAACGCCAGAAGAGACGTCTAGAGAAGCAATGGAGGAAGAGTAAGTCTGAATCCGATTGAACACTTGTAAGAGCTCATATTAAGACTTACAAAGTGGCGCTCAAGGCGGCAAGAATCGCGTATCATGCCGCTTTGATTGCATCAGCGGAATCCCGCCCAGCCGCTCTGTTTAGGGTAAGCCGCTCCCTTCTTAATCGGGGGAGTTGGGGAGCCCTTGCAGAGTAGTGCTGAGGATTTTAACACGTTTTTCGCTGATAAAATCGCTCGGATCCGGGCGGACCTCGACTCCAATTGTAAAACAGAGTCGACTGACAATGAGTCAGTCGAGGTGACTGGGGATAAACGTCTTTGTCCATCTGTCTGGGCAGAGTTTGACTTGATGACACCTGATGAAGTGGACAAGGCCATTGGAGCTGTGAGTTCCGCCACCTGTTTACTGGATCCGTGTCCCTCTTGGCTGGTTTCGGCCAGTCGAGATGTTACACGGAGCTGGGTCCAGGAGATTGTCAACGCCTCCTTGGGGATGGGGTCCTTTCCGGCCCTTTATAAGGAGGCACTCGTGCGCCCCCTCCTCAAGAAGCCTTCCCTGGACCCAGCCGTGCTTAATAACTACCGTCCAGTCTCCAACCTTCCCTTTATGGGGAAGGTTGTTGAGAAGGTGGTGGCACTTCAACTCCAGCGGTCCTTGGAAGAAGCCGATTATCTAGGTCCTCAACAGTTTGGATTCAGGCCTGGCTACAGCACGGAAACTGCTTTGGTCGCGTTGATGGATGATCTCTGGCGGGCCCGGGACAGGGGCTTGTCCTCTGTCCTGGTGCTCCTTGACCTCTCAGCAGCTTTCAATACCATAGACCATGGTATCCTTCTGCACCAGCTGGAGCGGTTGGGAGTGGGAGGCACTGTTCTTCAGTGGTTCTCCTTTTACCTCTCCGGTCGGTCACAGTTGGTGTTAGTGGGGGGTCAGAGGTCGACCTCGAGGTCTCTCCCTTGTGTGCTCAGGGGTCGGTCCTCTCCCCCTGCTATTTAATATCTACATGAAACCGCTGGGTGAGATCATCCAAGGGCATGGGGTGAGGTATCATCAATACGCCGATGATACCCAGTTATACATCTCCACCCCATGTCCAGTCAACGAAGCAGTGGAAGTGATGTGCCGGTGCCTGGAGGCTGTTGGGGCCTGGATGGGTGTCAACAAACTCAAACTCAATCCAGACAAGACGGAGTGGCTGTGGGTCTTGCCTCCCAAGGACAATTCTATCTGTCCATCCATTACCCTGGGAGGGGAATTATTGACCCCCTCAGAGAGGGTCCGCAACTTGGGCGTCCTCTTCGATCCACAGCTTACACTAGAGAAACATCTTTCAGCTGTGGCGAGGGGGGTGTTTGCCCAGGTTTGCCTGGTGCACCAGTTGTGGCCCTATCTGGATCAGGTGTCATTGCTCACAGTCACTCATGCCCTCATCACCTCGAGGTTCGACTACTGTAACGCTCTCTACATGGGGCTACCTTTGAAAAGTGTTCGGAAACTTCAGATCGTGCAGAATGCAGCTGCGAGAGCAATTATGGGTTTCTCTAAGTATGCCCATATTACTCCAACACTCCGCAGTCTGCATTGGTTGCCGATCAGTTTCCGGTCACAATTCAAAGTGTTGGTCATGACCTATAAGGCCCTTCATGGCATCGGGCCAGAATACCTTCGGGACCGCCTTCTGCCACACGAATCCCAGCGACCGGTTCGGTCCCACAGAGTTGGCCTTCTTTGGGTCCCATCGACTAAACAATGTCGTCTGGCGGGACCCAGGGGAAGAGTCTTCTCTGTGGCAGCTCCGACCCTCTTGAACCAGCTCCCCCCTGAGATTAGGATTGCCCCCACCTTCCTTGCCTTTCGCAAACTCCTTAAAACCCACCTCTGCCGTCAGGCATGGGGGAACTGAAACATCTCCCCCTTGCCCATATTGTTTTGGTGTTGGATTGATTGTGTGCTTGTTTTTTTAATATTCTGGGGTTGTTTTTATGAATTTTTTAGCTTAAAATTGTAATTGGATAGGTGGGTATTGGATTTGTTACTATGTACTGTTTTGTCATTGTTGTGAGCCGCCCCGAGTCTGCGGAGAGGGGCGGCATATAAATCCAATAAATCTAATCTAATCTAATGTCTCCCTGCCTGTCCCTGCCTTCTGTATTTCTCTTTCTCTTGTTTTTCTCCCCTTCACCCTCTCTATTTTTGTCTGTCTGTATCTCATCCTTTCACTGTGCATCTGTCTCCCCCACTTTTGCTGCATAATCTCTGCCCCTTTTCCCCATCTCTACCTTTCCTCCTCTCCCCACTCTTATCTCTCTGTGTCTTCCCCCCCCCCACACACACTTTGATTCTGATTATCTGGCCTCTCTTCCAGGGGCCTCATCTGACAGACTGAAGCAGGAAAAGTGGTTACTTTTAGCCTTTAGAAGTAGCTGCTTGGGGAGATGCATTTTATTTCACTGTGCTATGTAAGGCACTAAGAAAACAGTGGGCAGGCGATGAGTTAGAGGCCAAAGGGCATTGGACAGGCAATAAGAACATAAGAGCCATGCTGAATCAGGCCAAAAGCCCATCGATTCCAGCATTCTGTGTGGCCCACCAATTGTACATGTGGATCTTGAGCAGAAAGAGAAGGCAAACCCTCCCTTTCCTTTGACCCCCAACAAATGGTACCCAAGGAAATCCTGCCTGCCTCAACCAACAGAGGCAGCACTTGGACATCCATTTCAATAATCACCGATACACATGGCATCCCTGAATCTATCTAATCCTGCCTTGAAGCTATCTAGGCTGACAGGTGTCACAACCTCTTCTGGAAATGAATTCTATAAACCAATGACCCTCTGGATGAAGAAATATTTCGCTTTATTTGTCCTCACTTTCTTACCTATATGCTTTAGGGAATGCCCCTTTGTCCTAGTATTGTGTGATAGAGAAAAGAATTTTTCTCTATCTACCTTTTTATCCCATGCATGCTTTTATACACTTCGAACAAGTCACCTCTTAAACACTGTCTTTCACGGCTGAAGACCAAGGCGTTGCAACCTGGTTTCATAAGGGAGGTGCTCCATTTCCTTGATTATTATTGTTGCCCTTTTTTGCACCTTATCCAGTTCCATTATATCCTTCTTCAGGTGTGGTGACCAGAACTATACACCGTACTCCAAATGTGGTCTCACCATCGATTTGTATAGAGGCAATACACCACTTTCCGACCTATTTTTGATTCTCTTCCTAATCATGCCAAGCATTGAATTTGCTTTTTTTTACTGCTGCTATGCACTGGGTTAAAGATCCCTTTCTTGGGTTTTTCAGAAAGCTTGGTCTTTATCAGTTGGTAGATATAATTAGGGTTCTTTGGCCCGATGTGCATAACTTTGGACTTGTTTGGGTTAAAATGCATTTGGCACTTTATTGCCCACTCACTCAATTTCAAGTGATCTTTCTGGAGCTCCCGACAATCAGTTTCACTTTTCACTACCCAGAACAATTTAGTGTCATCAACAAACTTTGCTACTTCACTATTTACTTCTATATCCAGATCATTAATGAATATATTAAAAAGTAAAGGCCCCAAAACTGAACCTTGTAGTACACCACTTCTCACTTCTTTCCATCCAGAGAATTGTCCATTTATTGCCACCCTTTGCTTCCTACAATTTAGCCAGTTACCAATCCAGGACAAAACCTGTCCTCTAATTCTGTAGCTGAAGAGCTTTTTTAGGAGCCTTTGGTGAGGGACTTTACAAAAAGCCTTTGAAAGTCAATATAGATCAATATTTTGGGTCCCCTTTATCTATGTGTCTACTTATACCCTCAAAGAATTCTAACAAGTTAGTAGGGCATGATTTGCCTTTGCAGAAACCATGTTGATTTTCTTTCAGCAATGCTTGTTCTTCTCTGTGCCCAGTAATTTTATCTTTAATAATGGTTTCCATCACTGCCTGGAACTGAGGTTAAAATGACTGGTCTATAATTTCCTTGGTCACCTCTGGATCCTTTCTTGAAGATCGGGGCTACATTTGCCTACCTCCAATCCTCAGGTACAGTGCCTGATCTTAGAGAAAAATTATATATTTTAGCTAGAAGTTCAGCAATTTCACACTTGAATTCCTTGGGAACTCTAGGATGGATGCCATCTGGACCAGGCAATTTGACATTTAGTTTAGTAAGGCATGCAAGAATATCTTCCTTGTTTATCTCTATCTGGTTTAATTCTTCTAATTCCTTCCCTGAGAAAACTAACTCAGCAGCAGGCAAATGCTCTCTATCCTCCTGATTGAAAACGGAGGCAAAGAAGTCATTTAGCCTCTGAGCAAATTCCTTTTCTTTTCTGATTATCCCCTTCTGATCGAGTGGCCCAACTGTTTTTCTGGTTGGCTTTCTGCTTCTGATGTACTTTAAAAAGTTTTTGTTATTACTTTTAATATTCCTTGCTATATACTTCTCAAAATCTCTCTTGGCTTTCCTGTCTACTGCCTTGCTTTTAGTCTGCCAGAGTTTGTGATCCTTCCTGTTTTCTTCAGTAGGAAGAGCCTTCCATTTTTTAAATGAGTTTTTCTTCTTTCCACTAACTTCCTTTACCTCATTCTTAAGTCATACTGGTGTCCTGTTGGACTTTCCAGTCCTCTTCTTTTAGGAATGCAGTTTAATTGAGCCTATTGTAACATATTTTTAAACAGTTTCCAAACATTTTGGAGGGATTTGACTTTTTTTAATTGTTCCTTTTAGTTTCTTCTTTACCTATTTTTCTCATTTTGGTGAAATTCCCTTTGTGAAAGTTTAAAGTCCCTGTGTTTGTTTTCACTGACAATTTGCTATCCATGGTTAAGTTGAAAGTTATTGTGTTGTGATAACTGGGCTGGTTACAAAGTTATCATGAACCAGATCCTGTGCATTAGTTAGAACCAAGTCCAGGATCCCTTTTACCCTGATTGGTTCCATGACCATCTGCTCAAGGGAACAATCAGCTAACATGTCGAGGAACTTTGTCTCTCTTTCATGTGTAGAACAAGAATTTACCAAATCTATTTGGGGATAGTTGAAGTCCCCCATTATGATTACCCTATTTCTTTTTGAGGCCTCCTGAAATTCATTTTCCAAATAGCAATCTGCCTCTGGAGTTTGGTTGGGAGGGTGATAGCAGATCCCTAATGTCAGATTAGTTTTCTGTCCTCGGATTTTTATCCACAATGTTTCTATGGGTGAGTTTGAATTTTCTTGAATTTCAAGTTCATGAGATTCTAACTCCTCATTTATGTATAATGCCACATCACCACCATTCCTCTCTCTCCTGTCCATCTTGTACAGTTTGTAACCTGGACTCCTTGTGTCCCATTGGTTTTCATCTGTCCACCAGGTTTCTGTTATGCCAATAATATTGATATTTTCTTTCGCCAAGCACTCAAATTCCCCTATTTTTGCTCGAAGGCTTTTAGCATTCGTGTACAGACATTTTTGTGCACTTTCAACTTTAACGGTAGATTTTGACTGAAGAATTTAACTGTAGAATTTGTAGATGGCCTACCATGTCCTTCTGCTTGACTATTACAATCTAGTTTTTCTGTTGACTCATCAATATGTGCAGAACTTTCACCCTTCATATATGGTGGTGCACCTTCTCAAACCAGAAACTGCCCAACTCCTGTCTACTTGCCCCTCGAGATCAGTTTAAAAGGTGCTCTGAAACCTTTTAAATATTCATCTCCAGCAGTCTGGTTCCATTATGGTTCAAGTGCAACCTGTTCCTTTTGTATAGGTGTGGCTTGTCCCAAAATGTTTCTCAATTCTTAATGAATCTAAACCCTTCCTCTCGACACCACTGCCTCATCCACGCATTGAAGCTCTTGAGCTCTGCCTGTCTAGATGACCCTGTACGTGGAACAGGTAGCATTTCTGAGAATGCAACCTTGTAGGTCCTGGACCTTAATCTTCTATCTAGCAACCTAAATTTGGCTTCCAGAACCTTCCAATTAGCCTTCCCAATGTCATTGGTACCGACATATACCACGACAGTTGACTCCATCCCATCACCATTTATCAGGCTGTCTAGATGCCTCGTGATACCTGCAACCGTTGCACCCAGCAGGCAATTTACCATGCAGTCAACACTTCCATCGCAAACCCGTCTCTCTATGTTTTTAACAGTCGAATCACCAAGTACAAGAAGTCCCCCTCCCATCACCTGTGGAGAAGTATCCTCGGTGCAAGAGGATATGGGCACATCCTCCATGGAAGGGGTCCCAATTAAGGGAGCCTGTCCAGAGACTGATGTTCTCCAAGATCCCCATTCTCCAAAGCAGCTGGAGAGCTGCTCAGCATGTAGTGGGATGCTCCTACTACATCCCTGAACATTTCTTGCCTCACTATCTCTCTCTGTTTCTCCAGGTCTGCTACCTTGGCTCCAAGGAAAAGAACCTGTTCCCTAAGAGCCAGGACCTCATTGCACCGATCGCACACCCAAGACTTCTGTCCAGCAGACAGTCATACATGTGACACTCAATGCAAAACACTGGGAAGCTCCTCTCCTCCTGCTGACTATCTACCTCCATTTCTTATTAATATGTGTTTACTCTTATTTGTATTGAAATTACTTTTTTTTAAAAAAAAGATAGACTTCCTCTTCTAGATATTGATAATTTTTAATGTTTTTGATAAGGTTGATAATTTTTTAATTTTTTTAAAACAGCTTTTTAGGTTGTTCAACTTTTGGTTTTGGTCTTAGTTTACTTTTTGGAACTTTTTTCTACTTGTTTCAGCATTTATCAAACTAGGGCAAACTTAGAAAAGGGGGAAGAACCTTTTTATGGCTGTTTAAAAAAAGCCGAATTAGCAGCTAAACAAGAAACTTATCCACAAACTTACCAGGGCTCAGCAGATATTCTTCTCAAAATTGCTGCTAAGTTCCTTTCTCCCTTTTTATTTTCTGCTTTGTTTTCCATTTTTTGAAAACGCTCTCCTTAATCAAAAAGCAGTTGTCGCTCTGCTTCCCAAACAGGAATCTGTAAGGTGTTCTCGGACTGCCTTGCACAGCACACCAAAATTTAGCGTGCTTCACAGTGTGACCCTGTCCCACTCACCGCTAGCAAGGAGATGAGAGTGGTGGGCCTGGAGTGATTCTCTTCTCAGGTCAAGCAAGTAATGCCTGGGAGAGGAGGGGCAATGGACAGGGCCAACCAGTGGTAAGATCAGTTGGGAGTGCTGAAAAACCTAACTACTGGTAGTGTGATGGAGCCACAGGAGAGGGGTGAAAGCTGCATGCTTATGTACACTTGTTTGAAGTAGGACAATTTAGGTCTGGTGGTTTATATCTTAAGTAAAATTCATTTATTTTTTTAAATTGTTAATATTCCTTAAAATGCTAATTCTAGAAGACATTTTAGTCTGTTTCTGACTGGTCTAACAAATGACAACTCTAAATCTCAACCAGCAAATGCTCTGTCCTACACATTGGCAAAAAGAATCAGAACCACAAATACAAACTGACCAAATTATCACAGATACCCCCCACTCGGTTAAGGACCTCGGAGTACTAATAACAAAAGACCTAAGTGCCAAAGCCCACTACAACAACATAGAAACATAGAAACATAGAAGACTGACAGCAGAAAAAGACCTCATGGTCCATCTAGTCTGCCCTTTTACTATTTCCTGTATTTTATCTTACAATGGATATATGTTTATCCCAGGCATGTTTAAATTCAGTTACTGTGGATTTCCCAACCACGTCTGCTGGAAGTTTGTTCCAAGGATTTACTACTCTCTCAGTAAAAGAATATTTCCTCATGTTGCCTTTGATCTTTCCCCCAACTAACTTCAGATTGTGTCCCCTTGTTCTTGTGTTCACTTTCCTGTTAAAAACACTTCCCTCCTGAACCCTATTTAACACTTTAACATATTTAAATGTTTCGATCACGTCCCCCCTTTTCCTCCTGTCTTCCAGACTATACAGATTGAGTTCATTCAGTCTTTCCTGATACGTTTTATACTTAAGACCTTCCACCATTCTTGTAGCCCGTCTTTGGACGCGTTCAATTTTGTCAATATCTTTTTGTAGGTGAGGTCTCCAGAACTGAACACAGTATTCCAAATGTGGTCTCACCAGCGCTCTATATAAGGGGATCACAATCTCCCTCTTCCTGCTTGTTATACCTCTAGCTATGCAGCCAAGCATCCTACTTGCCTTTCCTACCGCCCGACCACACTGCTCACCCATTTTGAGACTGTCAGAAATCACTACCCCTAAATCCTTCTCTTCTGAAGTTTTTGCTAACACAGAACTGCCAATGCAATACTCAGATTTAGGATTCCTTTTCCCCAAGTGCATTATTTTACATTTGGAAACATTAAACTGCAGTTTCCATTGCTTTGACCATTTATCTAGTAACGCTAAATCATTTGCCATATTACAGACCCCTCCAGGAATATCAACCCTATTGCACACTTTAGAGTCATCAGCAAATAGGCAAACCTTCCCTACCAAACCTTCCCCTATGTCACTCACAAACATTAAAAAGAATAGAACCCAGAGCAGACCCTTGTGGCACACCGCTTGTAACCTGTCTCTGCTCAGAATACTCGCCATTAACAATAACTCTCTGATGTCTATGCTTCAGCCAGCTTGAAATCCACTGAACTATCCAGGGATTAAGTCCAATCTTCACTAATTTATCTATCAGCTCTTTATGTGGAACCGTATCAAAGGCTTTGCTGAAGTCCAGATAGGCAATATCCACGGCACCACCTTGATCCAACACCTTTGTGACATAGTCAAAGAACTCAATGAGATTAGTCTGACACGATTTGCCTTCAGTAAAGCCATGCTGATTTGGGTCCAATAAGTTATTGTTTTTTAGATGCTGATTTATCCTCTTTTTGAGTAGAGTCTCCATCATTTTAACTACAACTGATGTCAAGCTAACTGGCCTGTAGTTACCAGCTTCTTCTCTACTGCCCTTCTTGTGGATAGGCACAACACTGGCCATTCTCCAATCCTCAGGAACATCTCCTGTTAACAGGGATTTGTTAAACAAATCAGTCAGGGGGGTAGCAATGACAGATCTGAGTTCTTTAAGAACTCTGGGGTGGATGCCATCTGGACCCATTGCCTTATTTATCTTTAATCTTTCAAGTTCTTCTAAGACATCGGCTTCTAAGATCACTGGAGATGAATCCGTACAGCTGGAAGCAATGCTATATCCCTCTATAGTATTATTATTATTTTGTAAGGTGTCTTTTGAGAAAACTGAACAGAAGTAGCTATTGAAATGGTCAGCGATCTCCTTATTCCCATCAATGCATGTATTATTCCCGGTACTAAGCTTTGTGATGCTGCAGTTTTTCTTCTTCCTATCACTAATATATCTGAAGAAGGTTTTATCCCCCTTCTTTACAGATTTTGCTATTTCTTCCTCTTCTGGGGCTTTAGCAGAATATATTATCTGTTTCGCCTCCTTCTGTCTCATTTTATACACCTCTCTATCAGCTATACTTCCAGACTCTTTATACCTCCTATAGGCAGCCTTTTTTTCATTGACTATAGCCCTTACATCATTGCTAAACCATAGCGGTTTCTTCTTCCTTTTACCTTTAGTTACTTGCTTTACATAAAGTCTTGTGGCTTTTAAGATGGCCTTTTTTAATACAGTCCACTGGGTGCTTGCTCCTGCCATTTTATCCCTCCACTTTAATTCATTATTTAAATATTCCCCCATTGCATTAAAATTTGTTTTTCTGAAATCCAATACTTTGGTTGCATTATAGGATTGCTCACAATGAGTTTTTACATCAAACCACAAACATAGATGGTCACTGCAACCTAAATTTTCTCCCACCTTGACCTCTGAAACCCGATTCCCATTGGTAAAAACTAAATCTAAAATATTCTCCCCTCTAGTTGGTGTCTTAACTAGCTGTGCCATAGCTGCTCCTGTAAAGGCCTCTACTATATTCTTACTTTTGCATGTAAGGGCACTGGTGATATTCCAGTCAACATCAGGCATGTTGAAATCACCCATAACCACAATATCTCCCTTTACTGCCATTAGGGTAATCTCATCCACCATCTTGTTGTCATGTTCCTCAGATTGCCCTGGAGGCCTATAGATCACCCCAATTCTAATGACAGAACCGTCTTTATTTTGCATGCAAATCCAGAGGGTCTCCAGATCTTGACATGTATTTTGAATTAGTATTGTTTTTAGACTTTCTTTAACATAAATGGCTACTCCACCTCCCCTTCTCTCTATTCTATCCTTCCTATACAGTGTATATCCTGGTATGGATATTTCCCATTCATTAGAATCCTTAAACCATGTCTCAGTTATGGCAACCAGATCCAAATTATCTCTAGATATTATGCCCATTAACTCACAGAGCTTGTTGCTCAAGCTTCGAGCATTTGTGTACATTACCCGAAGAACATTATTTTCATTATTAGTTTGCCCCTTATCATCAACAACTACATCTATTTTATTTACAGCTCCCTTTTCATAAGCTTCCAGAAACTGATTTATCCTCATTGGTCGGGGACAGAAATCCTCCACATCTGGTACATCTCTGTCCCCTTTACCTAGTTTAAATGCCTGTCCCAAAAAGTTCTGAATTCCTCACCGAGCACCTGAGCACCTCTGTATGATGGATGCAAACCATCCCTCTTAAACAACTCCCTATTAGACCACCTACTGACATCATGACTTACATAACCAAAACCTTCAGCTTTACACCACTGCCTTAACCACACATTAAACTCTCTGATACAACTTGTTTTGCCCTCCTGGCCACAAACCGGTAACACCTCTGAGAAAGTCACTGAATCAGTTATTTTACCCAGCTCCACACTTAGACATTGAAAATCTCTTTTTACTACATTAACATTTCTCTGGGACAAATCGTTTGTGCCAAGATGCACCACCACATCAACTTTATTACCTTTACTCACAGCTTTGATAATGTTTGTAATCCGCCTCCTGTCCCTGTGGGCAGTGGCTCCTGGAAGACACCTCATCACCTTCACCACATCCTTCCTCTGTCCCAAATCAACACCTCTGACAATCGAGTCACCCACAAGAACATGTGTCCTCTCTTTATTTCTACTAACTGGACTTGGTTTGGTGACACTATGCTCCTCATTTACAGCAACTTCTCCTTTGAACATCCCCTCATTCTCCGCCTGAGGGGCCTTGCTAATATCTACAACATCCTTACTATTTAAATCCGCAAGAACATTATAGGAATTGGATACAGAGAGACCAAAATTGTTATGTTTTTGTTCAACCACACGTAATCTTCCTGAACCAACCGTTGTCCAAACAGCCCTCCTCCTCGGGGGGCGCTGTGGAAGTGGAGGCTGCACACATGGCTGCATTACAGCACGTGGCTGGGACAATCTTTCCACTTCTGCCTGCAAGCTACAAACTAAGGACTGCAATCTAGAGATCTCGCCATCTAACCTAGACGTCCTAATGCAAAGAGGGCAGTACCCCAAGTTCCACAAGGTACTACAGAACACAACAGCCAAACAAGTGTTACACTGCACCAAGCCAATAATCTTAACAATGTATTGAAATACAGGTACTTAGCAAGAAAATGACCCCCTATTGCTACCAAACTTTGCTGATTTTTGATTATAGTTATATAATTCGCGCGCCGCCAGGCGCGCGGGCCACTATTTTTCTCTCCTCTTCCTCAGTGTTCTGAAAGTGCAGTTTAAAATGGTTTTACTGACTCTTTTATACTTCCCAGTCTAGTCCCCTCCTCCCTGAATTCAAAAACACAATCAGCCAATAGAATTTCCCCTTACAGCCAGTTATAGCCTCGCCCCCTTGAAATCAGAAATACAAACTGTATAAGAGCACAATTTTTCTCTCCTCTTCCTCAGTGTTCTGAAAGTGCAGTTTAAAATGGTTTTACTGACTCTTTTATACTTCCCAGTCTAGTCCCCTCCTCCCTGAATTCAAAAACACAATCAGCCAATAGAATTTCCCCTTACAGCCAGTTATAGCCTCGCCCCCTTGAAATCAGAAATACAAACTGTATAAGAGCACAATTTTTCTCTCCTCTTCCTCAGTGTTCTGAAAGTGCAGTTTAAAATGGTTTTACTGACTCTTTTATACTTCCCAGTCTAGTCCCCTCCTCCCTGAATTCAAAAACACAATCAGCCAATAGAATTTCCCCTTACAGCCAGTTATAGCCTCGCCCCCTTGAAATCAGAAATACAAACTGTATAAGAGCACAATTTTTCTCTCCTCTTCCTCAGTGTTCTGAAAGTGCAGTTTAAAATGGTTTTACTGACTCTTTTATACTTCCCAGTCTAGTCCCCTCCTCCCTGAATTCAAAAACACAATCAGCCAATAGAATTTCCCCTTACAGCCAGTTATAGCCTCGCCCCCTTGAAATCAGAAATACAAACTGTATAAGAGCACAATTTTTCTCTCCTCTTCCTCAGTGTTCTGAAAGTGCAGTTTAAAATGGTTTTACTGACTCTTTTATACTTCCCAGTCTAGTCCCCTCCTCCCTGAATTCAAAAACACAATCAGCCAATAGAATTTCCCCTTACAGCCAGTTATAGCCTCGCCCCCTTGAAATCAGAAATACAAACTGTATAAGAGCACAATTTTTCTCTCCTCTTCCTCAGTGTTCTGAAAGTGCAGTTTAAAATGGTTTTACTGACTCTTTTATACTTCCCAGTCTAGTCCCCTCCTCCCTGAATTCAAAAACACAATCAGCCAATAGAATTTCCCCTTACAGCCAGTTATAGCCTCGCCCCCTTGAAATCAGAAATACAAACTGTATAAGAGCACAATTTTTCTCTCCTCTTCCTCAGTGTTCTGAAAGTGCAGTTTAAAATGGTTTTACTGACTCTTTTATACTTCCCAGTCTAGTCCCCTCCTCCCTGAATTCAAAAACACAATCAGCCAATAGAATTTCCCCTTACAGCCAGTTATAGCCTCGCCCCCTTGAAATCAGAAATACAAACTGTATAAGAGCACAATTTTTCTCTCCTCTTCCTCAGTGTTCTGAAAGTGCAGTTTAAAATGGTTTTACTGACTCTTTTATACTTCCCAGTCTAGTCCCCTCCTCCCTGAATTCAAAAACACAATCAGCCAATAGAATTTCCCCTTACAGCCAGTTATAGCCTCGCCCCCTTGAAATCAGAAATACAAACTGTATAAGAGCACAATTTTTCTCTCCTCTTCCTCAGTGTTCTGAAAGTGCAGTTTAAAATGGTTTTACTGACTCTTTTATACTTCCCAGTCTAGTCCCCTCCTCCCTGAATTCAAAAACACAATCAGCCAATAGAATTTCCCCTTACAGCCAGTTATAGCCTCGCCCCCTTGAAATCAGAAATACAAACTGTATAAGAGCACAATTTTTCTCTCCTCTTCCTCAGTGTTCTGAAAGTGCAGTTTAAAATGGTTTTACTGACTCTTTTATACTTCCCAGTCTAGTCCCCTCCTCCCTGAATTCAAAAACACAATCAGCCAATAGAATTTCCCCTTACAGCCAGTTATAGCCTCGCCCCCTTGAAATCAGAAATACAAACTGTATAAGAGCACAATTTTTCTCTCCTCTTCCTCAGTGTTCTGAAAGTGCAGTTTAAAATGGTTTTACTGACTCTTTTATACTTCCCAGTCTAGTCCCCTCCTCCCTGAATTCAAAAACACAATCAGCCAATAGAATTTCCCCTTACAGCCAGTTATAGCCTCGCCCCCTTGAAATCAGAAATACAAACTGTATAAGAGCACAATTTTTCTCTCCTCTTCCTCAGTGTTCTGAAAGTGCAGTTTAAAATGGTTTTACTGACTCTTTTATACTTCCCAGTCTAGTCCCCTCCTCCCTGAATTCAAAAACACAATCAGCCAATAGAATTTCCCCTTACAGCCAGTTATAGCCTCGCCCCCTTGAAATCAGAAATACAAACTGTATAAGAGCACAATTTTTCTCTCCTCTTCCTCAGTGTTCTGAAAGTGCAGTTTAAAATGGTTTTACTGACTCTTTTATACTTCCCAGTCTAGTCCCCTCCTCCCTGAATTCAAAAACACAATCAGCCAATAGAATTTCCCCTTACAGCCAGTTATAGCCTCGCCCCCTTGAAATCAGAAATACAAACTGTATAAGAGCACAATTTTTCTCTCCTCTTCCTCAGTGTTCTGAAAGTGCAGTTTAAAATGGTTTTACTGACTCTTTTATACTTCCCAGTCTAGTCCCCTCCTCCCTGAATTCAAAAACACAATCAGCCAATAGAATTTCCCCTTACAGCCAGTTATAGCCTCGCCCCCTTGAAATCAGAAATACAAACTGTATAAGAGCACAATTTTTCTCTCCTCTTCCTCAGTGTTCTGAAAGTGCAGTTTAAAATGGTTTTACTGACTCTTTTATACTTCCCAGTCTAGTCCCCTCCTCCCTGAATTCAAAAACACAATCAGCCAATAGAATTTCCCCTTACAGCCAGTTATAGCCTCGCCCCCTTGAAATCAGAAATACAAACTGTATAAGAGCACAATTTTTCTCTCCTCTTCCTCAGTGTTCTGAAAGTGCAGTTTAAAATGGTTTTACTGACTCTTTTATACTTCCCAGTCTAGTCCCCTCCTCCCTGAATTCAAAAACACAATCAGCCAATAGAATTTCCCCTTACAGCCAGTTATAGCCTCGCCCCCTTGAAATCAGAAATACAAACTGTATAAGAGCACAATTTTTCTCTCCTCTTCCTCAGTGTTCTGAAAGTGCAGTTTAAAATGGTTTTACTGACTCTTTTATACTTCCCAGTCTAGTCCCCTCCTCCCTGAATTCAAAAACACAATCAGCCAATAGAATTTCCCCTTACAACCAGTTATAGCCTCGCCCCCTTGAAATCAGAAATACAAACTGTATAAGAGCACAATTTTTCTCTCCTCTTCCTCAGTGTTCTGAAAGTGCAGTTTAAAATGGTTTTACTGACTCTTTTATACTTCCCAGTCTAGTCCCCTCCTCCCTGAATTCAAAAACACAATCAGCCAATAGAATTTCCCCTTACAGCCAGTTATAGCCTCGCCCCCTTGAAATCAGAAATACAAACTGTATAAGAGCACAATTTTTCTCTCCTCTTCCTCAGTGTTCTGAAAGTGCAGTTTAAAATGGTTTTACTGACTCTTTTATACTTCCCAGTCTAGTCCCCTCCTCCCTGAATTCAAAAACACAATCAGCCAATAGAATTTCCCCTTACAGCCAGTTATAGCCTCTCCCCCTTGAAATCAGAAATACAAACTGTATAAGAGCACAATTTTTCTCTCCTCTTCCTCAGTGTTCTGAAAGTGCAGTTTAAAATGGTTTTACTGACTCTTTTATACTTCCCAGTCTAGTCCCCTCCTCCCTGAATTCAAAAACACAATCAGCCAATAGAATTTCCCCTTACAGCCAGTTATAGCCTCGCCCCCTTGAAATCAGAAATACAAACTGTATAAGAGCACAATTTTTCTCTCCTCTTCCTCAGTGTTCTGAAAGTGCAGTTTAAAATGGTTTTACTGACTCTTTTATACTTCCCAGTCTAGTCCCCTCCTCCCTGAATTCAAAAACACAATCAGCCAATAGAATTTCCCCTTACAGCCAGTTATAGCCTCGCCCCCTTGAAATCAGAAATACAAACTGTATAAGAGCACAATTTTTCTCTCCTCTTCCTCAGTGTTCTGAAAGTGCAGTTTAAAATGGTTTTACTGACTCTTTTATACTTCCCAGTCTAGTCCCCTCCTCCCTGAATTCAAAAACACAATCAGCCAATAGAATTTCCCCTTACAGCCAGTTATAGCCTCGCCCCCTTGAAATCAGAAATACAAACTGTATAAGAGCACAATTTTTCTCTCCTCTTCCTCAGTGTTCTGAAAGTGCAGTTTAAAATGGTTTTACTGACTCTTTTATACTTCCCAGTCTAGTCCCCTCCTCCCTGAATTCAAAAACACAATCAGCCAATAGAATTTCCCCTTACAGCCAGTTATAGCCTCTCCCCCTTGAAATCAGAAATACAAACTGTATAAGAGCACAATTTTTCTCTCCTCTTCCTCAGTGTTCTGAAAGTGCAGTTTAAAATGGTTTTACTGACTCTTTTATACTTCCCAGTCTAGTCCCCTCCTCCCTGAATTCAAAAACACAATCAGCCAATAGAATTTCCCCTTACAGCCAGTTATAGCCTCGCCCCCTTGAAATCAGAAATACAAACTGTATAAGAGCACAATTTTTCTCTCCTCTTCCTCAGTGTTCTGAAAGTGCAGTTTAAAATGGTTTTACTGACTCTTTTATACTTCCCAGTCTAGTCCCCTCCTCCCTGAATTCAAAAACACAATCAGCCAATAGAATTTCCCCTTACAGCCAGTTATAGCCTCTCCCCCTTGAAATCAGAAATACAAACTGTATAAGAGCACAATTTTTCTCTCCTCTTCCTCAGTGTTCTGAAAGTGCAGTTTAAAATGGTTTTACTGACTCTTTTATACTTCCCAGTCTAGTCCCCTCCTCCCTGAATTCAAAAACACAATCAGCCAATAGAATTTCCCCTTACAGCCAGTTATAGCCTCGCCCCCTTGAAATCAGAAATACAAACTGTATAAGAGCACAATTTTTCTCTCCTCTTCCTCAGTGTTCTGAAAGTGCAGTTTAAAATGGTTTTACTGACTCTTTTATACTTCCCAGTCTAGTCCCCTCCTCCCTGAATTCAAAAACACAATCAGCCAATAGAATTTCCCCTTACAGCCAGTTATAGCCTCTCCCCCTTGAAATCAGAAATACAAACTGTATAAGAGCACAATTTTTCTCTCCTCTTCCTCAGTGTTCTGAAAGTGCAGTTTAAAATGGTTTTACTGACTCTTTTATACTTCCCAGTCTAGTCCCCTCCTCCCTGAATTCAAAAACACAATCAGCCAATAGAATTTCCCCTTACAGCCAGTTATAGCCTCTCCCCCTTGAAATCAGAAATACAAACTGTGTAAGAGCACAATTTTTCTCTCCTCTTCCTCAGTGTTCTGAAAGTGCCAAGAAAGCTTCAAGAATTGTTAATCTAATCCTATGTAGCTTCTGCTCTGGCAATCTCACACTACTTACCAGAACTTACAAAACTTTCCCCAGACCCATCCTAGAATACAGCTCATCTGTTTGGAACCCATACCGCATCTCGGACATTAACACCCTCAAAAATGTCCAAAGATACTTCACCAGAAGAGCCCTTCACTCTTCCACTCGAAATAGAATACCCTACAAAACTTAAACTCACTATCCTGGGTCTAGAAAGCTTACAACTACAATGCCTTAAACATGATCTAAGTATTGCCCACAAGATCATATGCTGCAACGTCATGCCTGTCAATGACTACTTCAGCTTCAACCACAACAACACAAGAGCACACAACAGATACAAGCTTAATATTAACCGCTCCAAATTGGACTGCAAAAAATACGACTTTAGTAATCGAGTTGTCGAAGCATGGAACTCATTACCGAACTCCGTAGTATCTTCCCTTAACCCACAACATTTTACCCTCAGACAATCCACAGTTGACCTCTCCAGATTCCTAAGAGGTCAGTAAGGGGCATGCATAAGTGCACTAGCGTGCCTCCCGTCCCCTGTCCTATTGAATATCCTATATCTCCTATATCATATCTACTATTCTTCTATTCTAATCCTCTTATACTACTCTCATAATATCCTTCTATTCTCTAATTGATATATTCTATTCCTAAATTTTCACTTCTGTTCTTTCTCTAATATATTTTACTCTATAACCTTCATTGTGTATTGTATATTGGACAAAATAAATAAATAAAATAAATAAATAAAAAGATAATATAAAAAATTCTTGACTTTTTTAAAAAAAATCAACTGCCTGCTGAAGATGAATTTGAGTACCTACTAATTTTGATGGCAAGAGGCAATTTAGTCCTTTCCGGGCATACATTTTGGGTTATCTGTGAAAAAAATAATTAATGGCCATAATGATCACTGTTTTGACATTGCACAGAAACATTGCAGAAGAGGAGATCTGGGTTTTTCTCCACTTGCACTGCTTCGGAGAGTCCAATGATGGGTTATTCTTCAGCCTTGCTGGAAGGGACTGAGTTAAAAATTAGCATAAATAACTGGTCCACCCCCTTTGTTACCCTTCCTGTGTCAGTCTAAAAAACTCAGTCATAGTGAAGGGACATATGAGTAGTTTCTCCTATGACTCTTGTAGTCTAGTTGCCTAGATGTTAGAATTTTAAATGTTAAAATATTTAATAATTAAATATTCAAAATTATTGGATCTAATGAATGTTTTTCCTTTCTCTCCTCTTCTCTCTTTCAGATCTCGAGAGGTGTTTTTTCTCGGCGGGATGGGCCCCTGCTCTGCGGAGTAAGCCTACATCAGTGTCACCCAGGTCGGAGCCTCTTCCCTGCGAGGGTACCGCTCCTAGGACCGGGAGTCGCCATGGAAGGGGGTCCCCGGCCTGCGTGGCCATACCCCACTAAAGCGACTTGATGTATTGGAAGGGGGTCCCCGGCCTGCGTGGCCATACCCCACTAAAGCGACTTGATGCCCAGCGGCGAGAAGGGACGGGGAGAAATCGGCAAGCTGAAATTTTGAATTTCCCGCCGAACTCACCGTTCCGAAAGCGACGGAGATCGCGATGGGAAGCCGATTCTGCAAACGGCAATTTGGCGGGCGCAAAGATGGCGAGCTACATAGGGGGCCACCATATTGGGTGTTACCCATCGTGTACGACTTCCGCCCGCCATTTTAAAGCGGCAATGACACCGCTATTTTCCCTGAGCGGGAAATCGCCCGGACATCCTGTCACAAGCAGGAAGGGCCTAAGCAAGTCTGGCGGCGGCCATTTTATTGCCAGTTAATTGCTGATTCTCCCTGCCGCAAATACAGGGATTTCAAATCCGGTGCCGCAGGGTCAGTAAACGACCCAGATTCCCAAGAATGTCGGATCTCCCTCAACAAGGGACAGCGGATCCTCCTGCCACTAAACCCAAGGAGAAGTCTCACTCCTCAAAGGTGAAATTGAAGAGTTCACAATCCTCTTCTGCACTGAAGGAGGCTGAGAGGCGCATAAAGGCACTCGAAGACCAACTGGAGGCACAAAGGCAGGTTCCTGCACCTCAGCCAAATCAAGGTCAGACTATGGGAAATGTGGCCAGTGCTACCCCCACGAGACTCCCAGAAGGTACTGGTCTAGCCATAGACAACGACTGGTCACCTGATAGATTGGGGGGGGGGCCCTCCCATATACCAGACCTGCCAGGCCCTGAACTCCACAGGCCTTCTTCCTCCTCATGGCAAATGGCTTCGCAACCACAGCCAGCAGCCACATTTACTCCTACTGCAGCGGGGCTCCGTTCCTCCCCAGAGACCTGGCAACGCTTGCCACCTGCCTTGCAGGATATGATTGCCTCCGCTTACTCCCATGGAATTGTAGCCGGGGCCCAACAATATTCTAATATAGCCCCACCTGCACCTTCACCACGTCCTCCTCCTCCACAGAGGGATATATGGGCAGCTCCAGCCCCCTCCTCTCCTGAGCATGACTCCTTTCAGGAGGACCTCAGAGGCCAAGGCTCAGATCCAGATGACGGCCTGTCTAAGGATGAAGGGGCACCGCCGGAACCTCCCACCTACGCGGGACTCTTCAGACCCTCCATATTTCGCGTCTTACTTAACAAGACGAAATTAGTAGTGATGCCGGGCACAGACAAACCCACAGAACCAGCAACTGCCCCTCAACCCGCCAACAGGGTGCTTTCAGAGCCACAAAAGGAGGCAGATCTTATCCCTGCTCCAAAGCTCTTCTTGGACAATGTTAAACGACCATGGCAATATCCAGCGGGAGCACTGGGTCCAACGGCATCGGAGCGTAAATTTTACGCCTTTGAACCAGAGCTGGAGAACCTTCTCGAATTTCCTTCTATAGATGCTCCAATTGCAGCTCTAGTGTCCAATGTGCTCGTTCCATCCGAGCTAGCAGATGGCTTGAAACCAGAGGAACGCAGGGCAGAGAACCTGAACAAAAAAGCTCACCAGATGACGGCCTGGGCCCTCAAAGCGGCTTCAGCAGCATCTTTTTTTAACAGAGCCTCAGTCCTGTGGCTCCAGGAAATGATTACGAAACTGGGACCAGAGGATGCTCGCCTGAGGCAAGATTTAAACAAATTATTGGCAGCAGCGGAATTCTCAGCGGACGCCACTCTTTCCGCCTCACGTTTTTCCTCAAGAGCCCTAGCAGCAAACCAATCATCGCGCCGTCTGCTATGGCTGCGCACGTGGCAGGCAGACGCCAAGTCCAAGTGGCGCCTAGCCTCAGCCCCCTTCGATGGGGCAAAACTGTTTGGAGAGTCTCTTGACAAAGTCCTCATAGAGGATAAAGAGAAGAAGAAGGTTCTGCCACGAACCTACAGGAGACAGGACAGACGCACCACCCCTTACTACAAGCGTCAACCCTTTCGGACCGACGCTTCCTCCACCAATCCCCAGGGAGGACGGTCGTACAACCAGGGGTCCTACTCACAACCCTCTTTCAGATCAGGCAGGGGCAACTTTGGGGATAGGAATAGACAATTCCAACAATCAAAGAAAGCCTTCAGAGGCTCCAACAGGGGCGGCTTTCGTAGAAACAAATGACTCCCCAATTCCCTTTCCAATAGGAGGACGGTTGCAACACTTCACCGCCTCCTGGGAGTCTATCTCCTCAGACACCTGGGCGCTCAGTACAATAGCGCAAGGTCTGACCATAGAATTCATTCAAAGGCCCCCGAGCAGGTTTCTACAGTGCCCTGTCACATTCAACAGTCACAAACGCAACCTCCTCCTCCAGGAAATTCACCACCTCTTGGAAATCGGCGCCATAGAGAGGGTCCCTACACATCAAGAGGGACAGGGGTATTACTCCATAGTATTTGTAGTACCCAAGACCTCGGGAGGCTGTCGCCTCATTCTCAACCTCAAGCAACTAAACACGTATGTAAAATACCGCAGGTTCAAAATGCATTCTTTGAGGACCATTCTGACAGCAATACGTCATGGCGACTGGCTGACGTCAATAGACCTCAAGGAGGCATACCTGCATGTCCTGGTTCATCCCAAATACAGAAGATACCTGCGTTTTTGTTTCGAGAACCAACATCTACAATACAGAGCCATGCCATTCGGACTCTCGTCCGCCCCTCGGACTTTCACAAAAATCATGGACATTCTCACAGCAGACCTGCGAACCCGTCCACTACGCCTCATGGCGTATTTGGACGATGTCATCATACTTTCAAGCAGCCCACTGCGGGCTCAACAGGACTTATCAGAAGCCATGCAGACATTGGAGTCTCTCGGCTTCTCAATCAACTACCAAAAAAGCCACCTGACTCCAACCAGGCTCCTATCACACTTGGGCACCAGCATAGACACCTTGTCCGGCAAGGTGTTCCTCTCACTAGATCGCCAGAACAAAATCCGGACTGTGATATCAGAATTACAACACGCCCGGACAGTAACACTGGCCTTCCTATCCCAGGTACTGGGAATGCTCATATCTTGTATAGACATTGTGCCCTGGGCCAGGCTCCATGCCAGGCCCCTACAATGGCTCCTTATTCCCTTCCAAAAGAACCGGACCAGTCATTCATCAAGACAGATACCAATTCCTGCGGACGTCCGCCGCTCCCTACAATGGTGGAGGTTCCCAGCTCTCCGGCAAGGATCCTCCTTCCTAACTCATCAGGAGGTAATCATAACGACGGACGCAAGTCTTTGGGGCTGGGGCGCTCACTCCGAAGTGGGAGTAGCCCAGGGACAATGGAATTCCGAGGAGCTCAGGCGCCCAACATCAACTACCTGGAACTCAGGGCGGTGCACCTGACACTCAGGCACTTCGCAGGACAACTGGAGAATCAGCATGTGCTAATCCGCACAGACAATGTGGCAACAAGAGCCCACATCAACCACCAAGGGGGCACAAGATCAGGTAGCCTTATGTCAGAGTCTCAGCTCTATTCAAATGGGCGGAACGACATCTGTCATCCCTAAGAGCAGAGCACATATCAGGCATATCAAATATCCAAGCGGACTGGCTCAGCCGGACAGCCATCGACTCGGCGGAATGGAGCCTGGAGGCGAAACTATTCAGGGAGATCACCCGCAGATTCGGGACTCCGGAGGTAGACCTTTTCGCTACCCATCTGAACAACCAGTTACCCAGGTTCTTCTCCCGCTTCCCAACACCAGGAGCAGAACGAATCAATGCACTGACCTGCCCCTGGCCGGAGGGTTTACTCTACGCCTTCCCTCCAGTGTGCTTGATCCCACGAGTGATACACAAATTACTACAGGAACAATCCGAAATTCTCCTAATAGCCCCCCACTGGCCCAGACGACTGTGGTTTGCGGACTTGATAGACCTGTCCATTTCTCCACCTTGGCGAATACCACATCAAAAAGCAGTTCTGATACAGGGAGCAGTGCAACACCAAGACCCACAATGGTGGAATCTTGCCGTGTGGCACTTGAGGGGGAGAGACTGAGGAATGAACGGGTACCTGAAAAGGTAATCAATACCATCCAGGCGTCTCGCCGCCCGTCCACGACCAGGATATACCAGGCGACCTGGAAAGCTTACTGCACCTTCTGCAGGATGCACAACCAGGACCCACAGTCCCCCTCAGTAATCCAGATATTGGAATTCTTACAGGCAGGCCTGGACAAGGGGCTGATGCCAAACACACTTCGCAGACAGGTGGCGGCCATTGCCACCATCCTTAAAATGGACTTTTCCCCGACCTATTTCACAACATCCATGGATTCGGGATTTCCTTAAAGGAGCAACGAACATCAGCCCTCCCACAATACACCGTTTCCCTACATGGGACTTGCCATTAGTATTACATGCCTTAACAGAACCTCCGTTTGAACCTCTGCGCGAGATACCACTTCGCCTGCTATCACTCAAGACTGCCTTTCTAACAGCCATCACATCAGCCAGGCGAGTCTCCGAATTGGCTGCCCTCTCAGTCAGACCGGACTTATGCATTTTTCACACAAACAGGGTGGTTTTACGGTTAGACCCCACCTTCCTCCCTAAAATAAACACAGCGTTCCATAGATCTCAGGACATTAGCCTACCTGACTTCTGCAGCCATGGATCACATCCACTAGAACTAAGATGGCACAAACTGGATGTGCGTCGTGCCATCAAAATTTACATAAGACGCACGAGTACCTTCCGCAAAACGGAATCTCTTTTTGTATCCTACTTCCCAGCTTCCATGGGCTCTAAGGTATCATCAAAGACTATCAGTTGTTGGATCCGTTCCTGCATATGCACGGCATATAAAGCAGGCGCTACCCCTATACCAAAGGGCATCACAGCACACTCAACAAGGAGCGCGGCCATGTCAGCGGCTTGGGCGACCCAAGCCCCTATTGATGACATCTGCCGGGCAGCAACCTGGGCTGCCCCCACTACCTTTATAAAACACTACCGTGTGGACTCTTATGCTTCTACGGAAGCAGCTTTTGGACGCAGAGTGCTGCAAAGAGTATGCCAAGATTCTGCGCCCCTGGTCCAGCCTTCTCCCTCCCTAATTGGTTGACCTTGGGTATATCCCATCATTGGACTCTCCGAAGCAGTGCAAGTGGAGAAGAACTGTTGCACTTACCTGAACGGTCTTCTCGCTGCACTGCAAGGAGAGTCCAAACCCACCCGGCATTTTAGTCCCAGGGTCACAGTTTACTTGATCAGTGTTGGTCTTGTTTTTTTGTTCAATTGGTTAATAAAAGTTACTGGTTTACTGTCACTATGACTTTGTTTTATTATAAGACTGACACAGGAAGGGTAACAAAGGGGGTGGACCAGTTATTTATGCTAATTTTTAACTCAGTCCCTTCCAGCAAGGCTGAAGAATAACCCATCATTGGACTCTCCTTGCAGTGCAGCGAGAAGACCGTTCAGGTAAGTGCAACGGTTCTTCTTCCCCATAAGGTTTATGACTGTGGTTGATTTGGTATCAGGGAGTAAGAGGCAATATCCAATGTCAGGAAAGGAACTGGTGATCTTAAAGCAACATCTAGATTCCAATTTGGAAAAAGAATTATTAGACTTTCAAAATTACCAGTTATACCTATTTGTTTTATTCCTAATAAACAAGAGATGGATTTTCTGAACCCAGAAAGTAAGCTCCCCATGTGCACAGGCCTTAATTACAAAGACAATAACAAGATCACAATGTGGGACCCTTACCTACTAGCCACCATATAAGATATGGTGGGCAGATTGCAAAATCTGGGCATATTTGTTAAACTGAACCTCATAAAATATGCAAATTACTTGATTTGCAGTTGAACCCGAGGAACCACCAGAGAGGGCTGATATACCAATGGAGGAGTGGTCCCAGTCGGAAGATGATGAAGAAGACACATCTTTCTTACTTTCATTTGCAATTTATTTATTTATTTATCTATCTATCTATCTATCTATTTATCTATATTTATTTATTTATTTATTTATTTATTTATTTATTTATTTATTACATTTGTATGCCGCCCCTCTCCGTAGACTCGGGGCGGCTCACAACAATAACAAGAACAATGTAAGAACAAATCTAATAATTTAAAAAAACGCTAAAAACCCCATTATTAAAAGCAAACACACACACAAACATTCCATGTATAAACTGTGTAGGCCCGGGGGAGATGTGTCAGTTCCCCCATGCCTGATGGCAGAGATGGGTCTTAAGAACTTTACGAAAGGCAAGGAGGGTGGGGGCAGTTCTAATCTCCTGGGGGAGCTGGTTCCAGAAGGTTGGGGCCGCCACAGAGAAGGCTCTTCTCCTGGGTCCCACCAAACGACATTGTTTAGTCGATGGGACCCGGAGAAGGCCAACTCTGTGGGACCTAACCGGTCACTGGGATTCATGCGGCAGAAGGCGGTCCCGGAGGTATTCTGGTCCAATGCCATGAAGGGATTTATAGGTCATAACCAATACTTTGAATTGTGCCCGGAAATTGATCGGCAACCAATGCAGACTGCGGAGTGTTGGTATGACATGGGCATATCTTGGAAAGCCCATGATTGCTCTCGCAGCTGCATTCTGCACGATCTGAAGTTTCCGAACTCTTTTCAAAGGTAGCCCCATGTAGAGAGCATTACAGTAGTCAAACCTCAAGGTGATGAGGGCATGAGTGACTGTGAGCAGTGAGTCCCGTTCCAGATAGGGCCGCAACTGGTGCACCAGGCGAACCTGGGCAAACGCCCCCCTCGCCACAGCTGAAAGATGTTTCTCTACTGTGAGCTGTGGATCGAGGAGGACGCCCAAGTTGCGGACCCTCTCTGAGGGGGTCAATAGTCCCCCCCCAGGGTTATGGACGGACAGATGGAAGTGTCCCTGGGAGGCAGGACCCACAGCCACTCTGTCTTATCTGGGTTGAGTTTGAGTCTGTTGACACCCATCCAGACCCCAACAGCCTCCAGGCACCGGCACATCACTTCCACTGCTTCGTTGACTGGACATGGGGTGGAGATGTACAACTGGGTATCATCTGTATACTGATGATACCTCACCCCATGCCCTTGGATGATCTCACCCAGAGGTTTCATGTAGATATTAAATAGCAGGGGGGAGAGGACCGACCCCTGAGGCACTCCACAAGGGAGAGACCTAGAGGTCAACCTCTGACCTCTCACTAACACCGACTGTGACTGACCAGAGAGGTAGGAGGAGAACCACTGGAGAACAGTGCCTCCCACTCCCAACCCCTCCAGCCAGTGCAGAAGGATACCATGGTCGATGGTATCGAAAGCCGCTGAGAGGTCAAGAAGCACCAGGACAGAGGACAAGCCCCTGTCCCGGGCCCGCCAGAGATCATCCATCAACGCGACCAAAGCAGTTTCCTTGCTGTAGCCGGGCCTGAAACCAGACTGCTGGGGACCTAGATAATCGGCTTCTTCCAAGGACCGCTGGAGTTGGAGTGCCACCACCTTGTCAACAACCTTCCCCATAAAGGGAAGGTTGGAGACTGGACGGTAGTTATTAAGCACGGCTGGGTCCAGGGAAGGCTTCTTGAGGAGGGGGCACACAAGCGCCTCTTTATAGTGTGTTGGAAAGGATCCCCTCCCCAAGGAAGCATTGACAATCTCCTGGACCCAGCTCCGTGTCACCTCCCTGCTGGCCAAAACCAGCCAGGAGGGACACGGATCCAGTAAGCAGGTGGCAGAACTCACAGCTCCAATGGCCTTGTCCACTTCATCAGGTGTCACCAGATCAAACTTTTCCCAGACAGGTGGACAAGTACGTGCTCCAGTCACTTCGATTGACTCGTTGTCAGTCGACTCTGTTATCCAATTGGAGTCGAGGTCCGCTTGGATCCGAGCGATTTTATCAGCGAAAAATGTGCCCACATCTATGAAGATCCATCCAGTTTTTCATTGTTGCAAGTCAGAGAGCTTCACCACGACTTTTGCAATTGCAACAGCCATTGCTCCCACAAATGATTGTACAAGATGAAGAGGAATTTAAAATCGAAGAAATATTAAACTTGAGGAAATGGGATAAAGATATAAAACGTTTGAATCTAAAGAAAAAACTTGGAAGAATCATTTTCATTTTGAGATTCAGGAATTGCAGTAGGGATATTCTAATAAATATAGGCCAATGTCTGGTAGATGTTGCAAGACTACATTCCTTTTGTCCAAAACTTTTATTTATGTCAAAACTGATTTTCTCCACAATTTGAAAGAATAAAATAATTAAAGAATTTCAGAAATCACAGTGAGGTTACCATTGATTCTTAACATTTATTAAGCCTATATAAAAATAAGCTCCATCGATTATCAGTATGATTTTGCACTTTATCAAAGCTGATACCACCCAGAGCATAGAAAAACTCAAGGTATTAGTCTGGTCCGATGCCATGAAGGGCTTTATAGGTCATAACCAACACTTTGAATTGTGACCGGAAATTGATCGGCAACCAATGCAGACTGCGGAGTGTTGGTGTGACATGGGCATACCTGGGGAAGCCCATGATTGCTCTCACACGATCTGAGGTTTCCAAACACTTTTCAAAGGTAGCCCCATATAGAGAGCATTACAGTAGTCGAATATCGAGTTGATGAGGGCATGAGTGACTGTGAGCAGTCCCAGTCTAGATAGGGCCGCAACTGGTGCACCAGGCGAACCTGGGCAAACGTCCCCTTCACCACAGCTGAAAGATGGTTCCCTAATGTGAGCTGTGGATCGAGGAGGATGCCCAAGTTGCGGACCCTCTCTGAGGGGGTCAATAATTCCCCCCCTAGGGTTATGGACGGACAGATGGGATTGTTCTTGGGAGGCAGAACCCACAGCCACTCCATCTTATCCGGGTTGAGTTTGAGTCTGTTGACACCCATCCAGACCCCAACAGCCTTCAGGCACCGGCACATCACTTCCACTGCTTCGTTGACTGGACATGGGGTGGAGATGTACAACTGGGTATCATCTGTATACTGATGATACCTCACCCCATGCCCTTGGATGATCTCACCCAGCGGTTTCATGTAGATATTGAATAGCAGGGGGGAGAAGACTGACCCCTGAGGTACCCCACAAGGGAGTGACCTTGAGGTTGACCTCTGACCCCCCACTAACACCGACTGAACGACTGGAGAGGTAGAAGGAGAACCACTGAAGAACAGTGCCTCCCACTCCCAACCCCTCCAGCCGGTGCAGAATACCATGGTCTATGGTATCGAAAGCCGCTGAGAGGTCAAGAAGCACCAGGACAGAGGATAAACCCCTGTCCCGGGCTCGCCAAAGATCATCCATCAACGCAACCAAAGCAGTTTCCGTGCTGTAGCCGGGCCTGAATCCTGACTGTTGGGGGCCTAGATAATCGGCTTCTTCCAAGGACCGTTGGTTGGAACACCACTACCTTCTCAACAACCTTCCCCATAAAGGGAAGGTTGGAGACTGGCCGATATTTATTAGGAATGGCTGGGCCCAGGGAAGGCTTCTTGAGGAGGGGTCGACAAGTGCTTCCTTGTAGGGATCCGGAAAGCACCCCCTCCCCAAAAAACGTTGACAATCTCCTGAACCCAGCTCCGTGTCACCTCCCTGCTGGCAGAAAACAGCCAGGAGGGACACGGATCCAGTAAACAGGTGGTGGAACTCACAGCTCTAATGGCATTGTCCACTTCATCAGGTGTCACCAGATCAAACTCTTCCCAGACAGGTGGACAAGTACCAGCCCCAGTCACCTCGACTGTCGACTCTGTGGTCCAATTGGAGTTGAGGTCCGCCCGGATCCAAGCGATTTTATCAGAGAAAAACGTGTTAAAATCCTCAGCACTACTCTGCAAGGGCTCCCCAACTCCCCCCTGGTTAGGAAGGGATCGGGTCACCCTAAACAGAGTGGCCGGGCGGGATTCCGCTGATGCAATCAAGGCAGCATGATACTCAGATCTTGCCGCCTTGAGCACCACTTTGTAAGTCTTAATAAAAGCTCTTACAAGTGTTCGATCAGATTCAGTCTTGCTCTTCCTCCATCGCTTCTGTGGCCATCTCTTTTGGCGTTTCAACTCCCGGAGCTCCTCATTGAACCATGGAGCTCGACGGGGTCTAGTACCGTGGAGAGGTCGCAATGGCGCAATCCGGTCAAGAGCCTCCACTACAGCCTTGTTCCAGGCCTCAGCAAGAGACTCCACCGAACTGTGGATGAGTGTCTCTGGAATAACCCCAAGCGCCCTCTGAAATCCCTCTGGGTCCATCAGGCAACTGAGGCGGAACTGCCTAATTGGTTCCATCTCCCTGCAGGGAAGGATTGGAGCCAGGAATTCAAGCCGCAGTAGAAAATGGTCTGACCATGACAAAAGCAACACTTCTAAGCCCCTTAATGTCAGACCATTACTCAATTGCCCAGAGAGAAATACCATGTTGGGTGCATGCCCCCCCTCGTGAGTCGGACCCTGTACTACTTGAGTCAGGTCCATGGCTGTCATGGTGGCCATGAACTCCTGTGCTAATCCAGAGGTTTTGCCGAGTGACAGTAGGTTAAAATCCCCCAAGACAATGAGTCTGGGGAATCCCACTGCCAACCCGGCCACCTCCTCGAGCAGCACAGGCAGGGCTGTTGACACGCAGTTGGGAGACAGGTACGTGAGCAACGAGCCCACCTGAACCCCTAAGTCTAACTTCACTAGGAGGGACTCACAACCCGCAATCTCTGTAGCAATGAGTCTACATAGGCAAACGCTCTCCCTGGCTATAATAGCCACTCCTCCCCCCTGTCCCTGAGGTCAAAGCTGGTGCCATATCTGAAACCCGGCTGGACAAATTTCAGAGAGAGGAACTCCTCGCTCCGGGCCCAGCCAGGTTTCAGTCACACGTGCCATGTCGGCCTCCTCATCCAGGATCAAATCCCTGATGAGGAGAGCTTTATTTATCATCGACCTGGCATTGAGCAGCAGCAGCAGCCTGAGCCCAGGGCCAGAGTTACACTCATCACCAGTACCCTGAGTTGAGCTCACAGAGCCGGAACAAGGGATCGTTATTAAGCAACGATCTCTCATTCCCCTGGAACGGCTAGTTCTGTGGCTCCCGCCATATCTGCCTCTCCCCAGCAACACTCGAATATTCCGACCCTCTGCCACCCCAGAGATCGGTGCCTCCTCCCCTCCCGCTTCTCTCTCATCAGGTTGGCCATTTAAATAATTCATATCATTCCCATTTACCCCATCCATCCCATAATCCCACCCATCCCATTCATACCATTCACTCATTCCATACATATAATTAAACCCACCCCAATTATCCATAATTTAAAAATTAAAAATTAATTAATTACTCCAAATGTTCAATGTTCGATTTTGCACAATCCAAAAGTGAGTCCGGGGGGGGAGATGTCTGAGTCCTGGGTATGCCAGTGGTTAATTATCCTGTCAGGCTCTTTGGTGCCGGCCGCTGACACCGATCAGCACTTCCAGGTCTTTCTTTCTATCCTGGTTCTCGTAGCACCTCCGCTCTTCATTGGTTGGCCTCCAGTTAGATCCCAGTAACACCGCTGCTTTCGGGCGACACCTCCAACTCCCACTTGCCCAGCGGCATGGCACCAATGGCCTCCAAATGCTCCCAAACGCTCCCAACACCTCCAATCACCCTCCAATTGCCCTCAAAATGCCTCTGAATGCTCCTGGGTGATCCCACGCGGCCTCGGTGCAACCTTGACATTGCCCTCGGCTTTCTCTCCTCTCTCGCGACTGTCTCTTCCACCGCCACGGCCAGGCCCAGTCTCTCTCGCAGACCCATCATCCGGCAGACCTTCCGACACCGAGTGACCCCACCAACCAGTGTTCCAGCATTTAGGTCCACCTGGGGGGGCTTGAATACCATCGGCAATGTCCCTTCCATCCAATCCACCAAACCTGGGGCTTCTTAGTCACTCGATCTCTCACTGCTCAATGCGATCAATTTCCGGTCACAATTCAAAGTGTTGGTTATGATCTATAAAGCCCTTCATGGCATCGGACCAGAATATCTCCAGGACCGCCTTCTGCCGCACAAATCCTAGCGACCAATTAGGTCCCACAGAGTTGACCTTCTCCGGGTCCCGTCGACTAAACAATGTTGTTTGGCGGGCCCCAGGGGAAGAGCCTTCTCTGTGGTGGCCCCAACTCTCTGGAACCAGCTTCCTCCGGAGATTAGAACTGCCCCCACCCTCTTTGCCTTCCGTAAACTCCTTAAAACCCACCTTTGCCACCAGGCATGGGGGAATTGAGATATCTCCCCTGGGCCTATACAATTTATGTATGGTATGTTTGTATGTATGTCTGATTAATAATGGGATTTTAAAAATGTTTTTAGATTATTAGATTTGTTATGAATTGTGCTATTGCTGTTATGAGCCGCCCCAAGTCTACAGAGAAGGGCGGCATACAAATCAAATAAATAAATAAATAAATAAATAAATAAAATCTGAAAACGTAGAGAGACCCGGAATATACAAGTGAAACTCAAAAAATTAGAATATTATGCAGACGTTCATTTATTTCAGTAATGCAACTTAAAATGTGAAACGTAATATATGAGAGACTCAGCATGAGTCAAGGCAAGATGGTTCAAGCTATGATTTGTCATAATTGTGATGATTATGGGGTACGGGTCATGAAAATTTCAAATCCACCATCTCAGAAAATTATTACATGCAATCAATAAAACAAGGAATGTACATAGAACAATATTGGACCCCTGAAAAGTATGTGATGTCCGTGCATTGTGTTCGAGGAGGACCTTGACATCTAATGGGTTGTGGGCTTACCTGTGCAGAAGTTGGTGAGGAGGAGGGAAGATCTCACTCAGCAAAGGGGCACTCTGTCTGTTCCCCTTGCCCTCCGAGCAGCAGTAGATTTGGCCGGGCCTTTAGTGCTGTGCTCCTGAAGGCCACGACTCATTTGGGGCAGCTGCCATTGCTGCTCCAAGAGATGCCTGTGGTGTGGGAGAGAACAGCAGGCTGTGTGGCCGGAGCTTGGGGGGCACTGTTGCTGCTGGCTGGGGTGGCTAGATTTGGCTTCTGCACATGCACAGAAGTTGAATCTCATGTGCACGGCATGTGCACGGCACGTGCATGGCAGGCGGTGCTGGAGATGTACGTGCAACTCCATTTTCGCTGGTGGAATAGTGTTCCACATCGTCCTGCCAGCAGCCCACCCCTGGGTTCAATACAGATTGGAAGTGCTTGGCCCAGCATTGTAGAATCAGGGTCTTCTCATTGATGAGAATTGCATCAGCTGTGTCCAGTAGTGGAGAGCTTGGTGAGGGCTGAGGTCCATACATGGATCTGAGGGCTTCATGGAATCATTTAACATTGTTTCTATTGACAAACTTCTGAATTCCATCTGTTTTGGTACTCAACCAGGAGTCCTGCACGTTGCAAAGCTTGCTCTGTATGATCCTGCTGTTGTTGATGGGTCATTCTGATAACCACGATGAAGGTGGTGCTTTTCAGCAAGTCGGGTCTTGATCTCTTCATCACTTTCATTAAACCAGTCCTGTTTCCTGTGTGAAAGTCCTAGAACCTTTAGTGCAGATGAATGCACAATACCCTGAAAGTGTTCTATTCCTTTTCAGTATTTCCCTCAAATTGCAGCTCTGAGAGTTGGTTGGCAAGATCTTCTGCTAGTGAAGCTGCTCTGTTGGGTTCCTCAGTTTACTGACATTGATCTGTTTCATTGCAGTTTGTTTATCTTTGGATGTCTCTTTGGCTTGATGTGAAACCTTAATTTGGAGATGATGAATCCATGGTCGGTCCAATAGTCAGCACTCGGCATGGTCTTGGTTATCCTTACATCCTGTCTGTTTTTCCTCTGCACAATGACATAATCAATAAGATGCCAGTGTGTGGAGAGTGGGTGCATCCAGGACATCTTTTTGTGATGGGCAGGTGAAAGATAGCATTGGTGATGATCAGATTGTGAGCCGCACATGTCTTCAGTAGTAATAGGCCATTGCTTTTACATTTACCAATTCTATTTTTTCCAGTGACGCCCTCTCAGACAAAGTGATCGGATCCTACTCTCACGTTAAAATTGCCAAGTGGAATCAGCTTGTCAGTGTGCTTCATGGATGAAAGTAGGACATTGAGATCTTCATAAAACTTGTCCTTTTCTTCATCCAGGTTTGTCATTGTGGATGGGTAGGCACTGATCAGTGAGGCTTGCTTTCCTCTCGGCAGTGGGAGATGCAGTGTCATGAGTCGGTGATTCACTTCCTTGAGAAGACTGGCAAGTTTGCAGACAAGATGATTTTTAACTGCAAAGGCAACTCCAAATTCCCTCCAGTTATTGCTACGTCCACAGGTGAAACTCAAAAAATTAGAATATCATGCAGACATTCATTTATTTCAATAATGCAAGTTAAAATGTGAAACGTCATATATGAGAGAGACTCATAATATGCAAGGCAAGATTGTTCAAGCTATGATTTGTCATAATTGTGATGATTATGGGGTACAGCTCATGAAAGCCCCAAATCCACTATCTCAGAAAATTCGAATATTACATGCGATCAATAAAACAATGATTATATGTAGAACAATATCGGACCCCTGAAAAGTATAAGCATGCATATGTATTTAGTACTTAGTTTGGGCCCTTTTTGCAGCAATTACTACCTCAGTGCGGCATGGCATGGACAGTATCAGCCTGTGGCACTGCTGAGGTGTTATGGAAGACCAGAATGCTTCAATAGTGGCCTTCAGCTTTTCTGCATTGTTCTGTGTCATGTCTCTCATCTTTATCTTGGCAATGCCCCATAGATTCTCTATGGGGTTCAGGTCAAGTGAGTTTGCTGACCAATTAAGGTCATTGAAGCAAGTTTTGGTGCTTTGGGCAGTGTGGGCAGGTGCCAAGTCCTGCTGGAAAATTTAAGTCACCATCCCCATAAAGCTTATATTGCAGACTTCCCAAATCAACACAGTCTGTGGAAACCTTTGCATCTCATTTGGAAACTAAAGACCTGGAGTATGGAGGAAGAATGGAGAGGCACACACTGCAAGATGCTTGAGGTCCAGTGTAACGTTTCCGCAGTCTGTGTTGATTTGGGGAGCTATGTCATCTGCTGGTGTTGGTACACTATGCTTCATTAAGTCCAGGGTCAATGCAGACCTCTACCATATAAGCTTTACATCTCCAGCAATTGGGTTTAAGTGTGGAATACATTTGTGCCAGTCAGGCTGGTGGAAGGTGCCACCTATAATACATTTTATACAGGTTTTCCTTGTATGCTGCAGACTTGGTCAGTTTATAATTTTTGTGCCATATTACATCAGTTCAGATTTTGAGTGAATAGTTTGGTTTACAATTTGTTTTAAGGCAAGAAAATACTGGCTTAAAATTAATACTTAGATTGCTGGAGATGTAATGAAAAAGCAGGTACCTACTTTCATATATGATGGACATGTCCACACATCAAGAAATTTTGGAATAAAATACAAAATTGGTTAAAGGAATTGACAAAACTGAAAATTAATAAAAAACCAAGAGCATTTGTGTTAGGCATCATTGATCAAAAGATGGGGAAAAACCAGTACTATATAACATTGCACATATTAACAGCAGCCAGAATTACAGTTGCACAATATTGGAAACAAAGAGAATTACCATATGATTATATATTAGTAAAGAAAATTATGGATTGTGCAGAAGCAGATATGTTGACATTTAAAATAAACAATAAAGAAGACTCAGAATACTATAAAACTTGGAATACCTTTTATGTTTTGATTTATATAATCCTATTTTCCCCTGCCATTTTTTCCAAAATCCATAGTCTCTTTCAGGGGACCTATTAATTTATCTAGATTGCTCTTATTCCACCTTATAAAAATTAATTCTCTATTCTTTATCCCATTCATCTCTTTTTCTAATTTCACCCATTTATTTTCCAATAATTGCAACTCTATTAATGCTTCTCTATACAACTCCAAACAGGGATTTCCTCATCCACCCCTTTTTCATTACCTATTAACCACTTTTTCCTTACTCTTGATCTTTTATCTTCTTCAACCCAATAATTAGGTTTTTTCTCCCACTCCCTGAACTTTGATGCTGATAAACCCCCTGGCAATACCTGAAACAGGTACATCATCTTGGGAACTATCATCATTTTTAATGCTCTTATTTTAGCCATTCTCCTTAGCTTTTTCTCTTTCCAACTCCTCATCTGTTTCAACATTTTTCTCTATATTTGTCTATAATTAACCTCCTCAATTTTTGCTGGATTTCTCAATTACCAAATTCCCAAGTATTTAATTTTCTTTGGTCCTAACTTCAACCCCGATTCTTTCCTAAATTCTATCTGCTCTCTCAGACCTGTATTTAAACACATAATCTCTGATTTTCCATATTGACTGATAATCCCGATTCCTGTTTAAACTCTTGCAAAATATTTCTTATACCTTTAATCATCTCAATCGGGGTCTGGGTCAGTATAATTGCAAATAGGTTTAATTTCATTTCTAATTCCCCTATTTTATATCCTACCCAAGTATTATAATGTGTTATCTTATTAGCTAATGTCTCTATAGCTATTACAAATAACCTTGGAGATAATGGGCCTACCTGCTTGGTGCCGTTTTGAATTTTAATTCTCTGCGTTCTTTGTCCATCCACTCTTATATATGCTTCATTCCCTTTATAAATCTTTTTTATACTTCCACATAATTTGTCCCCCATATTTAATTCCTTACATAATTTATATAAATAACCATGGTAAACTTTATCAAAAGCTTTATAGACATCTAATTTCAAAATTCCCAATTTCCTTTTAGTAACAGTAGCATGGCGCATCTCATTTATTACATTTCTAATTGGTTTGTTTATCTTCCTACCCTTCATGAACCCATATTGATCCTCTTCAATTATTTTTGGTAAAATATTTTCAAATCTGTTTGCCAATATCTTCATAAATATTTTATAATTTTGATTTGCCAAACTAATAGGATGGTAGGGCCCTGGCTCTCTTAAATCTCGGTCGATCTTTGGGATGGTAACAATCTCTGAAATCTTCCATGTCTGTGGAATATCAAGAGTTAAGAATATATTATTTAACAATTTCTCCAAATGCAACAACAATTCATTTATATACGTTTTATACGTTTTATACTGCATTGTATCTCCAAATTCTTTGATTACCAGTACATTCCTGACCTATTTCCAATTCTGCCAATAGTGGGGCATGATCTGACAACCAAATACTTTTTATATCTACTTTTTAAACTTGTATATTGCCCACCCTATTCATCAATATATAGGCAATGCAACTAAATGTATGATATCTTGCTGAATAATAAGTACCTCTATTTGGTACGTCTGCATGGAGATCCACCATGTTAAGTTTATTTAAATGTAGCATCCTGCTATTTCAAATCCCATTTTTGGCAGGAGATTTTAATTTGCTAATTGCATATTAAAATCTCCTGCCAAAAACATTGTGCCCTCCATAAAGTTATTCAACTTCCTCTTTGTGTTCATTTGTGTTCAGTCTACGGAGAGGGGTGGCGTACAAATCTAATAAATTATTATTATTATTATTATTATTGTTGTTGTTATTGTTATTGTTGTTTTGTTGTTGTTTGTTGTTGTTGTTGTTGTTATTAAATTGTTTTGTTTTTGGGTTGGGGCATAACTTGCCACCAATGCCAATTTCTTTTGATTTATTTCCCTTTAACTAACAACCACCTCCCTTCTCTATCTTTCTGAACTCCAACCTCCTCAAATAAAATCCTCTGGTGAATAAGAATTGCAGTACCTCTACTATTTTGCACTCCTTGAGATTCATATACCCATTTCAAATTTTTATCATTAACCAATTTATTCCTTCCTCTGCTCAATATTATTTAACGTTTCAAGTCCGATCCCAAACCATTCACATTTAAAACCATTATAATACACTCACTCATAATTACTCTGCTTTCAGACTATACAGATAATACTTGGAATAAATGATTTCTCAATGCATCTCATTGTAAAACACATCCTCTTTATTTTTCCTTTTAACACATCAACTTTGCACGCAGTTTTCTTCTCCCCTCACCTCTATCTCAGCAGTTAAGTAGATAAGCTTGACAGTAACATAAAAAACATTCCACAAGTTATTCTAAAATGTATGGGCTAATCAGGGCTAGCCAGGAGTCATAAAAAAGCAAGCAATAAATCACATATGATAGCTTATGCTCTGGAGCAAGTCCTGGACATGACCATCTTTAGATTGCAAGATTGAACGAATTCAGCTTTTCTTCCATTTTACACCCGGATGTGAGGTAATTGGTTAATTAATTACTCTCTAATATCTCCTTCCTCTTTGTTCCAAGCATCTCTAAAAGCATCTAAAACGAGCATCCCCATCTATTATCTCCCACATTTGAGTTATCCAAACTCATGTCTATGTTAGTGGTAACTGTTAAATATGTTAACATTGCTAACTGTTGGTAGAACAGGGAAATTTATGATCTCTAAATCCCACTCATCCTCCGAATCTGAACATTCTTCAAGCTGCAAAGGAGTATACACAACACCATCTGTCTCCGCATGGCCCCTCCCCTCCCCCGGGGGATAAATGGGGTTAGGTTTGTCAGGAAAATGAACATGAAAGTCAAAAACTAATTCAGGAGCTTCAAAGTCTTTATCATCCATCCAGACAGTGTTATCAGGCCCACCTCCCGACCATTCCACTAGGTACTGGAAGAGGTCATCGAGCCAATGAGAGTCTCTGATGCCAGTAATGTTCAAGTGGGGCACTGGAACTCAAAATCTGGGTGCAAGGCATGGAAGAGCAGGAATGGCAGGAGCTGGAACTGGGGTGTGTGTGAAGGGGAGAGTCAGTTGACACTGGAACCAGTAGTGAGTGATAAAACATGGGATGCACACGCATGGAAGTGGGCAATGTCAAATGGTATATAACTGGATTGATGACATGAGAGGAAAGCAAAGAAGTGAAGAGTTGAAACTGACTCCGCTGCCCCCTTTTGAAGATGTTTCTGGAAACTATTGTTAATTTTTATTCTCTTTGGGAGGGAGATGGGAAAAAAGTAAAAGAAGGTATCATTCAAGGGTTAATTAAAGGAGGGTGGGAGGGGGTTTCTTTTTCCAAATATATAAAAAGTGGTTGCAAGTGGAGCTCAGCAATGTAGGAACGTAATCAGCAGCAGTGCCTCATGATTGGACAAGGTTTTTTTGTCCTTCTTGGTGGGGAGAGGATGGGGGGAGGCACTTTGGGGGGATGATTGGGGTGAGGAAGGGGAAAATAAGTAGACCAAGAGCAAAACAAGAAGGGAAAAGGGTTATTTTTGTATATTATGAGTAAGTGTACTATAATGGTTTTAAATGTGAATGGTTTGGGATCAGATTTGAAACATTATAGGTTATTGAGGATGGCTAAGCAAAATAAGGTGGATATTATGATTTTGACAGAAATGCATAAAAGACGGGGAGGAAGGGATAAATTGGTTAATGATAAAAATTGGAAATGGGTATATGAATCTTGAGGAACACAAAATAGTAGAGGTACAGCGATACTTATTAATCAGAGGGTTTTATTTGAGGAGGTTGGAGTTCAGAAAGATAGAGAAGGGAGGTGGTTGTTTGTTAAAGGGAAAATAAATCAAAAGAAATTGAGATTGACAGCAATTCATGCCCCGAATGCGAAAACAAAACAATTTATAATAAATACAAAGAGGAAGTTGGATAACTTTATGCAGGGCACAACGTTTTTGGCAGGAGATTTCAATATGCAATTAATAAATGGGATCAGAAATAGGAGGATGTTACCTTTAAATAGACTCAATATGGTGGATCTCTATGCAGATATACCAAATAGAAGTACTTATTATTCAGCAAGATATCATACAGTCAGTTTCATTGATTAATGAATAGGGTGGGCAATATACAAGTTTAAAAAGTAGATATAAAAGTATTTTGTTGTCAGATCATACCCCACTTTTGGCAGAATTGGAAATAGGTCAGGAATGTAATCAAAGAATTTGGAGATATAATGCAGTCGTAACTTCTAATGAGCAAGACAAAGATAAACTGCAGACAGAGTTATGTGAATATTTTAGAATTAATGATGTAAGCGATATTCAACAATCAATTGTTTGGGATGCATGTAAGGTTTATATGAGGGGAAGCCCTGAATCCCCAGCGTCCAGGGGTCCTGGTTCCTCTGAATTAGGCCCGATCCTCCCTGCAGGGGAGGTGACGCAGGGGACACTACCGGGGGCAAGGTTGGGGGACGGCATGCCCCCCCCCAGGTGAACCGGTTCAGACTCGCACCGGTGGTTGTGCGAGGTTGGCCAGACCACCATGTCTGGCCGACGTAGCCGCACAAGACAACACAATGCAGTGATTGAAGAAGCCTGAAAACATCTGGAATGAGGATTGATTGTAAGTGTTGGCAAGGTGCAGAAATTTATTTATTATTTATTTATTTATTAAATTTGTATGCCGCCCCTCTGTAGACTCGGGGCGGCCATGTTTTAAGCGATGTGCTGATGAGTGCGGAGAGATAGAGGATACCTTAAATGACTGTTCATATTTTTTTTTACTCCTGGAAGCAGAAATGCCGATAATTGCTGCAGAAATGGCTGTTCGGTTACAGGGTGATTAGCGGAAAGCTGTAAAATTGTAGCAATTGCCCAGAATTGTTGTTTTTCCTTTTTTTCTTCTTCAAGGATATTTTAAGATTTTAAAGATTTGGAGCTTCAATTTGGATTTTATTTGGATATATTTAGGGGTTTTTTTCTTCTGATGACATCACTTCCCTTTGTAACAATTGAAGAGAATAATTAACTATGATAATATACTGCTACCTTCTAGTCAGAGGACCTTTTACAAGGAATTTTTACGATGCATATTCATAAATTTGTTCTTTGCTGGAAGGATTGAAGCTGCCCGTTATTCATCTACATTGTGGAAAGAACGTTGTACCCAGCTCTGTTTCAGATCATGGCCAATTAGAAGAACTCTTTTTGAAGCTGGAGGGTGATACAGTTTGAAGAATATGCTGGTTAATCCCATAGCAGATAGATTGGAGACATATTGGATAACCTCAGTGGAGACAGATTTGAGACTGATTGGAGTGTCATCTGGGCAAGTATGGATCAAGGAATATGAAATGGAAATATGGATGCTGATTGGATTTCTAAAGAAGAAGAAGATTTTTACTAAGGAATTTAAATGAAGACTCAAAAATTCTTAAATGGATCTTTAAATTAAATTGGAATTTAAATTGGACTTTATTATACAGAAAATGTAATGAAATTTTTAGGAACAAATTGTTTTAATGGAGGGGGAATTAATTAAAGATTTAGATTTTAATTGAGTTGAACTTAATGTTTAACTAAAACATTTGAGACTTATAAAATTTTCTTGGTGGGAAAAATTTTGAAATAATGAAATATTATTGTCAAAAGAGAAATTGAAAATGGTTAGGTTTGATAGGGTTGATTAGCCTTAATGATTAATGTAAAGATTAAGATTTTAATTGAGTTGCATATGAAATAATGATCAACTAAGTTACTTTTTGAGATGTACAAAATTATTTTGATGGGAAAAATGTTAAAATAATGAAATAATATTATTAAAAATGAAATTGAATTGAAAATGTTTAGGTCTGGTAGGGTGATTAATATTAATGATTAATATTTAATGAATACAAAAAGAAAAAACATGGAAATAGAAAACATTTTAATGATATTTGCTGATATATATTTTTTAATTTTTTAAAAATATATATACATAAATGGTACAATGAACAAATAGATAAAGAGGCAAACAAAACAGTAAATAAAACAAAACATATAAATACAAACATTTGGGGGGGGGAAGTTTCCCCACTCTTTTAGAATGTTCAATCAGAGAGTTTTTCCTCATAACTTATTATTCTTTTATTAACATATTGCTTTGCTTATATTTTAATCTATTTTATGAATGTTTATAATTTGTGTATTTTATCATTGTTCTATTCTCTAGCCAATCATACAGGTTTCCCCATATCTTATAATATTCTGAGTCTTCTTTCCCTTCTAATTTTTTGGACATCCTGTCCATCTCTTCACATTCCAGCACCTTTTTAATTATCATACCTTCTTCTGGTGTTCTATCGGATTTCCATCATTGCGCGTAGGCTATCCTAGCGCTGTCAAAATATGAATGGCCAAATATCTTACTTCTTTTTTAAAAAAATTGTTAAAAATGCACAATAAATATAATTCTGGGTTTTTTTTCAATTCTTCCTTTGTTATTTTTTTAACCAATCTGCTATCTTGTTCCAATAATGTTTAGCCTCTGAGCAAGTCCACCATTGGTGGTAGAATGTGCCTTTTTCTTTTTTACATTTCCAACATAGAGGTGAGATTTTCGGGAACATTTCGGAAAGTCTTTCCAGTGACAGGTGCCACCTGTAAAACTCTTATACTGGTTTTCCTTGAATATAATCGATTTTGTCATCTGCCAATTGTAAATCCAGAGTTTTCCCCACTTTTCTAGTTCAATTGTATATCTGAAATTTCTTCCCCAACTTATCATATTTTCTTTTACAATTTCCACTTCTGTTTCGTATCGAATTAAGTATTTGTATATTTTACCAATTAATTTTTCATTGTTCCCTAAGAGTGTCTTGTCTAGGTCTCCCCTCTCTACTTGAAAGCCATGTTCCCTTTTATCTTTTTGGTATGTATCTTTTATTTGTAAATATGTCCACCAGTCTAATAATTTACCACTTTGTCCGATTCTTCCTTTGATTTTAAACTTGTTTGTTGATCTAATAATTCTTTATATCTAATTGTATTTTGGGATCTGATTAAACTTGGATGGTACTTTAATTCAATTGCCAAAACCCACCCTGGTATATTTATATAATGTTTTTTTATTTCCTTCCAGGTTTGTATGAGCGAATTTCTTAATATATGTTTTTTGAAATATTTATGTATTTTATCTCTTCCATACCAGAGATAGGCATGCCAACCAAATAGTAAATCGTGGCCTTCTATGGTTAATAAAGACTTTTTGGCTCCAATCCTTCCCCACAGGGAGGCGGAACCGACTAGGTGGTTCCGCCCCAAACCCCTGATGGATCCAGAGGGCTTTCACAGGGCGCTTGGGGTTATTCCAGATGCACTCACCCACAGTTCAGCAGAGTCTCTTGCTGAGGCCTGGAACAAGGCTGCAGCAGAGGCTCTTGACCGTATTGCGCTGTTGTGACCTCTCCCCGGCACTAGACCCCGTAGAGCTCCATGGTTCAACGAGGAGCTCCAGGAGTTGAAACATCAGAAAAGATGTCAAGAGAGGTGATGGAGGAAGAGTAAGTCCGAATCCGATCAAACACTTGAAAGAGCTCATATTAAGACTTACAAAGTGGCGTTCAAGGCGGCAAGATGCACATATCATGCCGCCTTGATTACATCAGCGGAATCTCACCCGGCCGCTCTGTTTAAGGTGACCTGCACCCTTCTTAACCAGAGTAGTTCTATCATAGTAATTTCCTTATTTAGTATTCTTCTATCTATATCCACTAATTATCATATATCTGTTTTTGTTATATATGTTTTTTGATCTTCTATTGGTTTGACTTCTTTTTATATAGTTCTTTAAAGTAGCTGATAACAATTTGTTTTTATGCTTCTATTGTAGTTTGTTTGTTTCCTTTATCGTCTTCTAAAAATTGTATATATCGTTCTTCTTTTTTAAGTTTATAGGCTAGCCATCTACCAGGTTTGTTTGCTTTTTCAAAATAATTTTGCTTGGCCATTTTTAATTTAAACACTATTTCATCTTGTGTTATTAAGTTAATTTTGTGTTTAAGTTTATCTTTGTCCTCTTTTAAATCCTCATTTAATATGTCTTTTTGCATATCTAATTCTATTTGTTTAATTTGTGTTTGATATTCTTTTAGTTGTTGAGTTTTAATTTTTTAAAATTTAGCTGAATGTGATATTGTCACTCCTCTTATATAAGCTTTCGTGGTGTCCCATAAATTTTGTATAGATGTTTCTTCGTTCCAATTGTTTTGAAAAAAAAGTTTAATTCCTTTTTTATGTGCTCAGTATATTCTTTTTCTTTGAGTAGTGTCTGATTTAAGGACCATTTGAAAAAATATTTTTTAGGTTCTTTTCTTTTAATTATAATTGAGTGGTGGTCTGCCCATATATTGGGTCCAATTTTGACTTCTTCTATAAAATTATCAAAAACATTATCTCCCCAAGCCATATCAATCCTTGACCACGATTTTTGAGGTGGTGAGAAAAAAGGGTAGGCTGTTTCTTTCATGTGTCTTTCTCTCCATAAGTCTAAGAGTTTGAATTATCTCACCATTTTAAAAAAAGTTATTTGGTAAGGTTCCTTTCTTGGGTCTTTTTGTTAGCTGTTTTGTAGTCTTTTTGTGTGTTGTGTATTGCATTGAAGTCTCCTATAATACATATATTTTTTCCCTCCTGGTTGTGTTATTTGATCTGTCTGGTTTGTATTTGGGGCATATATCACCATCAAGACTGCTGTTTTATGTCCAATTTTAATTTTCAAATTGAGAATTCTTCCTTCGGGGTCTGCATATATTAATTCGGGTTGTAATCTTTCTTTGGCATATATTGCTATACCTTTTTTTGTGTGTGTCTGCTAAGGCAGTAAATAATTTCCCCAGTTTTTTATTTTGTAGTAAATTTCGATCTTGATTCCTAATATTGATTTCCTGAAGACATGTTATATCTGCCTCTTCTTTCTGCAGTTTATTCATAATTTGTTTTCTTTTAATAATGGAATTTAAACCGTTTATATTCACTGAAAAGATTTTGAGGTTTTTCATTTTTTTTAGATTATGTATTTCTTTATTTCTTTATTTGCACCTTGTTGTTCTTTTTCCTTCTTACTATTATTGTTTTTCGCTGCCACCCTTGTTGTTACTCTTTCTTCTTTTCTTAATCTATTATTTTTCTCTTTTTTGTCATCTGATTGTCTTTCTTCTGTCTCTTTCTGTCTGGTCTGAGATCTCACTTCGGAACTGTTTCCATTATCTCCTTCTAGATGTTGAAATATAAAATTATCCGCTTTTTCAAATGAATCTACTTTGATTTTTTTCCCCTTTCCATGTTATTAGCAGTCCCTCTGGTATTAACCACCTAAAAGGTATCTCTCTTCTCATCAATTTTGCCGTTAGGTAATGGAAATCCCTACGTCTCTCTCTGATTCTTTTTGGTATTTGTTTTAGTGTGATTATCTCTTTGTCATTACACATTATCTGTTCGTTTCTTGTACATTTGTAAATTTAGTCTCTGACTGTTTTTTTAGTAAAGCATATGTGTAACTCTCTCAGGACTCTATTTTTCTTTATGTAATTAGTCTGGATTCTGTAGACTTCATCTATGTGGTTTCTAACTTCCTCTTCATCTAATTGTAAATTGTCTGTTAATATCTTCACCATTTTATTTGGTAGATCTTCTGCTTGCTCTGGCACATTTTGAAAACGGAGAAAATATGAGGATTTTTCCATTTCCAAAACCGCAATTGTGCCCTCTAGCTCTTTATTTGCCACCTTCAGTCTTCCTTCTGTGTGTTCAATCTTGTCATCTATTTTAACTGTGTTAATTTCCATATTTTTGATCCTTTGTTCATGATTGTTAATAGCTTCTTGGACCCCTTCCATTCTAGCCTCCAACCCTTCGATCTTCCCATTTTGTCAAATTTTTGTTAGTTTCTTCCTGGTTTTTTTTCATTGTTTCTTGTGTTATAATAGCTGATTCTTGGCTTCTTGCCATAAATACTTGCATGAGTTCTAGAGAGGTCTGTATCGAATGTAAGGTAGGTAGCTGACCCTGTTTATCTGTGGTTGCCATCTTGGTGTTTAATTTAGAGCCTGAGACATTTGGGCTTCCTAATGGAGTTGTATTTTTTAGTGTTTTAGTAAAAGTTGTTGACATAGTTAAAGAAATCTTCCACGCTTTCTTAGTATCTTTATTTATTATTTTATTATTTATTTTTATTATTTAGATTTGTATGCCGCCCCTCTCCGCGGACTCGGGGCGGCTCACAACAAGGCATAAACAAATCGTAACAAATCCAAATAAATTTAAATATTTAAAAAAGTTTAAAAAGAACCCCAATATACTAACAAGCACACACACAAATATACCATACATAAATTGTACATGCCCAGGGGAGATGTTTCAGTTCCCCCATGCCTGACGACAGAGGTGGGTTTTAAGAATTTTACGGAAGGCAGGGAGAGTAGGGGCAGTTCTAATCTCCAGGGGGAGTTGGTTCCAGAGAGTCGGGGCTGCCACAGAGAAGGCTCTTCCCCTGGGGCCCGCCAACCGACATTGTTTAGTTGACGGGACCCGGAGAAGGCCCACTCTGTGGGACCTAATCGGTCGCTCTGTGGGACCTAATCTTATTCTTAATACTTAGTGCTTCTCTTCAAGAGTTTTAGAATAAATAACAATTGGATCTAAACTCGATCAGTTATAAGTCAATTAGGTGTAGATACTTCGAGACAATTCTTCTATGCTGTTTTTATCCTATCCACCTAACTACACAATATCATCAAAAATATAAGCAATATTCGTAGTGGTGAACCCAAGTATAAATGTTAAATAGTATATAAATATGTATTAAATACATATATAATAAAGTTATTAATGCAAATTAATATCAATTATACTATCATTAATATCACATAATATTCACAAATTTATATAAATGTACTCAATATTAAATATTAAATATATTTCTAAATTAATTTAATTATATTTAAATTTAAATTATGTTTATCTTTATAATTGGACCGTCCCTCAGTACTATCTCAGACCAGTCTTTTTTTCCTATTTCCTCATACTATAGTATCTAAAAGTATCAAATATCAAATATCAAATATAGCAATATACTGTAGATAATAATAGCTATACATTCTCCCAATTCCAAATTTCAAATATTAATGTATCAGTCTATCACTTCAGCTAGTCAGTGCTTAATTATCACTAATCAATAATCACTTTATCAGGCAATTAATCATGCAATTAAATTATGAAATTATCAAATTTTCAATTCATCAGGTAATTAATTTAACAATTAAACAAATTGTCTATCAACAGTTTAACCAGTTTATCAACTTATCACTATTGTAGATATAAATAATTATAGTATAAAATAGTTAGAAAATAAGCTTTATATATTATCTAATTAAACACAGTAATTCTAATAAAATAATGAAATAAGATAGATATAGTAATCAAGTCATCATATACTCTAATAATAAATTAATGTAAAGAGATATGTAAGAGGTTAATAGATTATAGATGGGTTATAAATTGATTTAAGTTAACTCTCTAATAATGAAATCAAATTAAATTATATTTGAGTTTATAAGAGGAAAAAAAGAGAAGAAATCTTCCACTTTTCACGTGGCTTTGGTGTCTCCACTCTTTCCTGTGTTCCTGCTGTTCTCTCGTCATCGATCATCCCCATTCAGTCTGTTCGTCATCCCCTCAGGCTGTTCATCATCCTTCCTGGCTGACTTTCCACACTTTCACACCCACCCGACTTTCTTTCCAAAAGGCAAAACAAACTGGCAAATTCCTCCTCTTTCACACCGCTGTGTTGATCTTTCTCTGGATCCCTTGATGCCTCCAACCGTCGCACCAATCTCCGTCACTCAGTCCCCCTGTCACTCTGTCTCCCACCTTCTGGCATTGGTCGACGTTCCACTGGTTCCACAGGTCCACACAGGTCCGCACCTCAGGAAACACGGGATTTTCAGGGATTTGTCATTTGGTTTTCTCATCCCAGTCTCTGCTCTCAACTCTCCTTCTTCTCCCGCCATCCTCCATCTGCCATTCACTTCCGCTCAACTTCAACTTCCTTTTCCTTTCTCGTGTCTTTGCTCCACTCAGAACGCTCGCCACTTTTTACACTTCAGGAGACTCACAATTTTTCAAAAAGAAAATCACCAAGTTCACACTTTCACCCGGTTTGGGTAAGTAGATTATAGCTGTATTTGCCACGTTCGCTGATACTACCGCTTGCTCTTTTTTTACTTTCCCGATGTTTCGCTCGGTGTGCTGAGCCTTTAGGCTGATGGAGGACCTCAGCTTTTTTCTCCTTCTGGTCACGGGGATTGTGTCTCTTGCCGGGGGTGTTTGCACAACCACCCACCACTCAAGACTTCCCCTTAGGTTAACTCTCTTGACCGTGAGGAACTGTCACCGTTATCATGGTTACAAAACAGAAAATTTCGAGTGCAGATCAGGAGCCCCTAATCTACACATCGCGATGGCTTCGCCCTGCCCCCGGAAGTCCAAGATATTAATTTTAATTGTGGAAATCCTACCTAGTAATGATAATTTCAAATTATTCCAAATTACTAAATCTTTTTAAATTTGCTTTAAAAGTTTAATATAATTGTCTTCTTTTAATGTCATGACTTTTGCTGATAACCAGATACCTAGATACTTTACTTTTTGTAGTTATTTTCATATTTGATTTTATTTCTAGTTGTTTTATCTGAGAGTCTATCATATTTTTAGTTGGTATTTGTGTTTTGTTTTTGTTAATTTTTAGACCGGCCATTGTTCCACATTCTTGTAATAACTCTATTAACTTTAAAATAGAAATTATGGGGTCCTCTAATATAAAGACGACATCATCCGCAAAGGCCTGTAATTTGTATATTTCTTTTTAAATTTGTAAACCTTTTATATTTTTATCTTGCCTTACCTTTATCAATAAAGCTTCTAATGTTAAAATAAATAACAGGGGAGAGATAGGGCAGCCTTGTCTGACTCCTCTTTGTATCTCAAACTCTTCTGTTTGATCATTGTTAAGAATAATTTTAGCTGTTTGGGTAGAATATATTGCATCAATTATGTTAAAAAGTTTGGTTCCAAAATTCATTTTGTTAAATTGTAATTTCATGAAGGTCCAATTAACATTGTCAAATGCTTTTTTTGCGTATAAAAATATTAATGCCATTTGCTTTTCTGGGTGTTGCTCATAATATTCTAATGTGTCTATAATTGTCCTTAAATTATTTCTAATCTGTCTATCTGGTAAAAATCCATTTTGATCTTCGTGTATTATTCCAATCATAATATTTTTTAATCTATAAGCATATATTGGAACCAAAAATTTATAATACACATTCAATAATGAAATTGGTCTATAATTTTGGATCTTTTCTTTTTCAGTATCAGGTTTATGTATTAAAGTTATTAGGGCTTCTGACCAAGTTTTAGGGATTTTGCCATCTAAGATAATATTATTAAAAATCTCTAACATATTTGTAATAAGTATATTACCATTTAACTTATAAAATTCTGCTGGAATAGCCTTATTATTTTTTTGACTTTTAATTGCTTGCTGTAATTCACAGTAAATGGGGCATTAAGTTTCTGTTGTTGATCTTCTGTTAAGAAAGGTAAATCTATTGAATTTAAAAAAATCAAGTCTTATCTTCGTCTATATCTTCTTTTTGATATAAATTTTTATAAAATTCCGATATTATATTCTTCTTTTCCTCAATTCTATGTCTAAATATACCATTACTATCTTCTAGTTTTTTAAAATTGTTCTAGCCTCTTTTTGATTTCTTAATTTAAACGCTAACCAGTGCCCTGGTTTGTTAGCATGTTCAAAATATTCCTGTTTAGCTTGTATAATTTTTTCTGCTAGCTGTTCTTGTTCTATTAAATTTATCTTGTGTTTGACTAACTTCCTTTTCTTTTTATTCTGATCTTCACCGTGACTACTTTGTGATAATATTTCTAGTTCTTTTAATTCTGCCTCTAACTTTTGGAGTTGGCCTTTTTTCTCTTTATTCTTTTTTGCTGTATATGATATTGTCAAGCCGCGTATATATGCTTTAGTTGTGTCCCATAGGTTTTGTGTTGAAGTGCCTATATTGTTATTTAAATTTTAAAAAATCCAATTCCTTTTCCATCCACTCTTTGTATTGAGAATCTCGCAAAATGTTTCTGTTCATTCTCCAGTGTCTTGGTTTTTTATTTCCCTTCCAAGTAATTGTCAATAGGTTATGGTCTGCCCAATTGTTTGTTTCAATTTTGATATTTGAAACGTATTCAAAAATCTGAGTTGAAATCCATGCCATGTCTATTCTAGTCCAAATTTTATGTGGGTTTGAATAGAAGGTGTATTGTTTATCTGAAGGATGATGTTCTCTCCATGCATCCTGCAATGATAATTCTGAAGTCAATTTCCAAAATGTTGTCAGTAAAATTGTTTTCTTTTTCTTCTTTTTCTTTTTACCTGAATGATCCATGTGACCATTAGCTATCGCATTAAAATCTCCAATTATAATCATGTTTTCAATAGATAACTCTAATATTTTCTCATGTAATTCTTTATAAAATATTTTTTGATTTTCGTTTGGAGCATAAGTCAATATAATGACGAGAGGTCCTGTATCTAAATTTACTTGCAAAATTAAAATTCTACCTTCTTTGTCACTATAAAGTTGTTTAACCTCAATCATTTCAATATAAACAGCTTTCCCTCTCCTTCCCCCCCCGCTAAACTAGTAAACAAATTACCTAATTTTGTGTTACATAACAGCTCTCTATTTGTATTTTTGATATGGACTTCTTGTAATATCATTATTTGCGCTCTTTGTTTTTTAAGCTTAGAAAATATCTGTTTTCTTTTTCTTGGATGATTCAATCCATTTACATTTACAGAAAATTTTTTAAGATCTAAAAACATTTCTATTTGTAATATTTTTTTGTTTCTCTGTGTTCTCGAAGTCTAGTACTTAGTATCAAATCTTGTTGTGATTGTTGATTATTCTTTTTTGCATCTTGACTTTCTTCCTCCCCCCTGGAGGCCGCTCCCTGCTCCTCTCCTCCCCTGGCAATTTCTTTGTAAGCTAAGTCGTGACTGGACAGACCAGATTTTTCATAAAATTCTCTAGCTGCTTCAACAGTCTCCAATTTTATTCTGGATCTTTGCCAATAGAAAGAGAAACCTTCTGGAGCTAACCAACGAAATATTATTTTTTCTTTGATTAAAATTCTTGTTAGGAAATAAAATTCCTTTCTACTTTCTCGTACTCTTCTTGGTACTTGTTTTAATATTATAATCTCTTTGTCTTTATACTTTAAGCTTTCATCTCTTGACCAGTTTAGGATGTCATCTCTTATGATTTTTCTGATGAATTTGATGTGCACCTCTCTTGGAAGATTATGTTTTCTGGCATAGCTGGTTTGGACTCTGTAAATTTCATCGATCTCCTTAATTATGTCCTGTGGGTCCATCTGTAAAATCTCACCTACTATTTCTGCCATTTTTCATCCCAAATTTTCATCCTTTTCTTCATGTATGTTTTGAAACCTCAGTCCATGTGAGGCTCGTTATAATTCTAAATTGGTAATAGCTTCGTCAAATCCTCTATTTACCACAGCGTTGTGGTCCTCAAGTTCATCCAATCTCTTTTCACTTTTTTCCATTTTATCTTCAACTTTTTTCATCTATTGTTCATTTTCTTTTAAAGTTTGCTGCATCACTCCAATCTTCCCATCCATTGCTTGTACGCTTCCCTTCAGATCACTAATTTCTGCTTTTATACTTTCATAATGCTTTTGAGCTTCTTCACGTATGTCATCTCTATTGGCATTTATAGAAATCTGGAGCAAGGCCAATGTATCTTGAATAGTCTGTAAAGTTGGCTGAGCCGAAGTTTTCTCCTTCTCTTTTTCTTTTTCCTTGCTCAGCATACTTGTTATTGTTCTCGATGGTAAAGGGGATGGCGATGGTGAAAGGGAGCTTTGTGGTGTAGCAGTTGGAGTTGTGGTCTGTTTTTTTGAAGTTTTTATGATAGTAGATGTGGTAGACATCTTGGATACTTTTCTGGATCTTCTAAAACCTATAAAGTTTAATTGTTTTCAAAATGGCATCAATTCAACAAACATACAATATTTAGTAATTAAAAGAAAGGAAAAGAAAAGAAAAAAGATGAAATAGAAAAAGATGAAATTTTTAAAATTCAAAAAAGAAAATTTTTGAGAGTAGTTATATTATTTTTAGAATGATAGTAATGAAGAGTGCAGATACAAACAAAAATTAAAAATAATAAAAAAAGAAAGATATATCCACAACACAATAATAAATAATATTTCCAAAATTAAACAAACTTGATTTTCGATTTTAAAATATAGAAAATATAGAAATTTAATATCCAATCACTAAATCAATTAATGTAATTACTGTTTTTAAAATATTCAAATGTATTAAAAATGTAAATAAGTGTATAAAAGAATCAATAGAAAAAATCAAGAAAAAAGGAAAAAAGGGAAAAAAGAAGAAAACTAAATTCACACAATTATTTATGAATCTGCTATAAACAGGGTAAGACTAAAATGTATATTAAAACAATTTCTATATATCTAGAAAAGAAAAAGATCTTAAACAATCCTAAAATATTAAAAGAAAATACTTAATATCAAACCATATATAAAACAGGGGATACAGATGTAGGAAGATTCACCAGTCAAAGGGGAGGAAGAAAGAAAACTTTAGCAATTCATTTATATTTAATATGATAAAAAAGAATTTTAAAAGGAAGAAAAAAGAAAAAAAGTACTTAAACAGTTTTCAGTAATGTCCAAAAGGTGTCCAAAAAGTTCTTGAATTGATCTTCTCTTGTTTAAAATAAAACAATTCAGTCTTAAATTTCAGTATTTTTTTCCTTGGTTAAATCAGTGTCCAAATTAAAAATGGATTAAAAAATAGATCAATGTTCAAATTTCATTTAATATTATTTCATTTAATGTTATAAGTTCAATGTTGAAATCACTAAAATGTCTTTATTATTTCCAAAAAATAAAGAAAAAAGATAGCAAATTTCAATCCAATATCTCAGTTATAAAGTCCAAATAATCCAGATAAAACTCCACGTAAAAAGGCAAATGAATTCTAATAAACAAAGTTATTCCCAAAAAAGACAAAACAGTTCCAAGAAGCCAAATTATAATCCAAGCTGGAAAGGGTGTTTAAGCAGTAAAGGCTAAAAATTTAACAAGTCCAAGTCCAGCATCGACGTCTTAATTCTTATGTAATATTAATAATCTTGTATGTTATTTAGCTGCGTTTACTGTTGCAAAAATACTACGTACATTCCGCTCTCAAAATAGAAAAAGAGAAAAAGGAATACAAAATATTTGAAGTTTAATATTCAATTTAGGCAAGTCTTATCCCCTCAGTTCCAGTATAGAAAACCTTCCAGGACTAAGATTAAAACTTTTAAATGAATGCACTATTTGCTGTCTCTGTAGTTTCGTGAGCTAAGGCCGCTCGAGTTTGTTAAAACCCGCTCACGCTGGCAGGAATTCCTTTTTCTCCTCTTATTTCTTCTTCGCCCTATTTTAACTTTATATTTTCGTATTTGAAATTATTTATTTGTGGGAGCAATAGGCACTTTACCTTCAATCTTTGTTCTCTCTGTCTTCCACTTTTAAGACTTCTCCAGCTTTTCTTTGTCCTTCCTCTTGCGTGGAGGTACTGCTATGGCCGAGTGACAGTGGAATCCGGCACTCGGATCTTTGCGCTGGCGCTGCGGAGCAATTCTGCACCTGGGGGCAGCGGTGAATACCCCCTCCAGTGCACAGGGGGCCTCTGTTCTTGATCGGACTCTCCAGGTCCGATCGTATTGCAAAATCGCGGCCACCAGGGCGAAAATGGAGGACTGGGGACAGAGCTCTGTTGCCAGCCTCCCAGCACAGCTTGCAGCCACCCGAAGTCATCCATGACTCCAGATCTTATTGGAGCTTCTACTGGTGCCAGATCAGATTTTGGTGTTTCTATTTTTCAAATTTTCTGTATTTCTTCTAATATCCCAGGGGACAGCAGAATTGAGGACAAGCAGCTAGAGAAATTAGTGAAATATGAAGATCTAAAAATCAAGCTGCAACGACTGTGGCATAAGCCAATGAAAGTGGTCCCAGTGGTACTTGGCACGCTGGGTGCAGTGCCAAAGGATCTCAGTGGACATTTGAAAACCATCGGAATTGACAAAATCTCCATCTGTCAATTGCAAAAGGCCGCTTTACTGGGATCGGCAAACATAATCCACTGCTACATCACGCAGTCCTAGGTGCTTGGGAAGCGCCCGACTGGTGATGAAATACAAAATCCAGCATGGTGATCTAATAAATATAATAAATATAATACATAATATAATATATATATTTTAAAATACAAAGTAAATAGAAAAGCAGGGGTGGAAGAGAGGCAAGAAGAAAGAAAGAAAGAAAGAAAGAAAGAAAGAAAGAAAGAAAGAAAGAAAGAAAGAAAGAAAGAAAGAAAAGCATTGAATTCTGACTTTCTCTGCTACAGTAAAATAAGGCATTAAAATTAAATCACAGCTTTTTGCTTTTCCATAATAATATGAACAAGTAATTTCTATAAAGATCTATCAATCTAATCTGTAAAAGCCAAAGTCAGAGTTTCATTTTTTCTCCATCAAGCATACGTTCAGAAGCAGTCTCCATGTGTAAACAAAAATACTAATGTTCTTTTATTTAATCAAAGTGGTTAGTTTTGACATTTCAGTCAACTCCCTCAACTTCTGCAACCATTTTTGTGCATACAATAGTCTTGCTGCTGTCATCATATATAATAATAAAGTTCCAATTTCTTTCTCCAGTTCTTTTTCCATTAAGCCTGCTGGATGGGAATGCAGGCGTCTCTCCACAACTTCGAGAGACACTGAGAACACCAAAATTCCCCAACAAGCAGCAGGTGAGAGCTGCTGTGAATTGGGCTGCGCTGGAGAGGCTTCCAGGGGGGCCTGCTGGATGGGAATGCAGGCGTCTCTCCACAACTTCGAGAGACGCTGAGAACACCAAAATTCCCCAACAAGCAGCAGGTGAGAGCTGCTGTGAATTGGGCTGCGCTGGAGAGGCTTCCAGGGGGGCCTGCTGGATGGGAATGCAGGCGTCTCTCCACAACTTCGAGAGACGCTGGGAACACCAAAATTCCCCAACAAGCAGCAGGTGAGAGCTGCTGTGAATTGGGCTGCGCTGGAGAGGCTTCCAGGGGGGCCTGCTGGATGTGGACTGAGGCTGATCTGCACGGACCTAGGACACCGGGATGCCAAATGGTGAGGGGTACCTGGTTTCGGAGGGACCATTAAATCACTGTTGGAATCGAGCCAATGACTTTTGCTGCCATAAAAAAGGGGAGGATGAAGAGTTACTGGGATTGTGTAGGACTATCTACAGGCGACTTGCAGTTGTACAGTCTGTGCGGGGATACGAAGGGTGGGCGGGACTGAAGGTTGCTGCGTGAATTGGAGTTCCCACAGAGAAAGAAGAACAGGAGACAATTCCAACCGAGGTAAAGAGACAGAACCTTTAAAGTGCTGGTCTGTGGATATGTCCAGCACTGAGAAGATGACAACAATGACAGCGGCAAAGAGACAGATTTGGCCAACGATAACGGCCATTACCAAAAAGCCTGGGAGGACAGAGCTTATACCCAGGATTCAGACTTTGTCCTATTTTACATCCTTTGAACTCACTTTTTAGATCAGATGTTATCTATATGAACTTGGCTGAATTGATTAATTAATTGACCAGTTGGAATATTTTTTACCTATATTTTTATAATTACATATATTTTAATACTAGTTTTATATTAATTAATTAATTTTTAATTGAATTATTGTGGGGATTTTAAGGATGGATGAATGGCAAGGGTGGAATGGTGGGAATGGTATATATGAATGGAATGAGGGGGGAGGGTCAAGGTTGGAAGATTGGGGTGGGATGGCTGCTATGGATGAAATTAATGAGTGGGGTGGATGGGATGATAGGTATATGAACAATGTGAATAGTGTGAATGCCGGCCCACCTGACGCTCGAGAGGCGGGAGAGGAAGGGGCACCGATCTCTGGGGTGGCAGAGGGTCGGAATATTCCAGTGTTGCTGGGGAGAGGCAGATATGGCAGGGGCCACGGAGTTAGCCATTCCAGGGGAATGAGGGATCGTTGCTTAATAACGATCCCTTGTTCTGGCTCCGTGAGCCCAATCTTGGGTACTGGTGATGAGTGTAACTCTGGCCCTGGGCTCAGGTTGTTGCTACTCAATGCCAGGTCGGTGGTAAATAAAGCTCTCCTCATCTGGGATTTGATCCTGGATGAGGAGGCCGACCTGGCATGTATTACTGAAACCTGGCTGGGCCCAGAGGGAGGTGTTCCTCTCTCTGAAATTTGCCCAGCCGGGTTTCAGATATGGCATCAACCTCGACCCCAGGGAAGGGGGGGAGGAGTGGCTATTATAGCCAGGGAGAACCTTTGCCTACGTAGACTCATTGCTCCGGAAATTGCGGGTTGCGAGTCTCTCTTGATGAAGTTGGACTTAGGGGTTCAGGTGGGCTTAATTCTCACGTACCTGCCTCCCAGCTGCGTGTCAAAAGCCCTGCCTGTGCTACTCGAGGAGGTAGCCGGGTTGGCGGTGGAGTTCCCCGGACTTATTGTCCTGGGGGACTTCAACCTGCCGTCACTCGGCGAAACCTCTGGGTTGGCACAGGAGTTCATGGCCACCATGACAGCCATGGACCTGACTCAAGTAGTACAGGGTCCGACTCACGAGGGAGGGCACGCACCTGACATGGTATTCCTTTCCGAGCAATTGAGTAATGGTCTGAGACTAAGGGGCTTAGAAACATTGCCTTTGTCATGGTCAGACCATTTTCTACTACGGCTTGACTTCCTGGCTCCAATCCTTCCCCGCAGGGAGGCGGAACCAATTAAGATGTTCTGCCCCAGATGCCTGATGGACCCAGAGGGCTTTCAGACGGCGCTTGGGGTTATTCCAGAGGCACTCATCCACAGTTCGGCGGAGTCTCTTGCGGAGGCCTGGAACAAGGCTGCAGCGGAGGCTCTTGACCGGATTGCGCCTTTGTGACATCTCCGTGGCGCTAGACCCCATAGAGCTCCATGGTTCAACGAGGAGCTCCGGGAGTTGAAACGCCAGAAGAGACGTCTAGAGAAGCAATGGAGGAAGAGTAGGTCTGAATCTGATCGAACACGTGTAAGAACTTTTATTAAGACTTACAAAGTGGCGCTCAAGGCGGCAAGATGCGCGTACCATGCCGCCTTGATTGCATCAGCAGAATCCCGCCCGGCCGCTCTGTTTAGGGTGACCCGCTCCCTTCTTAACCAGGGGGAGTTGGGGAGCCCTTATAGAGCAGTGCCGAGGATTTTAATACGTTTTTCGCTGATAAAATCGCTCAGATCCGGGCCGATCTCGACTCCAATTGGAAAACAGAGTCGACTGACAATGAGTCAGTCGAGGTGACTGGGGCACGTACTTGTCCACCTGTCTGGGAAGAGTTTGATCTGGTGACACCTGATGAAGTGGACAAGGCCATTGGAGCTGTGAGTTCCGCCACCTGTTTACTGGATCCGTGTCCCTCCTGGTTGGTCTCGGCCAGCAGGGAGGTGACACGGAGCTGGGTCCAGGAGATTACCAACGCTTCCTTGGGGAGGGGAGTTTTTCCAACACTCTATAAAGAGGCACTCGTGCGCCCCCTCCTCAAGAAGCCTTCCCTGGACCCAGCCGTACTTAATAACTATCGTCCAGTCTCCAACCTTCCCTTTATGGGGAAGGTTGGAGAGAGGGTGGTGGCACTCCAGCTCCAACGGTCCTTGGAAGAAGCCGATTATCTAGGTCCCCAGCAGTCTGGTTTCAGGCCCGGTTACAGCACGGAAACTGCTTTGGTCACGTTGATGGATGATCTCTGGTGGGCCCGGGACAGGGGTTTATCCTCCGTCCTGGTGCTCCTTGACCTCTCAGCGGCTTTCGATACCATCGACCATGGTATCCTTCTGCACCGGCTGGAGGGGTTGGGGGTGGGAGGCACTGTTCTTTAGTGGTTCTCCTCCTACCTCTCCGGTCGGTCGCAGTCGGTGTTAGTGGGGGGTCAGAGGTCGACTCTGAGGTCTCTCCCTTGTGGGGTGCCTCAGGGGTCGGTCCTCTCCCCCCTGCTATTTAATATCTACATGAAACCGGTGGGTGAGATCATCCAAGGGCATGGGGTGAGGTATCATCAGTACGCTGATGATACCCAGCTTTACATCTCCACCCCATGTCCAGTCAGTGAAGCAGTGGAAGTGATGTGCCGGTGTCTGGAGGCTGTTGGGGCCTGGATGGGGGTCAACAGACTCAAACTCAACCCAGATAAGATGGAGTGGCTGTGGGTTTTGCCTCCCAAGGACAATTCCATCTGTCCATCCATCACCCTGGGGGGGGAATTATTGACCCCCTCGGAGAGGGTTCGCAACTTGGGCGTCCTCCTCAATCCACAGCTCACATTAGAGAACCATCTTTCAGCTGTGGCGAGGGGGGCGTTTGCCCAGGTTCACCTGGTGCACCAGTTGCGGCCCTATCTGGACCGGGACTCATTGCTCACAGTCACTCATGCCCTCATCACCTCGAGGTTCGACTACTCATCACCTCGAGGTTCGACTACTGTAATGCTCTCTACATGGGGCTACCTTTGAAAAGTGTTCGGAAACTTCAGATCGTGCAGAATGCACCTGCGAGAGCAGTCATGGGCTTACCTAGGTATGCCCATGTTTCACCATCACTCCGCAGTCTGCATTGGCTGCCGATCAATTTCCGGTCACAATTCAAAGTGTTGGTTATGACCTTTAAAGCCCTTCATGGCACTGGACCAGAATATCTCCGAGACCGCCTTCTGCCGCATGAATCCCAGCGACCGATTAGGTCCCACAGAGTGGGCCTTCTCCGGGTCCCGTCAACTAAACAATGTCGGTTGGCGGGCCCCAGGGGAACAGCCTTCTCTGTGGCGGCCCCGACTCTCTGGAACCAACTCCCCCCCAGGAGATTAGAGCTGCCCCTACTCTCCCCGCCTTCCGTAAACTCCTTAAAACCCATCTTTGTCGTCAGGCACGGGGGAACTGAAACACCTCCCCCGGGCATGTCTAATTTATGCATGGTATGTTTGTGTGTGTGTATGTTAGTAAATGGGGTTCTTTTTAAATCTTTTTAAATATTTTAAATTTATTTGGATTTGTCATGATTTGTTGTATTTTGCTGTGAGCCGCCCCGAGTCTGCAGAGAGGGGCGGCATACAAATCTAAATAATTAATAAATAAATAAATAAATAAATAAATAAATGATAAGCCCAGAAGGAAAAGTTCTTGTTTCATTTTTATTACCATTTTCAAAATTTTCTGTATGAAACTATGAATCATACTCTATTTTTTTTTTTTGCTTTATCACATGTACACCATAAATGATGAAAACTCCCCTCTTTGCATTTAAACTTCCAACATTTATTTGTTTGTTTGTTTGTTTGTTTGTTTGTTTGATTGTTTTGTCAAGTACATATTGCAGGTACAATAATATTGGAGATATAATAATATTCATATACATGATACCAGTAAAAAAAATAAAGGCATGCTGGTACACTTATGCATGCCCCTTACTGACTTCTTAGGAATTGGGAGAGGTCAACAGTAGATAGTCTAAGAGTAAAGTTTTGGGGGTTAGGTGATGATACTACAGAATCTGGTAGTGAGTTCCATGCATCAAATACCCAATTACTAAAATCGTATTTCCTGCAGTCGAGTTTGGAGTGGTTTATACAGTATTAGGTTTGTATCTGTTGTGTGCTTGTGTGTTGTTGGGGTTGAAGCTGAATTAGTCATTGACAGGAAGGACATTGTAGCAGATGATTTTATGGGCCATGCTTAGATCATGTTTAAGGTGACGTAGTTCTAAGTTTTTTAAACCTAAGATTGTAAGTCTAGTTTCATAGGGTATTCGGTTGCGAGTGGAGGAGTGAAGGGTTCTTCTGGTAAAGTATCTCAGGACATTTTCGAGAGTGTTTATGTCTGAAATGTGGTGTGGGTTCTAGACAGATGAGCTGTATTCAAGGATTGGTCTGGCAAAAGTTTTATATGCTCTGGTTAGTAGTGTGAGATTGTTGGAGCAGCAGCTACCTAGCATTAAGTTAACAACTCTTGTAGCCTTTTTGGTAATGTTGTTGCAGTGGGCTTTGGCACTTAGGTCATTTGATATGAGTATTACAGAGTGAGGGTTGTCTGTAAGGTCTTGTTTATTCAGCTTGTATTTGGTGTTCTGATTCTTTTTTGCCAATGTGTAGGACAGAGCATTTGTTGGTTGAGATTTGAGCTTGCAGGTGCTTGACTATTCGGACACAAAGTCAAGGTTTTTCTGGAGAGTAGCTGTGTTATCGGTGGTGTTGAAAAGTTTTACATTATTGGCGAAGAAAACACAGTTACTTGTAATGTGATCACATTTATGCAGAGTATGAAGAATGTTGAAGTGGACAAGGCCATTGGAGCTGTGAGTTCTGCCACCTGCTTACTGGATCCATGTCCCTCCTGGCTGGTTTCGGCCAGCAGGGAGGTGACACGGAGCTCGGTCCAGGAGATTGTCAATGCCACCTTGGGGAGGGGGTCCTTTCCGGCTCCTTATAAGGAGGCACTTGTGCGCCCCCTCCTCAAGAAGCCTTCCCTGGACCCAGCCGTGCTTAATAACTACCGTCCAGTCTCCAACCTTCCCTTTATGGGGAAGGTTGTTGAGAAGGTGGTGGCACTCCAACTTCAGCGGTCCTTGGAAGAAGCCGATTATCTAGGTTCCCAGGAGTCTGGTTTCAGGCCCGGCTACAGCACGGAAACTGCTTTGGTCGCGTTGATGGATGATCTCATCCAAGGGCATGGGGTGAGGTATCATCAGTGTGCGGATGATACCCAGTTGTACATCTCCACCCCATGTCCAGTCAACGAAGCAGTGGAAGTGATGTGCCTGTGCCTGGAGGCTATTGGGGTCTGGATGGGTGTCAACAGACTCAAACTCAACCCAGATAAGACGGAGTGGCTGTGGGTCCGGCCTCCCAGGGACAATTCCATCTGTCCGTCCATAACCCTGGGGGAGAATTATTGACCCCCTCAGAGAGGGTCCGCAACTTGGGCGTCCTCCTTGATCCACAGCTCACATTAGAGAAACATCTTTCAGCTGTGGCGAGGGGGGCGTTTGCCCAGGTTCGCCTGGTGCACCAGTTGCAGCCCTATTTGGACCGGGACTCACTGCTCACAGTCACTCATGCCCTCATCACCTCGAGGTTCGACTACTGTAATGCTCTCTACATGGGGCTACCATTGAAAAGTGTTCGGAAACTTCAGATTGTGCAGAATGCAGCTGCGAGAGTAATCATGGGCTTTCCAAGATATGCCCATGTCACACCAACACTCCGCAGTCTGCATTGGTTGCCGATCAATTTCCGGGCACCATTCAAAGTGTTGGTTATGACCTATAAAGCCCTTCATGGCATCGGACCAGAATACCTCCGGGACCGCCTTCTGCCGCACGAATCCCAGCGACCGGTTAGGTCCCACAGAGTTGGCCTTCTCCTGGTCCCGTCGACTAAACAATGTCGTTTGGCAGGACCCAGGAGAAGAGCCTTCTCTGTGGCGGCCCCGACCTTCTGGAACCAGCTCCCCCTGGACATTAGAACTGCCCCCACCCTCCTTGCCTTTCGTAAAGTTCTTAAGACCCATCTCTGCCGTCAGGCATGGGGGAACTGACACATCTCCCCCGGGCCTATACAATTTATACATGGAATGTTTGTGTGTGTGTTTGCTTTTAATAATGGGGTTTTTAGTGTTTTTTAAATTATTAGATTTGTTCTTACATTGTTCTTGTTATTGTTGTGAGCCGCCCTGAGTCTACGGAGAGGGGCGGCATAGAAATCTAATAAGTAAGTAAGTAAGTAAGTAAGTAAGTAAGTAAGTAAGTAAGTAAGTAAGTACACTACCTTGGGGGGCACCGCTCTTAATCAGAACAGGATTAGATATGGTGCTTCCTATTTTGACAACTTGTTGTATGTTTGATAGGAACTCAGTTATCCAACTATGGAGGGATCCTGAGATGCCATAGGATTTGAGTTTTAAAAGTAGTTTGTCATGAAGGCTTTACAGAATATAAATTGCATCTATAGATTTTCCCTGATTGAGATGTGTAGTCCATATATTTTTGCAGTGAAGGAGTTGCAGGTTGCAAAGTAATTTTTTTCTGAAACTAAATTGTTTGTGAGAGAGTAGGTTATTGGTTTCTAGGTGGAGAGTGATTGGTTGGGTTATGATTGATTTCATGACTTTGCATGTGACACAGCATAGTGAGATTGATCTGTAGTTTTCAACTAGACTGGGATCTCCTTTTTTAAAGATGGGGATGACCGTTGCTTTTGACCATAGCTTTGGTAGTGAGCTGGTCCTGAATGATTTTTCAAAGATTATGCTTAGTCATTCAGCCATGGCCATGGTGAGCTTTTTTTGGAAATATGCACATAGATCATCTGGTCCAACTGATAGAGAACGTTTAAGGTTGTGTAATGCTTTTTCAATTCAGTTTTGAGTGAAGTCTATTTGAGTTAAGTTGTGAGTGTTTGAGGTATGATTGGTGAATTTTGGGGATGAGCCATTGCTGTTAACAAAGACAGAGCCAAAGAATGTGTTGAAGAGATTAGCTTTGGTTGCTTCATCATGGCATTCTTTACTGTTGGGTTCTTTTAGTGGTGGGATGGGTCTTGAGTCCTTGAGTTTGTTATTTACAAAGTTGTAGAAGGCCCGGTTGGATTAGGTGCGCAGGAGGTTTTCCTCTTGTTTTCTGTGGTAGTTGAAACATTCTGTCTTTATTTGGTAGCATATGCTTTTGTAGTGGCTTTTGAAGTTGTCTACATGACCTTTTTTTGTTTTTTCTGCCAGAGAATTTTTTTTTGGTTTGTAGTTTTCTTATTGAGATGGGTAAGTTATTTTCTTGATATGGTTGTTATTAGTGGTACATGTAGTCTCATAATTCTTTTCATTTCAATTTTGATCATTCTTTTGATTATAGAGGTATTTGGTAGACAGAGAATAGAGTTTGCCAGTCAAGAATTGAGAGATCGGTGTCTTTGGGTTCATAGTTGGCTTTAAAAAAAATGTACTTGAGTGTCGCATTATTAGGGTGAATCTTAGAGTGATGTAGGCTGAATATTGTAGAATATAGCTACTCCGCCTTCTCTATGGGATTCACGGTCAGATCAGAAGACAAGATAGTTTCTTGCTGTGATGATGGTGTCAGAATAGGATGCATTTAGCCATGTTTCACAGACAAAATGTCAAAGATGTCGGTGTCTAGTAGGAGAAAGAATTCAGACATCTTATTGACTACACTTCTTGCATTGATTAGTTTGCATATAAGATTGGTTTTATTCAAGATTGGTTTTGTATTGGATTGAGGAAGTAAGGGGAGCACTTTCCTATTCTTGGTTTCTGGTGCTTGGGATACCGATTTGTTGTTGAAGGATGGTAGGCTGGAAGATGTAGGATGGATTGTGGGTCTTGAATATGATGCATTCAGCACAGTAATCTATGTATAAGTTTGTTTCACCAAGATCTAGACATCTCTTAAGTTCCTCCCTTAGTTCACAGGAGCAGATACTTTATAGGAGAGATAGATCTGGTCTGGATCTTAGTTTGCTATAATTAGCATTATTTCTGGTAATGGAGTTTATGGTCTTGATGACTTGTTGTTTGGTGCATTTATTTTTGCATACCACTCTGCAGATATGGGGGGCCACCGAGCCATCACTATACCTGTGCTCAGGCCATTTCTGGTAACTTCTAAGATATCTTCTGAAGCAATAGAAATATAAACGATTGACGGTGGAAAAAGACCTCATGGTCCATCTAGTCTGCCCTTATACTATTTCTTGTATTTTATCTTAGGATGGATATATGTTTATCCCAGGCATGTTTAAATTCAGCTACTGTGGATTTACCAACCACGTGTGCTGGAAGTTTGTTCCAAGCATCTACTACTCTTTCAGTAAAATAATATTTTCTCACGTTGCTTCTGATCTTTCCCCCAACTAACCTCAGATTGTGCCCCCTTGTTCTTGTGTTCACTTTCCTATTAAAAACACTTCTCTCCTGAACCTTATTTAACCCTTTAACATATTTAAATGTTTTGATTATGTTCCCCCTTTCCCTTCTATCCTCCAGACTATACAGATTGAGTTCATTAAGTCTTTCCTGATACATTTTATGCTTCCACCATTTTTGTAGCCCGTCTTTGGACCTGTTCAATTTTACCAATATCTTTTTGTAAATGAGGTCTCCAGAACTGAACACAGTATTCCAAATGTGGTCTCATCAGCACTCTATACAGCAGGATCACAATCTCCCTCTTCCTGCTTGTCATACCTCTAGCTATGCAGCCAAGCATTCTACTTGCTTTCCCTACTGCCTGCCTGTACTGTTCATCCATTTTGAGACTGTCAGAAATCACTACCCCTAAATCCTTCTCTTCTGAGGTTTTTGCTAGCACAGAACTGCCAATACAATACTCAGATTGAGGATTCTTTTTGCCCAAGTGCATTATTTTACCTTTGGAAACATTAAACTGCAGTTTCCATTGCTTTGACCACTTATCTAGTAAAGATAAATCATTTGCCATATTACAGATGCCTCCAGGAATATCAACCCTATTGCACACTTTAGAGTCATCAGCAAATAGGCAAACCTCCCCTACCAAACCTTCCCCTATGTCACTCACAAACATATTAAAAAGAATAGGACCCAGAACAGACCCTTGTGGCACACTGCTTGTAACCAGGCTCTGCTCAGAATACTCACCATTAACAACAACCCTGTTATGCTTTAGCCAACTGCAAATCCACTGAACTATCCAGGGATTAGGTCCAATCTTCACTAATTTATCTATCAGCTCTTTATGTGCAACCGTATCAAAGGCTTTGTTGAAGTCCAGATAGGCAATATCCATGGAACCACCTTCATCCAACACCTTTGTGACATAGTCAAAGAAATCAATGAGATTAGTCTGACATGATTTGCCTTCAGTAAAGCCATGCTGGTTTGGGTCCAATAAGTCATTGGTTTTTCCTCTTTTTGAGTAGAGTCTCCATCATTTTAACTATAACTGATGTCAAGCTAACTGGCCTGTAGTTTCTAGCTTCTTCTCTACTGCCTTTCTTGTGGATAGGCACAACATTGGCCATTCTCCAATCATCAGGAACATATCCTGTTAAAAGGGATTGGTTAAGTTCAATAATGAAAAAAAGAAAAAAATAGGTTGGATAAAGTAATAAAATGTAAAATATTAATGCGTTGTTAAGTTATACAGTCTACTAATCAAACTATTATTATGCTCAAAATCTCATAAAAAAGGAGAAAAGACAACAAAAAAGGGAAATGCATAAAAATACCAGATGATCTAATAAACAATAATATAAAAGAAACTTAATTAAAAAGCTGTATGTATATATTTTGAAATACACTCTTAATTAATTATTATCACTTAATCTAATTATAACCTCCTCAATAAAACGACTAATATTTATCAATACTCTTATATCTAGTCAGTTAATGTATATATATATTTATATGTTTTTTATGTTGGATCACCCTGGTATATTGGTAAAAACATGTGATACATGCATATACATATACATATACATATATATACACACACACACACAGTATATGATAATATATAATATAGTACTGATTAAGCAATTAATTAATTAATACTTATCTTAGTTCAATCTATTAATCTATTATATCTATTACAACAGCAGGAGAACAAAGGCAACCAAAAAAAGGACACAGGAGCATCCACATATGGAGAACAACCAGTCTATGAGAAGTTAGGGGGTATACCAAATCGAGAGGGGGGAAGTTAAAAATTCAGCACTTTCTATTAAAAAAAAAGAAACCATAAGATATAAGACATGATGAGAAAAAAATCAGTAAATATACTTAATGTAAATAATTCCAAAAGAGAAAAAGATTTTTAATTAGGTCCTTCTTTCTTATTTCCTTTATCTTTTAGTCTATAGTCTTTATTTAGTCCATCAGCCTCACATTTATTTTAAATCCATGAAGAAAGAGTCCAAGAGTTTTAACATCAGTCCACAGACAAAAAAAAAGAAAAAAGAAAATTTATCTTCAATTATAATCCAAATTGGAATTTCTGTCCGTTTTTATGTAGGTCCGTTTTATGTAAGTTCTTCCATAAAATAGATCAAATAATCCATGATAGGTAATGTAATTTAATCCATATGCTGTCCAATCACTTTCAAAATAGTCCCTCCCATAAATTCATCCAAGCTTCAAAAATCAATTTTATAAAGTCCAATTTTATTTATTCCATCAAGATTCAGTTGAAATTTTTAAATGTCCAATCTTCTGATATTTTAATCCTATTATATATATATTTTCCTTTAAGAAAAAACGATCTTCAAGAACCGGAAACCATTAAGCACTTGATATTTTCTGTTAATTTGTTTTTCCCTTTCCCCCCTTTTATTTAAATTTCCATCCCCTATTTCTTATATAAAAAGCAAATTCTTTTATTCTTTTCCAGGGATGTAGTATACAAGGGGAATATTTCTTGTCTGTTAAAGCTCATTTACAAGAAAAAAGTAAATTTAAAAAATAGATCCGGTTTGTAACTTTCCTTTTGCCCAAGGATTTAACTCTTAAGAGAAAACTTTTCTTTGTTCATCTTATTTAGTTTCAAGTTCTTTCACTTTTCACTTTTCAAAAATTATAAAATCCAAAATTTTACCCTACTCTGTACTTTTCTTTTCTTTTATTCTTTTCTGTTGATCTTTATTTTCAATTGACTTTTGTTAAAATATTTTCGCTTCCTCCTTCATGTTCGAGTCGCTATGGTCGCGCCTCAGCTGGGACTGCGACGCGGTTCTTCATCTCTGAAGCTGCAGGGTATTCCTTTCCCTCCAAGTTCTGCCCCTTGGGATCCAGGAGACCCCCTGTTCTACATCGAGCCCTCCAAACTCGATCGGATCACAAACAGTAACCTTCAGTGAGAAAAAGGGAGAGATGGGGACAGAGCTCCCCCGAACTCCCGCCGTGGCTCAATCGCCACCCGGAAGTTTGATTATAGTTGTTATAACAATTTAGTTGCAACATTAAGAATAATAGGTAATACGTTACGTTTTTGTATTATCAGCTGGATGCCATTTTGGAAACATATCAACTTCAGAGGTATGAGAAGTTCCTTTAGAATATCAAGCACGACTACCATTATAAAAACTGCAAAAAACCATAGCCGCATGAATCCCAGCGACCGGTGAGGTCCTACAGAGTTGGCCTCCTTAGGGTGCGGTCGACCAAACAATGTCGGTTGGCAGGACCTAGGGGAAGAGCCTTCTCTGTGGGAGCCCTGGCCCTCTGGAATCAACTCCCCCCAGAGATTCGCACTGCCCCCTCCCTCCTTGCCTTCCGAAAGAGCTTAAAAACTCATCTTTGCCGCCAGGCTTGGGACTCTTAGATCTTCCCCTGACCACTGAATGCCTTAAGTATGATCGCTGAATGTTTGGTTAATATGTTAATTTTTTAGGTTAATCTTCTCTTTTTAATTGTTTTTAATACTGTAGTACTAATTGGATTATATTATTGTTCTGTTTTTATATATGCTGTGAGCCGCCCCAAGTCCTCGGAGAGGGGCGGCATACAAATCCAATTAAATAAATAAATAAATAAATCGACTCCATCTTCCACTCCAGAAGGCTCCCCAGCACCATCTCCATTACAACAAAGGACAATAACCATGTTGGCTAAGGAAAAACAGAAAGAAAAGGAGAAAACTCCGACAGAATCAAACTTTCAGACTATTCAAGATTCCTTAGCCATTATCCAAGACTTCATGCAGAAAACCCAAATCTCTATGGATACAAATAGAGAAGAAATGAAAAAATACCTTGAAGAAATGATAGCTGTGATGGGAGATCTGAAAATTGAAATGGGAGAAGTGAAAGAAAGCATGAAAGTAGTGGATGGAAAAATAGAAGTTATACAACAAAATTTAAAAGATAATGAACAAAGAATTAAATCAATGGAAGATAAAGTGGAGAATACAGAACAGAAGATGGAAGAACTTGAAGAACACAGTTACATAATCAACAGAGGCTTTGACGAAGCAATAACACATCTGGAACTACAATCCGCCTCACATGGACTGAGATTTCAAAATGTGAGTGAAGAAAAGGATGAAGATCTAAGTGTAAAGATGGCAGAGATAATAGGAGAGATTTTGCAGATAGATCCACAAGAACATCTAAAAGAAATAGATGAAATTTACAGAGTACAGACCAGCTATGCTAGGAAACACAACCTGTCAAGGGAGGTACATATTAAGTTTTCCAGGAAGACAATCAGAGATGACATCTTAAAATGGACAAGAAATCAAAATCTGAAATACAAAGGGAAAGACATTATAATACTAAAACACAAGCCCAAAAAAGAGTAAGAGAAAGCAGGAGGGAATATTATTTTCTTACTAGAATATTAATAAAAGAAAAAATAACCTTCCAATGACTTGTCCCAGAAGGCCTCTCCTTATATTGGCAAAGGAGACAGAATAAGATGGAGAACGTAGAAGAAGCCAGAGCGTTTTTTGAGCAAAGTGGTTTGAACAGATCTGAACAACCACATAAAGAACTCAAGGACAAAGAAGAAGAACAGGGGGCTACCTGCAAAGAGAGGGAGGAAATGCAAGATGCTAGAAGAAAACAGCCACAAATACAACAAGAATTGGTATTAAGCAGTAGATTATGAACCCAAAGAAACCAAGAAATATTACAAACAGCGATGTTGTCAGACCTAAAAAAAAAATTGGTTAATGTAAATGGATTGAATAACCCAAGAAAAAGAAACCAAATATTTGCTAAACTTAAAAAACAAAGAGCACAAATAATTATCTTACAAGAAGTACACATTAAAAAAATCAAATAGAAAATTACTAAGTAACTCAAAATTAGGAAATATTCATACAAGTCTAGCTGACCAAAAAAAAGAGGTATAGCAATGTATATTGATGATACAATAGATTCAAAACAACTATACAGTAATCAAGAAGGTAGAATTTTATTTGTACAATTAATATTAGAACCAAAACCTCTCGTTATTATATCTATATATGCACCAAATGATAATAAAAAACAATTTTGTAAGGAATTACATGACAAAATAATTGAATTATCAATAGAAAATATCATAATAGTAGGTGATTTCAATGCAATTTCTAACAGTCAAATGGATTATTCAGGTAAAAAGAAAGAAAAGAAAAAAAGACAATTTTGACAACAACTTTCTGGAAAATGAGTTCTGAATTACTTTTAAAAGACGCTTGGCGCGAACGTCATCCACAAAATAAACAATATACTTTTTACTCAAACCCTCACAAAATTTGGACCAGGATAGACATGGCCTAGGCACCAGCCCATACGATTGAATGGATTACGGATATCAAAATAGAAACAAATAGTTGGGCAGATCATAATCCATTAGTTATTTATTGGAAAGGTAAGAAAAAATTTAATAATTGGCATATGAATAGAAATATTTTACTGGACCCCCAATATAAAGAATGGATTGAAAAATAATTAGTTTATTTTTAACATAAATAAAAATAATGAAACAACCCCACAAAATTTGTGGGATACAACAAAGGCATATATTCAGGGCCTGACCATTTCTTTTATGGCAAAAAAAAAAAAAATAAAGAGAAAAAGAAACAATATCAACAATTAGAGGAGGAGTTAAAAGAATTAGAATTAGAATTACAACATAATGAACATAATAATAAAGTGAAAAGGCAGATGGAACTATTAAAACATAAAATAAATTTGATAGAACAAGAACAAATAGCTGAAAAAAATAAAAAGAGCAAAACAGGAATATTTTGAACATGCAAATAAATCGGGAAGATGCTTGGCTTATAAATTGAGAAAAGACAGAGAATCTAAAACAATTTAAAAATTATTAGATAGTAAAGGTACAATAAGACATAGAACAGATGAAAAGAAGGAAATAGTGTTAGAATTCTATAAAAACTTGTATAAAAAGGAAGAAATAAAAGAAGATATTTGATTACTTAAGTTCTATAGACTTACCAATATTAACAGAAGAAGAACAACAAAAGCTTAATATACCCTTTACAATGCCTGAATTACAACAATCACTTAAAAATCAGAAAAACAATAAAGCTACAGGCCCAGACGCAATACCTGCGGAATTTTATAAATTAATTGGTAATATACTCTCCTCGAATATGTTAGAGACATTTAACAAGAAAATTGCAGATGGTAAATTGCCTAGATCCTGGTCAGAAGCTTTAATAACATTAATACATAAAGCAGGAACAGAAAGGGAAAAAATTGAAAATTATAGACTGATTTTTTATTAAACATGGATTATAAAATGTTCGTATCAATATATGCGCTTAGACTTAAAAATATTATGAATGGATTTTTGCCAGGCAGACAAATTAAAAACAATTTGAGGACAATTATAAACACATTGGAATACTATGAACAACACTCAGAAAAACAAATGTCTACGGAGAGGGGCGGCATACAAATCAAATCAAATAAAATAAATAAATAAATAAATAAATAAATAAATAAATGGCACTAGTATTTCTAGATGCCAAAAAAGCATTTGATAATGTGGATCGGACTTTTATGAAATTGCAATTGAATAAGATGAATGTGGGAACTAAATTTTTTAACATAATAGATGCTACCTATTAAAATCAATCAGCCAAATTTATATTAAGATTAGAAAATACAAAGAGGAGTTAGACAGGGTTGCCCATATCACCATTGTTATTCATTTTAACACTGGAAACATTATTAATAAAGATAAGAACAAAAAATGATATTAAAGGATTGCAGATTTAAAAAGAATCATATAAAGTTCAGGCATTTGCCAATGATGTGGTCTTTATAATAGAAGATCCCATGACATCAATATTAAAATTAATAGATTTAATACAAGAATATGGGAAAGTGGCAGGTGTGAAAATTAATAAGAATTATTAACAAAAAATATGATGGATTCACAGACAAAACAATTAGAAAATTTAACAAATATGAAGATAACAAAGAAAGTAAAATATTTGGGCATTTGGATTTCAGCTAAAGCTATATCATTAAAAATAATAATTATATAAAACTCTTAGATCAAATTAAAAAAGATTTGGAAATATGGAACAATTTACAGTTATCTTTAGTTGGAAGGATTTCCACAATTAAAATGAATATTCTCCCTAAAGCAGTGATGGGCAACCTTTTGAGCTTGGTGTGTCAAAATTCGCCAAAAAACCGAGCATAATTCCGGTGGTGTGTCACCTTGAGAAAAAAAACACTCTCACTCTCTCTCACTCTCTTCCTTCCTCTCTCATCTCTCACTCTTTCTTTCTTGCTCTCTCTAACTCTCTCTCTTCCTTTCTTTCTTTCCTTCTCTCTTCCTCCCACTTTTTTCTCTTTCTCTCTTTTCCTTCCTTCCCCTCTTCCCCTCCCTCTCCCTCTCTCCTACTCTTCTCCTACTCTTCCTCTCCTGCTTTTCTTTCTCCTCCTCCTTCTCTTCTTCCTCCTCTCCTTTTTCTCCTCCTCTTCCTCTCCTCTTCCTCCTCCTCTCCTTTTTCTCCTACTCTTCCTCTCCTGCTTTTCTTTCTCCTCCTCCTTCTCTTCCTCCTCCTCTCCTTTTTCTCCTCCTCTTCCTCTCCTCTTCCTCCTCCTCTCCTTTTTCTCCTCCTCTTCCTCTCCTGCTTTTCTTTCTCCTCCTCCTTAGAAACATAGAAACATAGAAGACTGACGGCAGAAAAAGACCTCATGGTCCATCTAGTCTGCCCTTATACTATTTCCTGTATTTTATCTTACAATGGATATATGTTTATCCCAGGCATGTTTAAATTCGGTTACTGTGGATTTACCAACCACGTCTGCTGGAAGTTTGTTCCAAGGATCTACTACTCTTTCAGTAAAATAATATTTTCTCATGTTGCCCTTGATCTTTCCCCCAACTAACCTCAGATTGTGTCCCCTTGTTCTTGTGTTCACTTTCCTATTAAAAACACTTCCCTCCTGAACCCTATTTAACCCTTTGACATATTTAAATGTTTCGATCATGTCCCCCCCTTTTCCTTCTGTCTTCCAGACTATACAGATTGAGTTCATTTAGTCTTGCCTGATACGTTTTATACTTAAGACCTTCCACCATTCTTGTAGCCCGTCTTTGGACCCGTTCAATTTTGTCAATATCTTTTTGTAGGTGAGGTCTCCAGAACTGAACACAGTACTCCAAATGTGGTCTCACCAGCGCTCTGTATAAGGGGATCACAATCTCCCTCTTCCTGCTTGTTATACCTCTAGCTATGCAGCCAAGCATCCTACTTGCCTTTCCTACCGCCTGACCACACTGCTCACCCATTTTGAGACTGTCAGAAATCACTACCACTAAATACTTCTCTTCTGAAGTTTTTGCTAACACAGAATTGCCAATGCAATACTCAGATTGAGGATTCCTTTTCCCCAGGTGCATTATTTTACATTTGGAAACATTAAACTGCAGTTTCCATTGCTTTGACCATTTATCTAGTAAAGCTAAATCATTTACCATATTACAGACCCCTCCAGGAATATCAATCCTATTGCACACTTTAGAGTCATCGGCAAATAGGCAAACCTTCCCTACCAGACCTTCCCCTATGTCACTCACAAACATATTAAAAAGAATAGGACCCAGAACAGACCCTTGTGGCACACCGCTTGTAACCTGTCTCTGCTCAGAATACTCGCCATTAACAATAACTCTCTGATGTTTATGCTTAAACCAGCTTGAAATCCACTGAACTATCCAGGGATTAAGTCCAATCTTCACTAATTTATCCATCAGCTCTTTATGTGGAACCGTATCAAAGGCTTTGCTGAAGTCCAGATAGGCAATATCCACGGCACCACCTTGATCCAACACCTTTGTGACATAGTCAAAGAAATCAATGAGATTAGTCTGACATGATTTGCCTTCAGTAAAGCCATGCTGATTTGGGTCCAATAAGTTATTGTTTTTTAGGTGCTGATTTATCCTCTTTTTGAGTAGAGTCTCCATCATTTTAACTACAACTGATGTCAAGCTAACTGGCCTGTAGTTACCAGCTTCTTCTCTACTGCCCTTCTTGTGGATAGGCACAACACTGGCCATTCTCCAATCCTCAGGAACATCTCCTGTTAACAGGGATTGGTTAAACAAATCAGTAAGGGGGGTAGCAATGACAAATCTGAGTTCTTTAAGAACTCTGGGGTGGATGCCATCTGGACCCATTGCCTTCTCTTCCTCCTCCTCTCCTTTTCCTCCTCCTCTTCCTCCTCCTCTCATTTTTCCTCTTCCTCTTCTCCTTTTCTTTCTCCTCCTCCTTCTCTTCCTCCTCCTCTCCTTTTTCTCCTTCTCTTCCTCTCCTTTTCCTCCTCTTCCTCCTCCTCTCCTTTTTCTCCTCCTCTTCCTCTCCTGCTTTTCTTTCTCCTCCTCCTTCTCTTCCTCCTCCTCTTCCTCTACTTTTCCTCCTCTTCCTCCTCCTCTCAGTTTTCCTCTTCCTCTTCTCCTTTTCTTTCTCCTCCTCCTTCTCTCCTTTTTCTCCTCCTCTTCCTCTCCTTTTCCTCCTCTTCCTCCTGCTTTTCTTTCTCCTCCTCCTTCTCTTCCCCCTCCTCTCCTTTTCCTCCTCCTCTTCCTCTCCTTTTCCTCCTCTTCCTCCTCCTCTCATTTTTCCTCTTCCTCTTCTCCTTTTCTTTCTCCTCCTCCTTCTCTTCCTCCTCCTCTCCTTTTTCTCCTCCTCTTCCTCTCCTTTTCCTCCTCTTCCTCCTCATCTCCTTTTTCTCCTACTCTTCTTCTCCTGCTTTTCTTTCTCCTCCTCCTTCTCTTCCTCCTCCTCTCCTTTTCCTCCTCCTCTTCCTCTCCTTTTCCTTCTCTTCCTCCTCCTCTCATTTTTCCTCTTCCTCTTCTCCTTTTCTTTCTCCTCCTCCTTCTCTTCCTCCTCCTCTCTTTTTTCTCCTCCTCTTCCTCTCCTTTTCCTCCTCTTCCTCCTCCTCTCCTTTTTCTCCTACTCTTCCTCTCCTGCTTTTCTTTCTTCTCCTCCTTCTCTTCCTCCTCCTCTCCTTTCCTCCTCCTCTTCCTCTCCTTTTCCTCCTCTTCCTCCTCCTCTCATTTTCCTCTTCCTCTTCTCCTTTTCTTTCTCCTCTTCCTTCTCTTCCTCCTCCTCTCCTTTTTCTCCTCCTCTTCCTCTCCTTTTCCTCCTCTTCCTCCTCCTCTCCTTTTTCTCCTCCTCTTCCTCTCCTTTTCCTCCTCTTCCTCCTCCTCTCCTTTTTCTCCTCCTCTTCCTCTCCTTTTCCTCCTCTTCCTCCTCCTCTCCTTTTTCTCCTCCTCTTCATCTCCTCCATTTCCTTCTGGTTCTCCTACTCCTGCTCTTCCTTCTCCTCTTCTGCTTTCTCCTCCTCTCCTTTTCCTCCTCCTCTTTCTCTCCTTTTCCTCCTCTTCCTCCTCCTCTCATTTTTCCTCTTCCTCTTCCTCTTCTCCTTTATCCCTTCCTTCCTCTCTTCCTCCCTTTCTCTCTCCCTCTCATTCACTTTTCTCTCCCTTCCCTCCCTCCCTTCCTCCTTTTTTCCTCTCCTCTTTCCCTCCCTCTTTTTCCCTTCTTTCTCTCCACGTCTCCGACGGGCAGACGGCTTTTCTAACCAGCACAAGGCTCAAGCCAGCTGCCCGGGAAAGCCCTGTGCCAGCCAGGAAAGCCGGCTTTACGGGAAAACAGTGTGCTTTTCAAATGCGCTGCTTTCCTGCTGGAACTCTTTCCTGGGCAGGGGGGGGGCGCCTGAACAGAGGCGGCGGTGGCAGGTTCAAGGGACCAACAGCCGGTCCTTTTCGGGGCTGCGTTGTTGCAGCATATGAGGCCATCGCTGCCTCCGCCTCCAGGCGAAGGGATCTCCTCGGTGAATGGCCTCGGAGGCTGCAACAACGCAGCCCCGAAAAGGACCGGCTGTTGGTCCCCTGCGGAGATCCCTTTGCCTGGAGGCGGCAGCGGCCTCAGACACTGCAACAACGCAGCCCCGAAAAGGACCAGCTGTTGGTCCCTTGAACCCGCCGCCGCCGCCTCTGTTCGGGCGAAGGGATCTCCGCAGTGGGCGGCAGCAGCTTGAAGAGACCAACAGCCGATCCTCATTGAGCTGAGTTTCCTTTGGCTTCCTTCGAGGCAGCAGGTGAGCTTTGCAGTTTTGCCTCGAAGGAAGCCAAAGGAAGCTCAGCTCGGGGGCGGGCCTGAAACAGCCGCCGCCTACTCTGCCCCACGCTTCGGCCGCGCCGGGACCAAGTAAGTTGAGGCTAGGCCCGTCGCCCCGGCTCCAAATGCGGGGCCTGGGTGGGCAAGCATTGGGAGGGCCTCGCCGTCGCTTGGCGGGAGAAGAGCTCCCCTCCCCGTGATCTGGGACAGCATGGCCATCAACAAGTTAGTGCGCGGGGGTCCTGATGGCTTGCTTACGGCCCCCTCCAGCCGTTCTTGCAGGGCTTCCAGGCTTCCCGCGGGGCGGCGAAGAAGCAAAAAAGCGGCACTAGAGGGACCAAGACGGTCTGCAGCTGAGCGTCTGGAGGAGGAGGAAGAGGAGGAAAGCCAGGGGGCGGGGAGGAAAGCGGGCCTGCAATTGGCCAATTTCTTTCTTGCCTTCAGGGAGAGGAACTGCTGCTGCTCTGCCATAGGGTGTTTTCCTCCCCGCCCCCTGGCTTTCTTCCTTGCCGCCGCCAGACGCTCAGTAGCAGAGTGGAGGGGAGATTTGGGAGCTTATGGTAAAATCTCGTACGTTGCCGGGGGCCGGGTAAATGGCCTCAATGGGCCGTAGTTTGGGGACCGCTGCCCTAAAGCTCCCCGTTTCTCCAGCCGCGTGTCACCGAAAATGGCTACGCGTGTCAGTGCTGACACGCATGTCATAGGTTCACCATCACTGCCCTAAAGTATTGTTTTTATTTCATGTAATGCCAATTAATCCAGGAGGGAATTTTTTTAAAGAATTAACTAAGATTACTAAAAAAATTATATGGCAAGGTAAAAAACCAAGAATAAAACAAAGTGCACTAGGAGACCGGAAGGAGAGGGGCGGGGCCCCCTTCCAAATTGGAAGCTATGCTTGCTGGGCGGCCGCAGCAGCAGCGAGCAGACGAAGATCGGGCTTTCCCCGCCGCCCACGCAAAGGGGAAACCCCGATTCGGCTCCTCACTGCGCTGCCGAGTAGATCAGCTGCTGGGCGGCCGAAGGAACCTTCCCTGGGTCTTCCCCGCCACCCACGCAAACTCCACCATCTGCGCATGCGCGGCCATGAAAAAAAGGGCGCGCATGCGCAGATGGTGTTTTTACTTCCGCAACCCTACATCGCGAAAAATCGATTATCGCGAGGGGTCTTGGAACGGAACCCTCGCGATAATCAAGGGATCACTGTAGATCTAGACGTGGGATACATAATTGGAAAATAATTAAATCAGTCTCTTTTAAAGAAAATCAAATCGAGATGTTTTGCCACCTAATAGAATTTTAAAGATGTTTCCAAGCACTTCACCCAACTGTTGGAAATGTAAAAAAGAAATTGGTACATACTTTCATACATGGTGGACATGTTCAAAAGCAAAGTTCTATTGGAATAAGGTGGAAAGTTGGTTAAGAGAAATTACAAACAAAGAAATTAGGAAGACCCCAGAATTTTTTTTATTAGGTATTACAGATATTAGGTACAAAAAAGAAACATATTATTTAATAATTCGTATTTTAGTAGCTGCAAGGATTGCTTTTGCACAAAAATGGAAAGAAAAGAAAATTCCAAAAGACAAAGAGGTCTCTAGGAAGATAATGGAATGTGCAGAATTAGATATGATGATGAGACGGTTGAACAACCAAGTAGAAACAGAATTTTATAAAACTTGGCAGAAGATTTACAACTGGTGGAATATAAAAAAAGACTTTTAAAGATATCAAAATAAAGTGTTAAAATAAAGTGTTAAATATATTTTTATTAATATTTTTATTGATTTTTATAATATAAAACACACACACAACATATTACATATAACATGTGCTCAGTGATCCCACCACCAGACAATCATACCCCACCACCAGTTGGGGGTATTTCTTGTATAAATCATTTAAACCCAAGAGTGAAATGTTTCTTTACATATTATAGAGTGATTCCAACTTGTTTCTTATAGCTTGGCCTCGGATCCTACTCACCATATATTGTCTTACCTTGTCCCATCGCCCCATCAGCTGTTGCAAATCAGTTTCATTAATTGAATTCATCCTTTCATCCATAATCTCGAATTGAATGTGGTCCACCATATATCTATACCAATTTTGCATTGTCCATTTTGTTGCATCTTTCCACCCCAAAACTATTACCACCTGAGCGCTTTCTATCGCTGCTTGTTTTATTTCTCTGTATTGTCCCATCTCACTACTTTTTAGTAATACTGCCATTTCCTTAGTAATCATCCATCTTATATTTAATATCCTATTAATATCATCTTGCACTTTTTGCCAAAAGATCTGCACCACTGGGCATTCCCAGAGCATGTGCATAAACACTCCTTTATCTTGGCACCCATGCCAACTGATACCTTTAACGTTCTGCTGAAAGTGTGCAAGTTGAACGTGTGTATAATACCACTTATGTAATATTTTCCTTCTCATTTCCCTAACTCTTGTATTCTTGATTTTCCTACCATATTTTTCATCTACTTGTATTTTCCATCTACTTGTATCTCATTTTGTATCTCATTTTGCCACCATTTAGTCCATCCTTGGATCACATCCCCGTCTGACTTCACTAACATCTTATATATATTGCTTGCTTGCACCTTAGTACCCTCAGTTTTTTCTCTTATTATTTTCTCTAACTCTATCTTCTTCCTTAAATAGTCCTTTTTTATTCTCCCTTTCATTCAGATATTTACATATTGCATTTATTTGTAGCCGTCTTCCCTTACCCAACCACCATTCTATACGATTTCTACTTGGCCTACCATCCTTCTCATATAACTGTTCTATCTTAGTTATCCCTCTTGCCTTCAACTCTCCTATACCCCTATTTAAATTTATTTCATTATCTTTATTTATTACATAAATCGATGACAATTTTGATTTATATAATCCTATTTTTCCCTGCCATTTTTTCCAAATTTCCATAGTCCCTTTCATGGGACCTATTAGTTTATTTAAGTTGCTCCTATTCCACTTTATAAAGATTAATTCTCTATTCTTCATCCCGTTTATCTGTTTTTCCAGTTTCACCTATTTATTCTCGAATAATTGCAACTCCATTAATCTTTCAATTTGAAATGCTTTCCTATACAGCAAGGAATTCCCCATCCATCCTCTTTTTCGTTCGCTATTAACCACTGTTTTCTTATTCTTGGTCTCTTATCTTCTTCAACCCAGTAATTAAGTTTTTTTGTCCCACTCTCTAAACTTGGATGCTGATAACCCCCCCCCCCCCAGCAGTACCTGAAACAGATACATCATTTGGGAATTATCATCATTTTCAAGGCTCTTATTTTAGAGGTTCTCCTTAGCTTTTTCTCTTTCCAGCTCTTCATCTGTTTCAACATTTTCCTCCATATTAATCTATAATTCACCTCCTCAATTTTCGCTGGATTTTTCAATAACCAAATTCCCAGATATTTAATTTTCTTTAGTCCGATCTTCAACCATGATTCTTTCCTGATTACTATCTGCTCTCTCGGACTTGTATTTAAACACATAATCTCTGATTTTTCCATATTGACCGACAATCACGATTCCTGTTTAAACTTTTGTAGAATATTTCTTATATCTTTAATCATCTCCATCTGGGTCTGGGTCAATATAATTGCATCATCTGCAAATAGGTATAATTTCATTTCTATTTCCCCTATTTTGTGTCCTGCCCAAGTGTTATCTTGTCTTATTGCTGTACCTCTACTATTTTGCATTCCTTGAGATTCATATACCCATTTCCAATTTCTATCATTAATCTGTTTCTTTTCTTTTATCTGTTTTTCTTTCTTTTCTTTTATCTGTTTCTGTCAAAATCATAATATCCACCTTATTTTGCTTAGCCATTCTCAATATCCTGTAATGTTTTAAATCAGATCCCAAACCATTTACATTTAAAACCATTATATTACACTCATTCATAATATACAATAATATCCCTTTCCCCCTCTTGTTTCACTCTTGATTTGCTTGTTTTCTCCTTCCTTACCCCAGTCACACCCCCCCCAGTGCCTCCCCTTGTGCTCCCCCCACCAAAGGGGGAGAGGACAAGAAAAAACCTTGTTTTACTTTTTAAAACTTCCTTTATGTTTTTCCCTTCTCCCCCCAACAAAAATAAGAGTTTAGAAACTCAGATCTTAGATTTTCTTTGATCTCCTGAGAATGCTTTACTCCTCTGCTTTCCTTCAGGAAGGATTTATGATGTTTTAAGGAGGAATTTCACCTTTATTTAATATATCAAAAATGAGGCACGTCTAGCCTTGACCATGCACAATCCCTGGTGGACATGTTCAAAAGCAAAGATCTATTGGAATAAGGTGGAAAGATGGTTAAGAGAAATTACAAACAAAGAAATCAGGAAGACCCCAGAATTTTTTAAATTAGGTATTACAGATATTAGGTACAAAAAAGAAAGGTGGCTATCTGCTTTGTTATGTTGAGGCAGGTGTGATGAGCTGATTTGTTGCAGATGTGGCATTTCTTGTACCCTTCATGATCATTGATGATGTCATTGCATTTAAAAAATGGGTTGCTTATGTTATCAAGATTTTTTGGTTGGAGAGTTTGGGGGTTTTTTTGCCTGGCATGTCAGGTCACTGGAATTTATTGCTTTATTGCTTTATAGCACAATGGTTGAAGGGAGAGGGCAATGGAATGTTTATTGCATTATAACAGAAAGTATTGAGCAAGCTCAATAATTAGTTAGAATCAGAGTAAAATCAGAGTAAAATTGCCTTTGGATGTAAATTTTGTGAGACCTATCTTTTCCTCTTCTATTTTTTTTAAATAAATTTTTTATTGGTTTTGCACATTTGTATATAACATAAAACAAACATAAAACAGTGCACAGTGCATGTGCCCATCACCCGACTGACAATACCCACCACCACCAATTAGGGGGGTTCAAATATTTACTAGTTTATGTTCTTTTATTTCCTTAGCTCTAGTTTGCATTTGTTTACTATTCAAAGAGTGATTGGAGTTTATTTTTCGCATTTTCGTCACAAATTCTACTCAACATATAATCTTTCACCTTATTCCATCGTACCATCAGCTTCTCCAATTTGTTTGCATTTGTTTACTATTCAAAGAGTGATTGGAGTTTATTTTTCGCATTTTCGTCACAAATTCTATTCAACATATAATCTTTCACCTTATTCCATCGTACCATCAGCTTCTCCAATTTGTTTTCATCAAAATTGTTTAATCTTATTTCCATGATTTCAAAATGAATGTGATCCACCATGTACCAGTACCAATTCTGTAATGTCCATTTTTAGACTCTTTCCAACCCAATACCACTACCGCTTGAGCGCTTTCAAATGCTGCAGTTTTTATTTCTTTGAATTCTCTTAATTCTCTTTGTTTAACTAATATTGCCATTTCTTTTGTAATTATCCACTTAATATTTAACATTTTATTTATTTCATTCTGCACTTCCTTCCAAAATTTCTAAACTTCGACACACCCCCATAACATATGCATAAAGATTCCTTTCTTTTGGCAACCATGCCAACAATTACCTTTCCCTTTCCTCTGGAAGTGTTAAAGTTGTGCTGGTGTGTAGTACCATTATGTAAAATTTTCCTTCTCATCTCTCTTTTCCTCTTCTATAGACAGCTCTGTTTGTTTTCAAAAGCAAAGGCTTGGAGGTAGATGGGTTTTCTTGCTTTAAGAGCCAGGGTGGCACAGCAAGTAGAGTGCTGTACTGCAGGCCACTGAAGCTGACTGTAGATCTGTTGGTCAGCGGTTCAAATCTCATAGAAACATAGAAGTCTGATGGCAGAAAAAGACCTCATGGTCCAACTAGTCTGCCCTCATACTATTTTCTGTATTTTATCTTAGGATGGATATATGTTTATCCCAGGCATGTTTAAATTCAGTTACTGTGGATTTATGTACCACGTCTGCTGGAAGTTTGTTCCAAGGATCTACTACTCTTTCAGTAAAATAATATTTTCTCATGTTGCTTTTGATCTTTCCCCCAACTAACTTCAGATTGTGTCCCCTTGTTCTTGTGTTCACTTTCCTATTGAAAACACTTCCCTCCTGGACCTTATTTAGCCCTTTAACATATTTAAATGTTTTGATCATGTCCCCCCTTTTCCTTCTGTCCTCCAGACTATACAGATTGAGTTCATTAAGTCTTTCCTGATACGTTTTATGCTTAAGACCTTCCACCATTCTTGTAGCCCGTCTTTGGACCCGTTCAATTTTGTCAATATCTTTTTGTAGGTGAGGTCTCCAGAACTGAACACAGTATTCCAAATGTGGTCTCACCAGCACTCTATATAGCGGGATCATAATCTCCCTCTTCCTGCTTGTTATACCTCTAACTATGCAGCCAAGCATCCTACTTGCTTTCCCTACCGCCTGACTGCACTGTTCACCCCTTTTGAGACTGTCAGAAATCACTACCCCTAAATCCTTCTGAAGTTTTTGCTAGTACAGAACTGCCAATACAATACTCAGATTGAGGATTCCTTTTCCACAAGTGCATTATTTTACATTTGGAAACATTAAACTGCAGTTTCCATTGCTTTGACCATTTATCTAGTAAGGCTAAATCATTTACCATATTGCAGACGCCTCCAGGAATATCAACTTTAGAGTCATCGGCAAATAGGCAAACCTTCCCTACCAAACCTTCCCCTATGTCACTCACAAACATATTAAAAAGAATAGGACCCAGAACAGACCCTTGTGGCACACCGCTTGTAACCTGTCTGTGCTCAGAATACTCGTTATTAACAATAACTCTCTGATGTCTACGCTTCAGACAGCTGCAAATCCATTGAACTATCCAGGGATTAAGTCCAATCTTCACTAATTTATCTATCAGCTCTTTATGTGGAACCGTATCAAAGGCTTTGCTGAAGTCCAGGTAGGCAATATCCACGGCACCACCTTGATCCAACACCTTTGTGACATAGTCAAAGAAATCAATGAGATTAGTCTGACATGATTTGCCTTCAGTAAAGCCATGCTGATTTGGGTCCAATAAGTTATTATTTTTTAGGTGCTGATTTATCCTCTTTTTGAGTAGAGTCTCCATTATTTTAACTACAACTGATGTCAAGCTAACTGGCCTGTAGTTACCAGCTTCTTCTCTACTGCCCTTCTTGTGGATAGGCACAACACTGGCCATTCTCCAATCCTCAGGAACATCACCTGTTAACAGGAATTGGTTAAACAAATCAGTCAAGGGGATAGCAATGACAGATCTGAGTTCTTTAAGAACTCTGGGGTGGATGCCATCTGGACCCATTGCCTTATTTATCTTTAATCATTCAAGTTCTTCTAAGACATCAGCTTCTAAGATCACTGGAGCTGAATCCGTACAGGCCGAAGCAATGCTATATCCCTCTATAGTATTATTTTGTAAGGTATCTTTTGAGAAAACCGGTTCAAGGCTGACTCAACCTTCCATCCTTCCAAGGTGGGTAAAATGAGGACCTGGATTGTGGGGCAATATGCTGACTCTGTTAAAAAGTGCTATTGCTAATATATTGTAAGCCATTCTGAGTCTAAGGAGAAGGGTGGCATAAAATCAAGTTCTAAATAGTTTTTTAGCTGATTTAGTTTTATTTATCTTTGTGGCTAACACTTCCTTTCTTCAGGGCTTTAAGATGCAGATTGAGGTGTACTAACAGCTAATGGATTGATGTGGGGGGGATTCAAAGATTACTTCTTAATGTAGTTGCTTTCAGGAAGAACTTACAGAAAAATCCTTGCAAAAGAAGTTGGGGAAAGAATCTTTCTGGGTTGAAGGAGAGAAAGAGCATCTGGATTCTATGCCTCAGATTCAAGCAATGGAGATTCTTTTCTCATTTGAGATACCTTTATACCTCTTAGATAACTATCTGGTATTAAATACAAATGATACATCAATATAGAAATTTTCTTTTACAATATAGTTTAATGTAAATTTTAAACCCTTCATCCAAATATTTTCCCATTGTTCAAGCATCACATTGTATCCAAAGTTCCTTGCTCACTGAATCATATAATCTTTTACATGTTTATTTTCCAAATTCAATTTCAATGACATTTTATAGATCTTAGCAATAATACATTCATCGTTGCCACATAATAAATTTCCAGTTCATTTTTAACAAAGTCAATTCCATAACATTTTTTATCCAATTTAAACTTTTATTTCAATTGTTGATAGGTAAACAAGTGGCAAACATAACCTTCTGATTCAAGTTCCTCCTTTAGCTTTAATATTGGGTCACCAGAGTTGAAAGATAAAATTTTGTTCTGCAAAAAGTTTATTCCCCCCCCACATCATATTCATACAAATGTCAATGCATGTATGTTACATGCATCTCAAAAACAGTGCCTAATTCCCTATTTCTAGTCATTTCTATATTCATATTAATATCTCTATCTTATTAATGAACTAGCAGTCTGAATTCAAATCTCTCTGTCTCACTCCTCTCCTACATTCTCCACCTCTCCCATCTACCTATGGGGTAGAGCCAGCATCGGGCAAGATGGCTGCTTCCTGTGAAGACTCTATGGGAAGTGATGAACCGCAGCCGATTGGAGACTCTAAATTAGTGTCAAAGCCACGCAGGTGAGTGGTGAAGAAGAGAAGTACTGCTGGGCACACCATAGGGGGTTGCCACAGTCCTCCGAGGAGCCACAGCCCAACTTCTCATCCATCATCTGTTCAGAGGCACCATCAGCTCTGATGGTGAAGCTAGAAGCAAAGATTTGAAGAGTGGATTAAAGTCATCCGGGTGAGAACACATTTTAAAATAATAGCAGCAGAATAAATTGCACTTAACAGACTTGAAATAACTTTTTTCTTCTTGTTTTAACCTGGACAATGTTTTAAAAGAGATGGAGGAAAAAAAGGGAGAATGGAAAGTTTACCCACTTCTAGAATTTAGGCAGTGATTTAAAATAAAAGTTTTTAATTTGGGATATTGTTGAGAAAATTGGATTGCTTACCATGTTTTTAACTTTTAATTGCTGGATTATAATATTTTGTGTAATGTTTTTGGAAATGTTTATAGTCGTCTCTCTTTTTGGATATTTGTTTGGATACTTGCAACAAAGCGAATGCAGTGACATCTAGTATCCATTTTGACTACTTTTTAGATATTTTCTTATATTTTTGAAGTGCAGCTGTGGATTACGTGAGTCTTTCTTTTTTCTAACCTTTTTTGTTTTGATTTTGATTCAGTAAATTTGATTCAGTAAACTGTCAACAGACATTGAACTGAAAAGAACAGTACATTTGAAAACTGTTTTGACTACGTATATAAACATATATCTCTGTCCAACATCTGGTGTTTTTGGTTAAGGTTGGTAGCCTCTGCTGTTTCTTTTTTTTCTCTCTTTGACACACTGAAAGACCTGCTAGATTTTCACTGTCCTTTTTGGTTACAGTGCTTTTTTTGGGAGGAGGGATGTTGGATTAGGGCAAGAAGAGACTGAAGAGTGATTACATACAAAGTTTTTCTTCCCTCTCTTTTCCTCCCCCCCCCTTTACTTTTCTCTTTCTTTTCTGGCTTGCTTCTGATGAATAAATGGATTAGGGAAAGAAGAGCTCGAAGATAGGACATTTTTGTTTTTATTATTTTTTTCTTCTTTTCTTTTTTTGGCTTCCCTTTGACAAATAAATGTACGAGGGCAACAAGAGTCTGAAGACTGGATATTTCTTCTTCTTCTTTTTTTCCTGACCCCCTATTATTGCTTCTTTTTTCCCATCTGGCTTTTTCCCTTTACTTTACCTGGGTCACCTACTTCCACACTAATAATTTGGATTATTAAAAGGTACCTTCATACCTTCCATCAGTGTCCATGCCACCTACACAGACTTTGATACAGAAATTAGTTGATACAACAATACGGGGTGACAGAATTAATATGGAAATGAAGCAAATGATGCAAGGATTATTTGAAGATTTTAAAATAGAAATTGTGGGAAAACTGGAAGAGAGTACTGGCAAAGTAGAGGAAGTATCAAACAAATTGTAATTATTAAGAATTACTCAAAATAAGTTCAACCCATTTCAAATAATTGCATCTTTTAGCAGAGGGGTCTTTTATCTTGTTAACCCTAAGGCAACTTCATTCAGCAATAGATAAGGAATGTAAAAAAAAGTTATAAAATTAACTAATTTGCAATGCTATCTTTGCAAAAAAATTACTATTTGCAAAAATATTGTATAGAAGGTACAGTGGTTAGAGTGCAGTACTGCAGGCTACTTCTGCTGATCACCAGCTGCCAGTAGTTTGGCACATCGAAACTCATCAAGCTCAAGGTTGATTCAGCCTTATCCTTCTGAAGTGGGTAAAATGAGGACCCAGATTGTTGAGGGTAATATGCTAACGGCCAGTGAACCAAACAGGATTTGAGAAATAAATCACATTCCACTCCTGTGCTTTCACACAAGGGTTGATTTATTAACATGGCCAATCTGGCTTCAATGCATGATAATTCCAATACTGATTTTCCTTTCAGTTCCCATCCAGATTAAAGTTCATTTCACATCCCCACACCCACAATTGCAATCATGTGGACAAATCCGGTGCAGGGATTTTTAGCTTCTTCATTTTTTCAGTTGACCTCGGACTCTGCGTAAAGGAATGTGTGTTAGTATAAATCTCTCTCTCTCTCTCACCCCTCCCATTTCCCTATCGCTGCTGTGTCAGGCCAAACCTCTAACTTCACATAATACTTTGGGCCTGACATTAGCTCTGTAAAACTGCTTAGAGAGGGCTGTAATTAGTAGCGGGTTGCTACCGGTATGGATATGGGCACACAGCTTCGTATATCTGGTGCATGAGTACATGCATCAGAGTGAGATTTTGCTTCTGTGCATGCCCGGAAGCAAAACAAAATCAATGAAATCTCACACACATGTGTATCCCCTTGCAAGATTTTGCTTTCTGCATATGCGCTGAAGCAAAATCTCACTCGGACGCGCCTGCTCCTGCCAGAGGCACAAACCTGCATGCCCTTCTCTGTATCAATAGCAACCCACTACTGGCTGTAAAGCATTATGAAGTGGTATATAAGTCTACTTTATCTTGGGTACAGAGTACAATGGCATCCAATGCAAAGTTGACTGATCAGAACTCAGCAGTAATTTCCAAACTTTTTTTTGTCTTGACATAGCTCTTAAGCCCCAACTTAACTGAAATCTTTCAAATACAAGACCCAGAATATCTAAATATAAATCTATTTTGTGCATATTTGGTTGAAACCACTCATATTTATCTATCTATCTATCTATCTATCTATCTATCATTCTATCTACATACTTAATTACTTTTTTCTTTCTTTGGTACATACACAAAATAATAATAAATGAAAAATAAAATTATTCATAATAAAATATATATAAAAGTTATATTATAAATAACATTTATTTGGATCAATGAGAAGGATGAAATTGTTTGTGCTGAGATAACAGATCATCATAATTTGATTCCCTGGTTGTTCATTTTAATCTGAGATCCAGTTCCCCAATAGTCTGTTCCTTTTTTTCGATTTCATGTGTACAAATGCTGAAAAAGCAACTTCACATAAATATGCAGTTGGAAAAGGCAAGATGTATTTCAGAACTTTTTCTGTTAAAACCGGATAGACATTTTGAATTTGTAACCAGAATTATGTTAAAGTACACTCTTTATGTTTATTTTTCAAGAATCCATCTGAAGCCAATTCCAACAATTGCTCTTCTTCTGCATGCGACAAACCTTCTGGCATGGATTTTGTGCTAATATTAAATGGATATCTTATCCATTCAATATTTTTGTTTAAATCAGGGAAATAATATTTCAAGCCCACTTGCAAACTCTCCAAATGCTGTGTTATGCATTTCAGAGTATCAGCATCAATTTTAGTAGCCGAACTTGTTATAAATTCACGAAGAGAGGGAAACGAGTCTACTTCTCCATTACCAATTCTCTTTTGCCATAAATTTAGTTTTGCGATGGCAATGTTCACTTTATCTTGAATGTGAAACAATGAAATTTCTTTGTCTTGTAACAATAAGTTGAAGCAATTTAAAACAGATAATATGCTAGTTTACAAAGCCATTTCCAGTCATGTAAACAATTTCTCAACTCAAATCTATCATTAAGAAAACTTTGAAGTTCATGTCTAAGTTCAAACAATCGATTTAGAATTTTTCTTGGGATAGCCAACGAACATCAATATGAAAAAGAAGCTGGGTATGACTACTTCCCATTTCTTGCATTCAAAGGATGGTTTTTACCGTATTTTTCGCTCTATAAGATGCACCTGCTGATAAGACGCACCTAGATTTTAGAGGAGGAAAATAGAAAAAAAATATTTTGAGCCAAAAAGGGGAGAGGAAGAGAGGAAGGAGTGAAAGAAGGGAGTGAGGGAGGAAAGAAGGGAGGAAGGTAAAGGAAAGCAAAAAATGGAGGGAGGAAAGGAAGGAAGGAAAGAAAGAAAGAAAGGGGGAAGGGACAGGAACAGAGGAAGGAAGCAAGGAAACTTATGAAAGGGGAGAATAAGAGAGGAAGGACTGAAGGGAGGGAGGGAGGGAAGAAGGTAGGAAGGAGAAAGAAAAGAAGAAATAGAGGAAGGGAAGGTAAAAGAGAGAAAGAAAAAGAGCAAGAAAGAAAGCAAGAAAGAGAGAAAGAAAATGAAAGAGAAATAAAAATAGAGAGGGGGAATGAAAGAAATGGAAGGAGGGAAGGAAGGAGAGAAAGCAAGAGAAAGAAAGAAAGCAAGAGAAAGAAAAAAGAATGAAAGAGCAAGAGAGCAAGAGAGAAAAAGAAAGAAAGAGAGAAAGAAAGAAAGAAAGGCAACTTCAAAGAAAGGCTCACTGAGCATCTCTCACTCTCTCTCTCTTTCTATCCCTCTTTCTTTCTCTTCCTTTCTCTCCTCTTCCTTTATCTCCTCTCTCTCCCTCCCTCTCTCTTTCTCTCCCCCCTCTCTCCCCCTTTCCCTCTCTCTCTCTCTCCCTCTCTTGCTATCTCTCCCCCCTCTCCCTCTCTCTTTCTCTCCCCCCTCTCCCCCCTTTCCCTCTCTCTTTCTCCCTCTCCCTCTCTTTCTCTCTCTCCCCCTCTCTCTTTCTCTCTCTCTCCCCCTCTTTCTCTCTCTTCTTCTCACTTTCTCTCTCTTGTTTTCTTTCTGTCTCTTTTTCTTTCTCTCTCTCTCACTCTTTCTCTCTTTTTTTCTTTCTCACGCTCTTTCTTTCTCTTGTTCTCTCTCTCTTGCTATCTCTTTCTCTCCCCCCCTTTCTCTCACTCTCTCTTTCTCACTTTCTCTCTATCTTGCTGTCTGTTGCTCTCACTCACTCTCATTCTCTCTCTGTTCTTCTCAGCGGTGACGGGGCCGGCGAAGGTGATATTCAATGTCGGGGGCGCTCGGGCGGAATATTCAAAATAAGAAAAACCTTCGCCGGCAAAGGCTTTTCTTATTTTGAATATTCCGAGTGGGCTAGCAGGGAGATAGGGAGCTCGCGCAACCGCCCGTGCGCCCCCGACATTGAAGACCTCCGCTGAGAAAAACCTTTGCCGGCATTTCCTCGCGGCGGGCGGAGAGAGGGAAGGGGGGGCAGCGGCGTCCCTCCTGGCCGACCCTCCCCACCTCCTGCAAATGCGGCGGGCGGCAGGGGGAGAGCGAGGAACCGGTTCTGGTGGGCGCGGGGCTTGGCTGGCTGGCTGGCAGGGGGAGCGCCGCTGGTGGTGTGGAGGGAGACCCTCCTCCGGGAGGGAGGGGGCCAGGCAGCAGCTAGCCAGCCAGCCAGCGGGATGGCGCTTCCGAGTTCGCAGCCTCCCCCCCCTCCCTGCCTGCATCTTCGCTCCATAAGACGGGGCTGATTTTTCTTCCTACTTTAGGAGGAAAAAAACTGCGTCTTATGGAGCGAAAAATACGGTAACATTTTAATGATTTTCACACTTTCATCCAGAACTTTCTGTAGATCAGCGGGCATCTTACATGTTGCCAAAGCCTCGCTGTGTATGCAGCAATGTGTGGATATGACATTTGGAACAACATTTTGAATTCTTGCAACGAGTCCTTTATTAATTCTGATCATATTTTTTGCTCCATATGTACTTATTCCAACACATCTATTCCAATCAATTTTGTTCTCTTGCATAAATTTATCCATAACATTAAAGATATCTTCTCCTGTTGTGTGACCTAATAAAGGCTGGCAAAATAAAAAGTTGTCATGAATTTCAGTGAACTCATCGACTTGCAATGCATAATAACGACTTTGAGAAATATCTGATAATAACATCTGTTTCACATTATTAGACATATCAATGATTCGTTGATGAACCATTTATTTATTTATTTATTATTTATTTAGATTTGTATGCCGCCCCTCTCCGAAGACTCGGGGTGGCTCACAACAAGATAGAACAAATCATAAATAATCCAAATAACTTTAAAATATTTAAAGATTTAAAAGAGCCCCATATACTAACAGACACACACAGAAGCATACCATGTATAAATTGAACATGCCCGGGGGAGGTGTTTCAATTCCCCCATGCCTGACGGCAAAGGTGGTTTTTAAGGAGTTTACGGAAGGCAGGAAGAGTAGGGGCAGTTCTAATCTCTGGGGGGAGTTGGTTCCAGAGAGTCGGTGCTGCCACAGAGAAGGCTCTTCCCCTGGGGCCCGCCAACTGTCATTGTTTAGTTGACGGGACCCGGAGAAGGCCCACTCTGTGGGACCTAATCGGTCGCTGGGATTCGTGCGGCAGGAGGCGGTCTTGGAGATATTCTGGTCCAGTGCCATGAAGGGCTTTAAAGGTCATAACCAACACTTTGAATTGTGACTGGAAATTGATCAGCAGCCAATGCAGACTGCGGAGTGATGGTGAAACATGGGCATACCTAGGTAAGCCCATGACTGCTCTCGAAGCTGCATTCTGCACGATCTGAAGTTTCCGAACACTTTTCAAAGGTAGCCCCATGTAGAGAGCATTACAGTTGTCGAACCTCGAGGTGATGAGGGCATGAGTGACTGTGAGCAATGAGTCCCGGTCCAGATAGGGCCGCAACTGGTGCACCAGGCGAACCTGGGCAAACGCCCCCCTTGCCATAGCTGAAAGATGGTTCTCTAATGTGAGCTGTGGATCGAGGAGGACGCCCAAGTTGCGGACCCTCTCTGAGGGGGTCAATAATCCCCCCCCAGGGTAATGGACGGACAGATGGAATTGTGCTTGGGAGGCAAAACCCACAACCACTCCGTCTTATCCGGGTTGAGTTTGAGTCTGTTGACACCCATCCAGGCCCCAACAGCCTCCAGGCACCGGCACATCACTTCCACTGCTTCGTTGACTGGACATGGGGTGGAGATGTAAAGCTGGGTATCATCAGCGTATTAATGATACCTCACCCCATGTCCTTGGATGATCTCACCCAGCAGTTTCATGTAGATATTAAATAGCAGGGGGGAGAGGACCGACCCCTGAGGCACCCCACAAGGGAGAGACCTCAGAGCCGACCTCTGACCCCCCACTAACACCGACTGCGACCGGCCAGAGAGGTAGGAGGAGAACCACTAAAGAACAGTGCCTCCCACCCCCAACCCCTCCAGCCGGTGCAGAAGGATACCATGGTCGATGGTATCGAAAGCCACTGAGAGGTCAAGGAGCACCAGGACAGAGGATAAACCCCTGTCCCGGGCCCACCAGAGATCATCCATCAACGCGACGAAAGCAGTTTCCGTGCTGTAACCGGGCCTGAAACCCGACTGCTGGGGACCTAGATAATCGGCTTCTTCCAAGGACCGTTGGAGCTGGAGTGCCACCACCTTCTCAACAACCTTCCCCATAAAGGGAAGGTTGGAGACTGGACGATAGTTATTAAGTACGGCTGGGTCCAGGGAAGGCTTCTTGAGGAGGGGGCGCACGAGCGCTTCTTTATAGAGTGTTGGAAAAACTCCCCTCCCCAAGGAAGCGTTGGTAATCTCCTGGACCCAGCTCCGTGTCACCTCCCTGCTGGCCGAGACCAGCCAGGAGGGACACGGATCCAGTAAACAGGTGGCGGAACTCACAGCTCCAATGGCCTTGTCCACTTCATCAGGTGTCACCAGATCAAACTCTTCCCAGACAGGTGGACAAGTACGTGCCCCAGTCACCTCGACTGACTCGTTGTCAGTCGACTCTGTTTTCCAATTGGAGTCGAGATCAGCCCGGATCTGAGCGACTTTATCAGCGAAAAACGTGTTAAAATCCTCGGCACTGCTCTGCAAGGGCTCCCCAACTCCCCCCTGGTTAAGAAGGGAGCGGGTCACCCTAAACAGAGCGGCTGGGCGGGATTCCGCTGATGCAATCAAGGCGGCATGGTACGCGCATCTTGCCGCCTTGAGCGCCACTTTGTAAGTCTTAATAAAAGCTCTTACAAGTGTTCGATCAGATTCAGACCTACTCTTCCTCCATTGCTTCTCTAGACGTCTCTTTTGGCGTTTCAACTCCCGGAGCTCCTCGTTGAACCATGGGGCTCTATGGGGTCTAGCGCCATGGAGAGGTCGCAAAGGCGCAATCTGGTCAAGAGCCTCCGCCGCAGCCCTGTTCCAGGCCTCCGCAACAGACTCCGCCGAACTGTGGACGAGTGCCTCTGGAATAACCCCAAGTGCCATCTGAAAGCCCTCTGGGTCCATCAGGCGTCTGGGGCGGAACATCTTAATTGGTTCCGCCTCCCTGCGGGGAAGGATTGGAGCCAGGAAGTCAAGCCGTAGTAGAAAATGGTCTGACCATGACAAAGGCAATGCTTCTAAGCCCCTTAGTCTCAGACCATTACTCAATTGCTCGGGAAGAAATACCATGTCAGGTGCATGCCCTCCCTCGTGAGTCAGACCCTGAACTACTTGAGTCAGGTCCATGGCTGTCATGGTGGTCATGAACTCCTGTGCCAACCCATATTATTTGAGAGAGGAACGTGGTCAAAAGTTTGTTTCCCTCTATCTCCTATCATTACTTCTGCCATTATCTTGGCTGCAGGCTTGATTAAAATTTCACCAATGGTTTCCGCTGCACTACATTTTGCAATTAAAAGCGACACGCGATACGAAGCTTCTATTATTCTTTGATTACCACCTCCTGTCAAACCCAGCATTACTTTTTGAGACTGATTTAAATCCTTAAGTTTATTTTCAAAAAAATCTATGGGTTTATCTTTGTACTGATTATGGTTTGTCTCAAAATGGCACTTTAAGTTGGATGGTTTCATGCTTTTGTTTGTTAGATTTTCAAAACAAATGATGCAAAGTGGAATAGGCTCATTTTCATCTCCGGTCCATGAGAATCCAAATTTAAGATATTCTTTGTCGTACTTGTGAGTTTTCCTTGAAGTTGATTCATTGTTAATTTCATTATTTTCTGTTTGTTGATTGCCACTATAATCATTATCTTCTTTCAGTGTAGTAGTTCCAGATTTTAACCAACGATCCATAATCTATGTTAGGAATAAAAATTATATTTTATAAAAATAATCAAAATCAGCAGGACTTACTAAAGCACATAACAAACCTTTCCTATAAGAAAATTCACATAACAGCTAAAAATACACAGGTGCCTGAAGAAGCCAGTAACTATTAATGAAGTAAGTTGTCTCTGTAACGATGTGCGGTATATTCACGCTGTGTCACACTGGACCATCTCACACCTCACAAGACTCTCTTGACTTGACTCATGAGAACATAGAGTTAGGCGCAGCTAACCACAGTGCAGTGTATATTCCCACCAAACTCTGGTGCAATGTTTACCCCCACCAAACTCTTCCCACTGGGGGTATGCATACCACATTTTGGGAAACACTGGTTTAATGGATTCCTCCCTCTTTGAAGTTCTCTGAAGCTTGGTGAGTATTAATTGTTTCCCTGAGAAATTCTATCTTTCCATTTAATTGCCATATCTAGGACTCTGCCTCTAAATTTTGTTCAGGAGACATAATTGATCCTTCCAGATTAAAATAATTCATGTAGATGTAAGAGGCTACTTCCTCTGTTACATTTGAAGAAAATTTAAACAAAGGAAATGAAAAATAATGGAGAATAATGTTAGTGTTTATGCCAAAGTCTTTGTTTATTTTATTTAATAATAACATAAATAGCCACTATCTCTATAGTTCACAATCATAAAATAAAACATCTAGCTACAATAAAACATATTTTAGTCAAAAGACCGGGCTCCCACAATTTAATTTCCTATGCAACCCACAACTAGGTCATCTCACAAATTTTACCATATCGCTTTAGGGACTGGTGTGAGGAAAGGTTGAAGAAACTAAATACTTTTATCTTGGAAAAGGTATAAATTTAAATCCAAGTGTAAATTTTGCACCAATAGATCATGAGTGTCTTTGGATAATTATTATTTCATAACAGAACTTTGGATATAATGACAGGCTTAATGTCGGGGTTCCAAGAAAACAATTTTTTTTAAAGAACCAGACACACATATTTGTGCTCTCTGTGAATCAGGAAATTAAAGCATTTGAGGGAAAGAATAAATAACTTACAACTACTTCTATTTGTATTACATAGACACATTGCGGGTCAGTGTAATTAAATGTAGTCATTGATCTGAACTTGGTGTGCCAGAATATATGGAGTCAGTAAGGAGAACGGGAGACCTGCAGCCATCTTGCCATGGCCATTGTGCTATGGCCAACCCAGCATGACCATCTTGGGAGGATCATGCTGTTGCCAACTCACTGCAGGATACCTTGCTGAGGGATAATTCCATACAGGATAACTCATGCAATAAACGTTATCTGATACTGTTTCTTTGACATTATTTATATTAACAAAAAAAATCAACTAGTGAGTAGTCCCACAGCAAGTTGGCTGTGGTGAGTTGTCCTAGACTCTCAGTAAATGACTTTTTCAAAGTCTAAGCTAAATATGCCTAAAGATACCTTAATGTGGGCCAGTCCAATTAGGTCTTAGAAAATATTCAGTGAGAACTGGGGGCACTTAACTCTATGCCTGAGAAATTTCTTTGTGAAGTATGGGGCTCTTTGAGAGCTGCCTAAATTGATTTTTTTTGTAAGACCATTAATCATACCAAATTTTCTTGAGCAAGATTAATTTAATGTACTGATCTATTTATTCATCTTGACTGAACTGATTTGAATGAATTGATTTTAGTGACAGAATTATAATGTACTGTAACTGTGATTAAAACAGTAACTGTAATAATTGTAATATAAGCAATACTTAGGTAAGTCTTCTAAAATAAAATACGGAAGCATTCTACTGCATTTTGAAGGCACTTAAAATGTCCCAATTTAAACCTGGGAAAAAACCATCTGCACCACAACCGCAAACTCCACAGAACCAACGTACTGAAGTAGCAATGACCGATAAGGCACTTACTCCTCAGACATCAGATTCAGTCATCACATCGATACAAGAAATGATGTCAAAGATGCAGCAGTCTAGGGAGGGGGCAGAGCTAAGCTGAAGTGACACAATGGGTAGCCTGTTGAACTGGGGCTGATTGGGGTCCCACAATGTGGACTATCCTGGCTTGGAGAGTCAGGTGAGAGAGGGGAACATCTGGGGAACCATAGGATATTGCAAAATCCTGCAGGAAGCCAGTTCCCTGACCAATAGCCTGCTGGAAGTAACCTGTTACCTGAAGTTTCAGAAATGGAAGGCGAGGGGATTATTATCATCCATAAAGCCATCTGGTGAGAGAATTGTTTTGGGTTTTTAAAATCTGGACTTTGGAGGGAAGAGATATATTGGAGGTTTCTTAAAATCTGATTTGGAACTGTTTTTTGGTGAGGGAGAGATGTGAAAACACCAAAACTTTGATTTCTGGCTCAGTGGCGGGGAAAGCTTTCTGCATTGGCGTCTCTCCTGAATGTTGCATTTAAAGTGCCAGAATGATATGCTAACAGCATTTTTGTAAAGTGCTACAACTCTAAAGAAACTGATATTTTAAAGAGAAAATTATTATTATGGATTTTCAGCATTTACTGTTTTTCTTTCATATTTTCACATTTTAAGATATTTAAAATACTTCCGAAAGATGCATCATGGGAAAGTAGCCTTGATATTTTGCTATATTTAATAATAAAGCCAGGTGCAGCTTACTGACTCAGTGTATTATTCTTTCAAAGTGATAAACAGGTTTTTTTCCTTCTCTTTTGAAAAGCACAATAACTCTGCTTCTTGGTTTAAGGCTTCTGTATGATATTTCAGCTAAAAGACCCTTTAAGGGTTATATTTATAATCCTATAATCAATAAACATAGTGTATATATATTTTAGACACTACAATTTTATACCCAGCTACTTTTTCGATTTAAACCGTGATTTTATTTTCACCATAATTCAAGTTTATTTTTTTTAAAAAAAATTAATTAATTTTTGTATTTGATTTTTAATTTTTAAATGTTTAAATGTTTAAATCCTTATTTTTGATTTTTTTAGGCCTTTATTATACTTCATTTTTTTCATTCTTTTCATTTCATTTTCATTTTCTTCAATTTTTTCATTTATCTTATTATTTTTACTAGATTTTGATTTTGATAGCTTCTTCTGGAGAATTGGCTTTTATATTACTCTTTTTATCAGAACCTAATTTAAGTGTTGGGTCTGACTAGTTATTTTTCTGGGGGGGGGTGTCCATCACTGGATTTTTCCACTCATTGGATTATATTTGATTTTTTTTGGATTATTTTCAATTTTTTCAAAAAACTAGTTCTTTATTTTATCGGATGTTTTTAACACCGGGTTTGTATACCCACCCTCTGGATTACTACTTTGTTTTTGTTTTTAATTAATGGATGTTTCTATCTATTCATTGGATTATATTTCATTTTTTGGATTTTTTTTTAAAAATTGAAATGATTTTTTGATTTTATCGGGTGTTTTTAACACCGGGTTTGTATACCCACCCTTTGGGTTATTGCCTTGTGTTTTTTTGATTAATGGATTTTTCCACCTATGCATTGGATTATATTTGATTTTTTTGGATTATTTTTTATTTTTTAAAAACTACTTTTTTATTTTATCAGGTGATTTCAACACCAGGTTTGTATACCCATCCTTTGGATTATTACCTGATTGGTTTTTAAGAAAGACTATTGATTTTAAACCCAAGATATACCTTCTGGGTATTTTACCAGATAATTTTGATAAAGAAGAGACATATTTAATTATACATATAATTACTGCAGCTAGGATTGTATATGCACAATGTTGGAAATTAAAGAGGATACCAACAGAAAGGGAAGTTTTGAAAAAATTATGGATTGTGCAGAGATGAGTAGATTGACTTTGAAACTTAAAGAAAAACAAGACTCTGATTATTATAAAATTTGGGGGAAGTTTTATGATTGAATAGAAAATTAAGAGATACATTATGTATGTATTAGTAATTGGTTAATTTTGGAAAAATAGAAACAAGTGAATTTGATTCAAGCTTTGCAAGCCAGATGGCAAAGATGAGAAATGGTGGTAGCACTATATAATGATATAACACAAAATGTACTTATTGTTTAGATTTAAACATATAGAACTTTATTTTATGATGTAGGTTACATAATATGAATAGTTTCTTTTACTAATATATATATATATATATATATATATATATATATATATATATAATCAATTATATGATATAAGATTAAATTTAGATAAAAGAGATTTATTATTCTTTATATTGTTGTAACCTTTAGTAGTAAGATGGTGAGGGAAAATTTTTAATTTAGAATTTTAAGAATTGCTAATAATGTATAAAATTAACAGAAAATTTTATATGGGAAGAGAGATAAGACCCTCCATGGAGCGAGTGATGAGAAAAGAAAAAGTTTGTATACGATTGATTTTAAGCATTGTTGTTGTGTTTATAACCATATATTGTTTTATGTCATGGTGGAGAAAAATAAAAAAAATACATCAGAAAAAAAGATGCAGCTGGGAATATGGAGGTGATGAGATATTGGTGGTGATGAGAATATGGAGGTGATGAGACAATATTAAAAGAGTCGAAGATAGGGTAGGCAAATTAGATGAAAAGATGGAACTCTTTCAGGAAGCTTTAACAAAAAATGATGAAAGAATGAAAAATCTAGAAGAGAAAAGTGAGAGGATTGAAGCAAAATTTCAGGAGACAGAAAAGCAAACAATATTGGCCCCTAGGGGCCTGGAAGAAGTGATACTGAACTTCGAATTAGAAAAATCATCTTTCTACCTCTGCTTTCAAAATATTCAAGAAAGTAGAGACGAACATCTCCCCGGAATAATGGCGGAAATTGTGACAGACATTATGGAAACAACACTGCAAAAGGCGCTAAAAGAAATGGACGAAATATATAGAGTCTACACCAGCTATGCCCGATGGAATAAACTTCCAAAAGAAATTCACATGAGATTTGCTAAGAAGGCAGCCAGGGACGAGGTCTATAATGCTGTCAGAGGTAACACGCTTACCTACAAGGGGAAAGAAGTGATAGTTCTAAAACAAATCCCGAAACCTGTCTGAGAAAAAAGAAGATCTTACCAATTCCTCTCTTCTAAACTAAACCACATAGAGTTCCCTTTAGATGTCTGATTCCGGAGGGAATGTTAATCACACTACTCGATAAAAAACAGAATAAATTCCTCGGAAGAAGCAAGGGAGTTTTATGAACAACACATTAAAGAAATAGAGAAACATGAGGTCAGAGAAGAAAGAAGAGAGGGGGAGACAAAGGATGAGATAAGCTCACAAGAAAGCCTGCTGGACACAGAAAAAAGGGAGCTCAGGATAACAACGACAGAGAGAGAGCTATCACCAGATCGAAAACAGCTGGAAAGGAACAAAAGTAAAAGGGAAAGGAAAAAGTAAATAATAATGGATGAAATAAGATTGCTTTCAATAAACATAAATGGCTTAAATGTTACAAGAAAAAGGAATAAAGTCTATTATAAACTAATAAAGCAAAATTGTGACATAATTTGTATTCAAGAAACTCATATAAAAAAAGGACAACAACAATTATTAGAGAATTCAAAATTGGGTAACCTATAGGTAACAATGGCACCAGTAAAAAAAAGGGGGATTGCTGTTTATATAAAGCCATGGTTAAATTCAAAATTAATATATGCTGACAAGGATGGCAGAATTCTGATTGTCCAGATTAATAAAGGAGTCAAAACTGCCACAATTGTAAACATATATGCACCAAGTATAAATTAAAAAAAATTCTATACAAAAATGTACACAAAACTGCAGGAAATAAAATGGGAAAAACTGTTTGTTATTGGTGATTGTAATGCAATAGTGGACAGGAAAAGAGATTATAAAACAAAGAATAAAAGAAAAAAGAAAATAAGGAAAACATTACCTGATACCTATCTGCCGATGTCAGAGGAGTATCAATTAAAAGATTTATGGAGATATTTCTATCCAAATACCTCTAACTACACTTTTTTTTCAAACCCACATCAATCCTGGTCCAGAATAGACATGGCCTGGGCAAATCAGGATTTAATAAATCAAACAACAGAATGTGAAATTCTTCCTAATACGTGGGCAGACCATAATAATCTAAGTATAAAATGGAAAGATCCTGAAAAAAATGTTACCAAAAGGTGGATATTAAATCAGACAATAATCAAAGAGAAAGCATATGCTAATATGCTGGAAAAAGAATTAAAAATCTTCTTACCGATAAATAAAAATGATGACACCACAATATTCAACCTATGGGATACTATAAAAGCCTACATCCAGGGCCGCCGATAGGCCAGCATTACTGCTACTGGCATCAGTGGCCCGCCCAAATTGAAAAATGGGGGAGGGGCGGCGATTGAAGAAGACCGGTAACATCTGGGAAGGGATAAATATAAGCATTGGCGAGGTTAAGAAATCTTAAGCGGTGTGATGGTGAGTTGGAGTGCTAAGGAAGCTAATTGGATTCGGTTGCAAATTTGTTACGATCGGGACCAGAAAAAGCCAGAAATAGATGGCAGCAGCTGTTCGTGAATGGTGGCATAAAGCAAGAGCACAGTATTTCCTTTGTCTGTTACTTATGTTTATTCTCTCCTTCTCTCCAGGTTCATTTTCTAATATTTGGTAATTTCATTTTCACAACCTTAAGATTTTTCTTTTCATTTAGTTAATTGATTAAGTTGTTTTTTTATATATAGATAAGAGTGAAATATTAAAATAAGGTCTTTCTAGATAAATTGATATATTGATTCATAATTATATATTCATTTACATTTTATATTGTTATTTTAAAATAGATTGAAAGTTTTTAAATTAGTATTGATAAAGTATAAGAAATGCTAAGTGGTTTAAGTAGAAGTAAGGGAGGCAATATACAAATACATTTGTGATATATAATATTAGTAAAATTGGATTGTATTGAAGTTTATTGGAGTTTTCTCCTCTTTTAAATTAAATTAATTAATTAAAAAAGCAATTGGTAGAAAAGCAAAGAAAGACTGCAGAAGAGTACTATTTAAGATCCAATTAGGATGTCAAGTACATCCACATATACAAAGACTATTAAAAAACAAACTTTAACCTCTGCTACTTCACCTCAAGTATCACCCCAGCCATCTCGTGTACATCAAAGCATCTCTGCAACTATGTCAGCAAAAGAAAAAGAGAAAGAAAAAGCACAAGCACAACCCACTCTCCAAACAATACAGGAGACACTGATTGCAATGAAAGACTTTATGCTAAAATCTCAAGAAGATGCAAATCAACAACGTGAAGGATTAAAGGCTGAAATAGGAGAATTAAAAGCTGATACAGGAGAAATGAAGAAGAAGATGAAAGAAATACAACAGATCTTGAAAGAGAATGAACAAAGAATAAAGGCAGTAGAAGAAAAGACTGGAAAAATAGAAAAAAGAATGGATTATTTTGAAGGCAGATCTGACTCTGTGAATGAAAGATACGACGAATCAACCATACATCTTGAAATACAACGAGCATCATACGGTTTAAGATTCCAGAATATTACAGAAGAAAAAGATGAAGATTTGCAAGCAAAAATGGCAGAAGTAATTGGAGGAATCCTTCAGATGGATCCGACGGAACTAACATAAGAGATTGATGAAGTCTTCAGAGTACAAACTAACTATGTACGTCGTCACAATCTACCAAGAGAAGTCCACATCAAATTTGTTAGAAGAACTATAAGAGACCACATCTTAAAGTGGACAAGAAATGAAAAATTACAAGATAAAGGAAAAGAAATTACAATATTGAAACAAGTTCCAAGAAGAGTAAGAGAAAGCAGAAGGGATTATTATTTTTTGACTAAAATTCTCATTAAGGAAAATATAAAATTTCGCCGGCTCATTCCAGAAAGACTCTCATTATACTGGCAATCACAAAGATATAAAATAGAAAATTTGGAAGAGGCAAGACATTGCTATGAAACAAGTGGAATAAGCAAATTTGAACAACCAATGAAAGAAGTACTAGAAAGAAGAGAAGACGAGTCAGGTGACATCACCCAGGGGAGAGAGGAGGAATCAGGTGCAAGAAGAAAACAACCACAGTGCGAATCTAAAGATACAAAGAAATACTGCAAGTAATCATGTCAAAAGACTTTAAAATCTTTTCTATAAATGTAAATGGTTTAAATGAACCAAGAAAAAGGAAACAAATATTTACTAAAATCAAAACACAAGAAGCACAGATAGTAATTTTACAAGAAGTTCATATTAAAAGGACAAATTGAAAATTATTACTAAATTCTAAAATTGGAAATATGTATGCTACATTGGCAAATCAAAGAAAAAGAGGGATAGCTTTATATGTTGAAAACTCCATAAACTCCAAACAACTGTATGCTGATCAAGAGGGTAGAATATTAATTGTACAGATAAATATTGAGCCCAAACGGCTTGTTATTGTCTCAATTTATGCGCCTAATGAAAAATCAAATGACATTTTACAAGCAATTGCATCAAAAAATAAATGAACTAAATATTGAGAATATGATTATAATTGGTGATTTTAATGCAATTTCAAATAGATCATTAGACCATTCGGGGGGGGGGGGAATAAGAAAAAAAAGAAAAATATATTACCAACTACCTTTCAAAAAATAAAATCTGAGTTATTATTAAACGATATTTGGAGGGAAAGACACCCCCAAACTAGACAATACACTTTTTATTCAAACCCCCATAAAATTTGGACAAGAATAGATATGGCGTGGGCTTCAAAAGTAACTTCAGAACAAATAAAAGAGATTGAGATAGATACAAATACATGGGCTGATCACAACCCTTTATTGGTATACTTGAAAAGTAATAAGAAATACTGAAATTGGCAAATGAATAGAAATATTATAAGAGACTTACAATATAAAGAATTGATAGAAAAAGAACTAAAGGTTTTTTTTTTAAATAAATAAAAACTCAGAAACTTCCCATCAAAATTCATGGGATACCAGAAAGGTGTATATTAGAGAAATTACAATTTCTTATACAGCGAAAGTAAATAAAGAAAAAAAGATACAATATGAACAATTAATTACTGAATTAAAACAACTAGAGATTATATTGCAACATAACGCTAAGAATAAGGAGATTAAGGGAAAGATAGAAATGGTTATACATAAAATTAAACTTATTGAGCAATGTCAAATAGCGGAAAAGATAAAAAGAGCTAAACAACACTACTTTGAACATGCTAATAAGCCAGGAAGATGGCTTGCATATAAATTAAGGAAACATAGACAATCAAAAATAATTAAAGAGTTAGAAATGAAAATGGAAAGATAAAATATAACATAGAAGAGAAAGCAAAAATAGTACAAGAATTTTATAAAGAATTATATAAAAAAGAAGATATTAATGAAGAAGAAAATTTTAATTACTTAGAATCTTTAAAATTACCACAATTGACGGAAGAACAACAGGAAAGTCTGGATAGTCCAGTAACAATCGAGGAACTTCAAAGTACTATTAATAAGCAAAAAAATAATAAAGAAACTGGGCCTGATGCCATACCGGCAGAATGGTACAAAATAAATAGTGAAGTAATAATAAATAATATGTTGGAAATTTTTAATAAAAGTAGAATGGACGGCAAAATTCCTAAATCGTGGTCAGACTCTTTAATAACTTTAATTCACAAGCCAGGAACTGGCAAGGAAAAGATAAAGAATTATAGACCAATATCATTATTAAATGTAGATTATAAAATATTTACCTCTATATATGCAAATATGCTTAAAAAGATTCTAAATGAGAAAATACATCAAGATCAAAATGGATTCTTACCAGGCAGATAAATTAAAAATAATCTTAGAATGATTATTAATACATTAGAATATTATGAGCAACATTATGGAAAGCCAGTAGCGTTAATGTTCCTCGACACAAAAAAAAGCCTTTGATAATGTAAACTGGACTTTTATAAAAATGCAACTAAATAAAATGAAATTTGGTACGAAATTTGTAAATTTGATTGACGCAATATATTCTAAACAATCAAACAAAATTATATTAAACAATGAGCAATTAGAAATATTTGAAATATTTAAAGGAGTTCGACAAGGTTGTCCAATCTCGCCCTTATTGTTTATTTTATCTTTGGAAGTTTTATTGATAAAAATAAGAGCAGACAACTCATGGTCCAGATTGGAGATGATATGGACAAATATAGAGTTACAAAAAGAGATAATATCAGCAGAAATAGAACCCAACTTTTGGGCAGACCACAATCCAGTAAGTATCATAATCAAAGGGAACCAAATTAAAAAAAATAGATGGACAATGAATACAAAAACCATACAAGAAAATAAATATAAAGAATTTACAAATAAAGAATTTGATGTTTTTTTGGAAAAAAATTGGAATAAAGATACAACCATACAAAATATATGGGACACAACCAAAGCTTACATTAGAGGGATAACAATAGCATACACGAGTAAAAAAAATAAAAATAAAAATAAAGAGATGAGAGAAAATCAAAAAGAACTAGAACAAATAGAAGCCGAGTGGATAAAAGACCCAAAAAAAGTGGAATTAAAAGAAAAAAGAGAACTAATTAAACATAAGATAAACTCGATAGTGCAGGAGGAAATAGCCTAAAAAATAAGATCTGTAAAACAAAACTACTTCGAACATGCAAACAAACCGGGAAGGTGGCTTGCCTACAAAATCAAAAAACAGACCGAGAAGAAATATATCCAACAACTAGAAGATGAAAGAGGAGAAAAACAAATTGACATAGAAGGGGAAAAAAAGATAATTCAAAACTATTTTCAACAGCTATATAGGAAAGATGATATAAAAGAAGAAGAAATAGATTGGTACTTAAACGAGACCGAGTTACCACAAATATCTGAGAGTAATATAGACAGGATGGACAAAGATATAACGATGACAGAACTAGAGTTAGCAATTAAAAAACAAAACAATAATAAAACACCGGGAGTAGATGGAATACAAGCCGAATTCTATAAACAAATGTACGATCCAGTTAAAAAATTAATGTTGCAAATGCTAAACGAAGTGCTAAATAAAGGAGCAATGCCTGAATCCTGGAAGGAAGGGTTAATAACATTAATATCGAAGGACCCAGAACAAAGACACTCGATAAAACAATATAGACCCATTGCATTGTTGAATTTGGATTACAAAATTTTTATGACAATACTAGCAGAAAGATTCAAAGTGATAATCAATGAAATAATACATTCGGATCAAAACGGCTTCCTACCAAATAGAAATATTAAAAATAATTTGAGAAACATAATAAATATTTTAGAATATTACGAGGCAAATCCAGGAAAAAATTTGGCTTTAATATTTCTGGATGCGGAAAAAGCGTTTGATAATCTAAACTGGAACTTTTTTACCAACCAATTGATTAAAATGAAATTTAAAGAAAAATTTGTAAGAGCAATTAGGACGATATATTCTAAACAATCAGCAAGAGTCATAATAAATGGACAATTAACGGAGAACATAAAAATTGAAAAAGGAGTAAGACAGGGGTGCCCGCTTTCCCCTTTAATATTCATCCTGGCTATAGAAATCCTACTAAGACAGATAAGGTCAAATAAAAGTATTAAAGGGTTGAACTTAAAGGGACAGGAATACAAGATTCAGGCATTTGCCGACGATTTAGTATTTAATATAGAGGACCCTATAGAATCAGGTGAAAATCTACTAAAGGAGATTACTAAATTTGGTAAAGTAGCAGGGCTAAAAATCAATAAACAAAAAACTAAAATATTGACAAAAAAATTAACAAATATAGAGAAGAAAACATTAGAAGATAAATTAGATCTACAAATTGTAAAAAAAGTTAAATACTTGGGAATAAAACTAACAGCAAAAGCAACTACAATAAAAGAAGATAACTATACCGTCCTAATAAAAGAAATACAAACGAAACTGGAAAAATGGAATAAATTACCTATTTCACTTATTGGTAGAATATCAACAATTAAGATGTCCATTCTACCCAAAATATTGTACTTATTCAGAACAATCCCAATTATGTAAAAAAAAAGCTTCTTTCAAAAATTGAACAGAATAATAACAAAATATTTTTTTTAACATTAAACAGGGAGGTTTTGGGTTACCCGATTTCAAAATATATTATAACGCATCGATTATGGATTGGCTGAGGGAATGGTTTAAATTAGAAAACAAAAGATTATTGATATTAGAAGGACATGACTTGAGAATTGGATGGCACGCCTTCTTATGGGATAACAAATAAAAAATACACAGCTACTTTAGACAGCATATAATCAGGAATTCACTATACACAATTTGGACAAAAATTAAAAAAAATGCATTATCTTCAAATTCCAAAATGGTATTCTAGCATGGAGGCGACAATATATCCAAATTCGAGAGAGCTAAACAAAATGCTCAATTATTACCAAATATTGGGAAAAAATGGGGAATTAAAAACAAGAGAACAATTAGAAGAAACTGGAATAAAAATTGATTGGTGGACATACAATTTAATTAAATCAAAATATCAAGAAGGGAAAAGAAAAGAGATACAAATAAAAGAAACAGAATTGGATAAAATAATCTTAAGCCAAGATAAGAAAATGATTTCAAAAATTTATAGATATATGTTAAATTATAAAATGGAGGATTATAATGTCAAAAATAATATACACAGCTGGGGCAGAAACTTTGGGTATAGTATAAGCTTGGACAAATGGGAAACAATTTGGACTAAAAACTACAAATTAACGAGATCAACAGCATTCAGAGAAAACATATATAAAATGTACTACCGGTGGCATCTCCCCCCGGCGAGGCTATCACAAATGTATAAAGGAATAAATCCAAAATGCTGGAGATGTAAAGGAAAGGGGACTTATTACCACATCTGGTGGACTTGCCCAATAATTAAAATTTTTTGGACTAAAATGCAAAATTGGATAAAAGAAATATTACAAATTAAAATAAATAAAAAGCCCGAAGCATTCCTCCTTGGGATCATAGACCAAAAAATAGATAAAAACAAATATTATCTATTAATACACATATTGACTGCAATTAGGATGGCAATTGCCCAACAATGGAAACAACCCAAACCTCCGGATGATGATTTGATAATAAAAAAAATTCTAGATTATGCAGAATCAGACGCATTAACACTCAAATTAAAAAACAAAGAAGAATCCGACCATTATAAAACTTGGAAACACCTCTATAATTGGTTTAAGAGAAGAAACAAAACTCAAATTGAAATACAATAATAACAATACTTTATATCCTTTTTATTGCATATGGAAAATTATAAAAGATTTATATACAATATTTTTTTTAAGAAAGATTTGTATGAATTTAAATAAATTAAACATGAATGAAAGAAGGCGGATAGAAAAAAAATGATTTAAAGAATAGAGATAACCTAAAGGAGAAAATGGTAGATACTGAGGTTATGACACACTTCACCAGAAAATAATTTAAAATTATAAAATGATTTACAACTTACCCCCTAAAGGGAATTTAAGTACAAATATTATATATTATGCTATATGTTAATTGTTATTGCTATCATTGTTTAGCATACTTAAATAAGTAACTATATTATAAGAATTCTTTTTGGGTTTTGTTTTTTTTGTTTTGTTTGTTTGTCTGTATGCTAGTATGTGCTAATTTGGCATTGTTTCAATCTACGATGTATACCATTTATTTTATTTGTGTAAATGTGTATATATGTAATAAAAAAAAATTCTAAATTTTTTTAAATAAAAAAATAAAAATAAATAAAAAAATAAGAGCAGACCCAAAAATAAAGGGTTTGACCATTGGGAAGGAAATATATAAAGTCCAAGCATTTGCAGATGATTTAACCTTTATTATAGAAGATCCAATAACAGCGGCTCCAACATTGATACAGACGATAGAACAGTATGGAAAAGTTGCAGGGTTAAAAATAAATAAAAGTAAAACACAATTTATAGCTAAAAACATGACAGTAATTCAAGAAAGAAAACTTGAAAATATTACAAGCATGAAAATAGTTAAAAAAGTTAAATATCTGGGAATATGGTTAACATCAAAAACCATATCTTTAAAAAACGATAATTATATGAAATTAATTGAAGAAGTTAAAGATTTAGAAATATGGAACAATTTAAAAATATATTTTATGGGGAGACTAGCTACAATTAAGATGAATATTTTACCCAAGATTTTGTTTTTGTTTCAGGTAATACCAATAAATCCGGGGGGGGGGGGGTCTTTAAAAATTTAACAACGATAATTAGAAAATTTTTATGGCAAGGTAAAAAAGCAAGAATAAAGATAAATATTTTGGAAGACATTAAGGAACGAGGAGGATTTGCTTTACCAAATTGGAAGTTATATTACCAGGCAGCTGCCTTAACTTGGATTAGAGATTGGATAGCATTAGAAGATAGAAGAACATTAAATTTGGAAGGTCACGATTTTTTGCTAGATTGGCATGCCTTTATATAGTATGATAAGGATATTTTAAAAGGCATACAATAAGAAAGTATTTATTGGAAGTTTGGAAAGATGTCAAAAAAAATCATTTCTTAACTATTCCTGATTGGATTTCCCCTCTAGAAGTAATAACTCATCCCAATTCGACACAGGAAATGAAAATAATAAGATATAAAGAATTACTAGATGACCAAATGAAATTAAAATCAAGAAATAAATTACAGGAAGAAGGTATTAAAATTGATTGGTGGCAATATATTCAGATCCAATCTAGATTTCAAAGAGATAGTAAGGTATATACTTTTAACAAGACTAATTTTTTTTTAGGTAATTTATTAATTACTAACCAGTCTAAACTAATAGGTAAAGCATATAAATATATGATAGGACATAAAAATATAGACTTAACCCTAAAGGATAATATGATAAGCTGGTGTAAAAATATAGGTAGAGAAATTGATATTGATACATGGGAAAAAGTTTGGATCTCAAACTGGAAAATGACAAAGTCAGTTTCATTAAAAGAAAACCAAATCAAGATGTTTTATAGGTGGCATCTCCCACCGAGGAGAATAGCAAAAATGTTCCCCAATATGTCCCCATTATGTTGGAAATGTAAGAAAGAAATAGGTACCTATTATCATCAATGGTAGATGTGCAGTAACGTTAAGCTTTATTGGAAAATGATAGAAAGAATTTTAAAAGAAATAGTAACGCTGGAGATAGAAAACCCCCTAGAATTTTATTTACTGGGTATAACTAGTCAGAAATATAAGAAAGAAATTTTACATTTAGTTATACATATTTTGACAGCGGCCAGGATTGTATATGCACAAAATTGGAAAGGGGAAAATATCCCCAAAGAAGAAGAGGTTATTAAGAAAATATTAGATTGCGCTGAAATGGATATGATGACAAGACGGTTAAAAGTCCAAGAAGAATCAGAATTTTATGTAGTATGGAATAAAGTATATATATGGATAAATAAGAAAAAGAAGAATGCATGACTTACATTTTGTGTTTTATTTAGTTTATAAATGAAAGTAGAGTTTCTTCTTTTCACTTAAAGTATTAAGTTGACTTAAAGTATTAATAAGGTATTCTTTTTCTGTATGGAAACTTAACTTCTAGAATAAACAGGGGTATTGCAACCCCAAATTTATGTTAAATGTATGTTTGTTGGTTTTGTCCTTTTATTAAAATTCAATAAAGTTTATTTTTTAAAAAAAGAAATAGAAGAGGTGTTCGACAAGGTTGCCCCATTAATTTTCATATTAGCACTAGAAAGTTTATTAAGAAACATAAGAAATAAAAAAGAAATAAAAGGTCTGAAAGTCAAAAAAAGAGGAATACAAATTACAAGCTTATGCTGACGACATGGTCTTTATCCTTGAAGAGCCACTAGAAAATGCTACTATCCTCTTTGATGAGATTGAAAAATTCAAAAAAGTCGCAGGATTAAAAGTTAATAAAAGTAAACTAAAATAATAACTAAAAATATGACAACTAAGCAAAATGAAAAATTAGAGAATTCCCTAGGTGTAACTATAGTTTAAAAGGTTAGGTATTTAGGCTTAACACTATCATCAAAATACTCAACAATAAAAAGAGATAACTACGATTCAAAAAGTAAAAACAGATCTAGAAAAATAGGCAAAACTCCAACTATCACTTCTTGGCAAAATCGCTTTAATAAAGATGAATGTACTCCTGAAATTATTATATTTGTTTCAAATAGCTCCTATTAAATTAAATAAAAACTTTTTCGATCCCGTAGATAAAATAATTCATAGATTCATATGGGCCAAAAAGAAAGCTAGAATTAAATTAAATTAAGATACCTACAGGATCACAAGACAAGAAGAGAGATGGGGTTACCAAACTGGAGACTACAGTGGTCCCCCGATTATCGCGAGGGTTCCGTTCCAGGACCCCTCGCAATGATCGGTTTTTCGCAAAGTAGCGGTGCGGAAGTAAAAACACCATCTGCGCATGCGCAGATGGTGTTTTTACTTCCGCCGCAGCAGCGAGGAGCCGAAGATTGGGGTTTCCCCGCCGCCCACGCAAACTCCTCGCTGCTGCCGCGCCCGCCGCTTGTCTTTTCCGCCCGCCGGTTGTCCGCCGCCTGCCTGCCCGTGCGCCCGCCGCTCGCCCGCCCTTCGCCCGCCCACGCCGTTCGCTCGCGCCGCTTCCCAGCTGAGTCCTGAAGCCAGAAGGCAAAGGCGAACTTCCGCGTTTGGCTTCAGGACTCAGCTGGGAAGCGGCGCTGGGGTTTCCCCACTGCCCACGCAAACTCCTCGCTGCCGCTCACCCACCCTTCGCCCGCCCACGCCGTTCGCTCGCGCCGCTTCCCAGCTGAGTCCTGAAGCCAAACGCAGAAGTTCGCCTTTGCCTTCTGGCTTCAGGACTCAGCTGGGAAGCGGCGCGAGCGAACGGCGTGGGCGGGCGAAGGGCGGGCGAGCGGTGGGCGCACGGGCAGGCAGGCGGCGGACAAGCGGCGGGTGGACAAGACAAGCGGCGGGCGCGGCAACAGCGAGGAGTTTGCGTGGGCGGTGGGGAAACTCCTCGCTGATGCCCACCGCTCGCCCTCCCGCCAGCAAGAGGGGGAAGACCCAGGGAAGCCGCCCAGCAGCTGATCTGCCTGGTGCCATCTACGCATGCGTGGCCATAGAAAAAAGGGTGCGCATGCGCAGATGGTGTTTTGACTTCCGGGTTGAAAAATCGCCATATAGCCTTTCGCAATGATCGGGATCGCGAAACGCGGGGGATCACTGTATATCAACAGGCCGCATCCATGACCTGGATTAAGGACTGGATAACCTTTCGGATGGCACTCCTATCTGTTTGGTGCAAAAAATAAATCATATAGCTTTTTAAAACAACACTACATAAGGAAAAATCTAATAGAAATCTGGTAAAAAAATAAAGGGCAACATTATACACAACTACTAAAATTGGATATCACCAACAGAAGCAATAATCTACCCAAATACATTAGATACAAATAAAATACTAACATACGAACAATTACTAAATGATGATACCCAACTGCATACAATCCAGGGATTACGAGGTAAAGAGATTATCATTGATTGGATTCATTACTTATAAATAAAGTAAAAATACAATGAAGATAAGAAAATAGGATTTCAACCAAAAAATCAATTAGAAAAAATATTATTCGGCCCAGAAGAAAAATTGGTTTCAAAATTCTATAAAAAATTTCTTAATGCCAAAATGATGGAAGATCAGGTTAAAGGGTCCATGATAGCATGGGCACAAAATTTCGGCTACATTATTAATATTGATGAGTGGGAAAAATATGGACTATTAGTTATAAATTGACAACATCTTCTGCATATAAAGAGAATATTTATAAAATGTTCTACAGGTGGCATTTGCCACCTGCCCGACTTTTTAAAATGTTTCCAAATACATCACCAAAATGCTGGAAGTGCCAAAAGAAAATTTGAACTTTTTACCATACATGGTGGACTTGCCGAAAGGCCAAAAAATTTTGGACTAAAATCAAAAGTCTTTTAGAGCAAATAACAAATTTACAAATCCTATTATAACCAGTTATATATGTTCGGAATTATCAGGCAAAAAATAGCAAAAGAGGACAGATATCTAATAATACACATAACAACTGCAGCCAGAATCACATTTGCGCAAAATTGGAAACTAAGTAATATTCTATCAACCTTAAATATAATAAATAAAATCTTGCTGAAATGGATAAAATGACAATGGAAATTCGACAAAAAGACAATACAGAATTCTACCAGACATGGAAAAGATGGTATAACTGGGTTGACCCCCAGAGATTAGGATTGCCCCCAGCCTCCTTGCCTTTCGTAAACTTCTGAAAACCCACCTCTGCCGTCAGGCATGGGGGAATTGAGAATACCTCCCCTGACCATAGTTCCCTCTAAGCTGAGCAGTGAGCAATCGCTCACTTAAAAATCATCATCAACTCAGAATTTTCCAAACCTGCCCAGAAGCCTAGAGGGAAAGAGTGAGAGGGAAGGAGAGAGAGAGGAAGAGAGGAAGAGAGGGAAACAGATAGAAAAAAGAGAGGAAGGAAAAGAGAAAGAAAAAGAATGGGAGTAAGGAAGAGAGAAAGAAAATCAAAATCTAGTTTGAAACTAGCTCAACTATTTAAGTGGCATTTTGATATTGATAGAGTTGCCCTATTATGAGCTCACTGTTATAGACACACGGTACAGTATTTTATTTTGAAATTCTCTGAGGCAAAACAGGGTGGATTTTTTGTTTGTTTGTTTGTTTGTTTGTTTATTTATTATTTCTGGGCCGCCCAGTCCCAAAGGGACTGCCGCTCAGACACTATACTTTTCCGCGCCCCCCTCAAAAAAATAATTAGAGGGAACACTGCCCCTGACCTATATAATTTTATGTATGGTATGTTTGTGTATATGTCTTGCTTTTTAAATAAGGGTTTTAAAGAGATTTTTAATATTAGATTTGTGATACATTGTTTCTTATTGTTGTTGTGAGCCGCCCCAAGTCTGCGGAGAGGGGAGGCATACAAATCTAATAAATAATAATAATAATAATAATAATAATAATAATAATAATAATAATGCAAATATATGAATATAGAAAACAATAGTGAAAGTTGTACCAACAATGCCAACTTGCAGGTTGGCAAATATATGTTTTTTTAATTTTTTTAATTTTGTTTTGTGTGTGTGTGCTGCTGTCTCTTCTTTTACTGTTTTGTATTTGTCTTGTCTTCTTTTTAATGTCAATAATTAATAAAGACTATTTAAAAAAAAGAAAAAGGAAAAGAAAAAACCCCATATACTTATAGTTTGCTATAGACTATCTTAGCCGTGGAGATTCTGTGGTGGAATCAGCTGGGGCTCGGAAAATGGCGGCAGCCAGCTGAAATAGAGCTGCCTGCAGTTTAGAAGGAAAGAACGATCGAGACAGCTGAATTGAGGCAGCCAGTGCCGCCTGTCAGACCTGAGACGCCGTAACGCTGGATGGTGGGAGTGTCCGACGTCAGAGGGCCTGACAGATTGGGGAGGGCTGCATGGAGGAACTGAACTGGCCACTGATGAGAAGGAGGTTGGGGAGAAGGCGAGGAAGCGGAGGAGGAGGAGTATATCACGAGCACCAACAGACTATACTGTGGTTGCGTGGAGGCTCTGGATACTGCTAGGATCACGGAGGACTGGAAATGTTAACTGAGGGACTGGAAATTTGGAAATACTGCATCATTAGAAGAACAAAAGCGACTGTGGACCCAGAGAAAAGACCTGAGGGTGCTGGCCAGTGGCAGTGGCCGGCACCAAAGAACAATATGCCAGGACTTCTTTCGGAACACCAAATCTCTTTTCCAGAACACACCTATTAGAACTGGTGTTGTATTGCTGACTTGATGGACAATTGACCTAATTATTTCCTATATTTTAGCACTTTAAAATTTTAGCACTTTACAACTTATAAGTTAACAATTTTTAATAATTAATATATTATTCTATTAAGATTTTAAGAGTAACCTAGAGTAATTGGAGTTCTAGTATTAGAGTAATTGGATGTTTAATATTAATTATTAATAGGATTTTATATGGAGTTTTTAGTAATTTTTTAGTTAATTTATTGGGGAGGGATTTAACTTTGATGGATAATTGGGGTGGATGTGATAATATGTATGACATGAGTGATTGTTATGGGTGGGCCGGGTGGGAGTTTGGTATGGATGAAATGAATGGAAACGGTGTGAATGATTTAATTAGCCTATCTGACGTTGGAGAGGCAGGAGGGGGCACCGATCTCTGGGGTGGCAGAGGGTCAGAATATCCCGGTGTTGCTGGGGAGAGGTGATATGGCGGGAGCCACAGAGCTAGCTGTTCCAGGGGAACTAGGGATCGCTGCGTAATAACGATCCCTTGTTCTGGCTCCGTGAGCTCAACCCTGTGCACTGGTGATGAGTGTAATTCTGGCCCTGGGCTCAAGCTGCTGCTACTCAATGCCAGGTCGGTGGTAAATAAAGCAGGGAGCACAGGGGGAGGCACATTGGGGGGTAACAGGGGTAAGGAAAGGGGAAAAAATTAAACCAAGGGCAAAACAAGAGGGGAAAAGGGTTATTTTGGTATATTATGATTGAGTGTAAGATAATGGTTTTAAATGTGAATGGTTTGGGATCGGATTTGAAACATTTTAGGATATTGAAAAACTTCCGGTTTGGAGGAGACCGCATCGGGTTCTCTTCGGCAGCGCTCTGCCTTGGGATCCTTTCTACCCCCTCCGAAGGTCGCATTTGCGATCGGATCGGGCCCGGATGGCCCGATCCCAGAACAGGGGGCTCCCCTCTGCCCGAGGAGCCGTCGCCAAGACTCCGGAGGCAGCGGTTCGCCCCGCAGCTTCGGAGACGGGAGAACCGCTCCTCTTTCCATAAGAGGATCGGCCAGCGCTTTCTCCCCTCACCCAGCGGGAAGGAGAAAAAAGCCTAAGAAGTGAAAGTGCTAAATCAATTTGACTGGAAAAGAATACAGCAGAGTAAAGACCTAAGGTTAAAAACCCCTTTTTGTTTCGTGTTTAAAAGCAGAAGATTGGATAGTGAAAGTTCTAAGTGAAAGTTCTTTTTTTTCAATAAGGCGAAGGTGAAAGTTTTTTCCTGTTTGGATTCATCCGCACATAATAGCCGGATCTAACTTTTTCACTTTCATTTTTTCCATCTTGAACTTGAACTTTGGAACTTAAAAAATAATTTTTTTACTTTATGGATTAACAAAATAACTCAAATTTGATATGACTATTTAGAAAATTTAAATTGCTAAAGGAAATTAGTAGTTATGACTAGAATTTGTTTTTGATAGATTGCTAAAAACATAGTGTTCCGGGCTTAAATTCTGAAGGCGGAGGAACATACTCTTGCTGCCTTTTTTTTCCCCATCTTGTTGTTTTTTTTTCACAACAATGAAATAACTCAATAACCACAAAATAAATGGAAATTAGAAGTGACTGAAACCTTTCCTTTGGACTATTTACTCCTGGATTAACCTATTTGGATTACTTGCTGAGCCTCTTTGGATTATTTGCTGACTCCTTTTGGATTATTTGCTGAGAACTTTTTAACATCTGCCTTGCTGTACGAAATTTAACCTGACTCCATCTTGGGATTTGTTTCTTTGCTCCTGCCTTGAACTTGGAAAATAAACTGACTTCATTTCAAATATAAGAAAACTACTAATTTGTCTTTCCCTTTGAACCTGAAAGTGAAATTAAACATAACTTTATCCTTTGAGACCTGGACTTACATCCTTACTCTCTAGCAAAACTACAGGACCTATAAGAAGAACATAAGTATATAATATTGATATTGTGTTTCTTGAATAATTATTCCTTCCTTCTTGATCTCTCCCTGACTCTTTTTTTCCCCCTCTTCTTCTGTGCACTGCCAATTCTAAAAGAAACCTGATTTGAAACATATGCATTGTTAACAACCTTGGTCTCCTGCTCTATTTTAATTAGTTGAATTAAAATATTACCTCCTTTTTGTTTCTTATTTCCCCTAAAACAATTTCTTCCACTCCTTTTATTAATTTTATTAATTCTCTCCCCTTTCTTCTCTCCCTCTCCTTTTTCCTTTCCATAAATTTTCTTTTTCATGCTTTCTTTTATTTTTTATGAATAGCTAATATTTTTCCTTTCTTTTACTTACTTTGTCCTCCTACTAGATTACTCATTTCTAACTCTTACTTTTTACTTATTTAAAAAAAAAAAGTTTTACACCTGCTCTTCTTGGCATTGCATATTTAGAGTTTTAAAAATTATAATAATTCTGTTGGCAATTGTTGGTAATTGAATTATATTTTAAGGGTAATTGTCAAAAATAGTCTGACAGATTTGGAAATTATAGGAATTCTTTTCCTTTTACTACATACAATTGGAAATTAACTTAAACCAATTTAAATTTTAAAGAGTGGATTCAAATTAGACAATGTCAAATACTTCAACCTTTGTCAAAACGGTCAAAAAACAAACTACAGCAACAATTCCCTCTCCACAAGGGTCACCGCACCCCTCCCCATCGCACCAGGTGTTAACCATGTCTACAAAGGACAAAGACAAAGAAAAAACAATGCAGTCCAATTTTGCAACATTACAAGAAACTTTGAACACTTTGAAGGACTTTATGTTTAAATCTCAAGAGGAAGCCACCCAACAAAGAGAGGCCATAAAAGAGGATGCAACACAACAAAGAGAAGCTATAAAAGCAGACCTGGCGGAATTTAAAATGGAGATGGCCCAATTGAAAGTTGATGTGGGTGAGATGAAAGACCAGATAAAGGAGATTCAACAAACATTTCAAGAAAGTGATGACCGAGTCAAAAAAGTCGAAGAGAAATCTGACAAAAATGAAAAAAGAATGGACTACCTTGAAGGGAGAGCTGATGCAAGATACAGAAGATATGATGAATCAATCACTCAGTTGGAGATGCAACGAGCTTTGTATGGACTTCGATTTCAGAATATAAAAGAGGAAAAAGATGAAGATTTAAAAATGACTATGGCTGAAACTATTGGAGGAATACTCCAAGAGGATCCCACAGCGCTACTGAAAGAAATTGATGAAGTATACAGAATCTCGAATAGCTACATCCGTCGTCATAATCTCCCAAGAGAGATACACATTAAATTCACAAGAAAAGCTCTGCGAGATGACATACTTCACTGGTCAAGAAATGCCAAACTCCAACATCAAGGAGTTGAAATAAAAATACTAAAACAAGTTCCAAGAAGTGTCAGAGAAAGCAGAAGAGATTACCACTTTCTAACCCGAATTCTGATCAAAGAAAATATAACCTATCATTGGCTTATCCCACAAGGTCTTTCTCTGACATGGCGCTCTACAAGATACAAATTGGAAAATGTAGAACAAGCTATGTACTTTTTTGAAAATAGTGGCATCAGCCGCCTGGACCATGCAAACCAGCAACAAGTGGTTGAACAACAACTAGTTCAACAACAACCAGGGGAAAAACTAACAACTCAGCAAGAAGAAGATCTGGGGGCTATTGCTCAGGTAATAGAGCAGGACCAAGGTGCCAGAAGAGTTCAACCTCAGCGAGAAACCAAAAAACCTATTAAATGACAACAAGTAAAGATTTAAAAATCTTTTCTGTAAACGTCAATGGACTTAATGAACCAAGGAAAAGGAAACAATTTTTTTCTAAAATTAGAAATCAAAATGCTCAAATTACAATATTACAAGAAGTGCATATTAAAAAAAATAACCAAAAATTACTGTTGAATCCAAAAATTGGAAAAATGTATGCTGCATTAGCAGATAAAAAAAAAGAGGTGTAGTGATGTATGTTGAGAACTCTATAAATTCCAAACAAATATTTAAGGATAATGAGGGTAGAATATTGATTGTACAAGTTGATATTGAACCTAGACCTTTAGCTGTTGTCTCTATTTATGCCCCTAATGAAGATCAAATGACATTTTATAAAAATTTGCATCAAACAATAATAGACCTAGCTATTGAAAATGTATTAATAATAGGTGATTTTAATGCTATCGCGAATAGACAATTAGACCACTCAGGGGGGGGGAGGTAACAATAAAAGGAAAAGAAACAAAAAGACAAGAAGGAATTTGCTACCTAGTACTTTTCAAAAAATGAAAGGGGAATTATTGTTAAATGATATTTGGAGGGAAAGATACCCCCATAAGAGACAATATACTTTTTACTCTAACCCCCACAAAATATGGACAAGAATAGACATGGTATGGGCACCAAAAACGGTTGCAGAACAAATAAGAGATGTAGAGATAGATGCTAATACGTGGGCCGATCACAATCCAATAGTGGTTTCTATGAGAATGAATAACAAACAGAATAATTGGCGGATGAATAGAAATATATTGAATGATAAGAAATATAAGGATTGGATCGAAAAGGAATTAAAAATATTTTTTGAAATCAACAAAACTTCAGAAACTACCCCACAGAACTTATGGGATACAGCTAAAGCTTATATAAGAGGATTAACAATATCTTATACTGCAAAATATAACAAGGAAAATAAATTAAAGTATGCACAATTAATAAATGAATTGAAACAATTAGAATTTTTATCACAGCAACACATTAAGAACAGAGACTTAAAAACAGAAATAAATGTAATTAAACATAAAATTAGAATTATAGAACAAAACCAAATAACTGAAAAAATTAAAAGAGCAAAGCAACACTACTTTGAACATGCAAATAAACCAGGCAGATGGTTAGCATATAAACTTAGAAAACAGCGCCAATCAAAATTAATTAAAAAACTAGAAGACAAAGATGGTACAATAAAATATGATACAGAAGGAAAGGCAGACATTGTGTATAATTTTTATAAAGATCTACATGCCAAAGATAATGTTAGTGAAGATGAAGTCTTTAACTATTTACAAGCTTCAAAATTACCACAAATAACAGAAGACCAACAGGCCACCATGGATGGACCAATAACAATGGAAGAACTCCTAACAACAATTAAAAAACAGAAAAGCAAAAAGGCCACAGGCCCAGACGCCATACCGGCAGAATGGTACAAGATAGAAAATGAAACAATAAGAAGCCATATGTTAGAAACCTTCAATCTATGTAGACTTGAGGGTAAAATTCCTAAATCTTGGTCAGAATCACTGACAACTTTAATACATAAACAGGGCACAGACCCAGAAAAAATTAAAAACTATAGGCCCATATCATTACTAAATGTAGATTATAAGATATTTATCGCCATTTATGCAGACAGACACAAAAGAGTTATAAATGGAATAATACACCAAGACCAAAATGGGTTTCTACCAGGCAGACAAATTAAAAACAATCTTAGAACAGTAATAAATACATTAGAGTATTATGAACAATATCCAGGCAAGACAGCATCTTTAATGTTTCTAGACGCTCAAAAGGCCTTTGATAACGTCAATTGGATATTCATAAAAATGCAACTAAATAAAATGAGATTTGGCCCAAAATTTGTTAACTTAATAGATACTATATATTCAAAACAAACAACTAACATAATATTGAACAACAATCAATTACCAACACTTGATATAAATAAGGGAGTTCGTCAAGGTTGCCCTATATCACCATTGTTATTTATCATGATTCTTGAAACTCTATTAATTAAAATAAGAGCGGATCCTAAAATAAAAGGTTTAACTGTAGGAGATGAAACTTATAAAGTCCAAGCCTTTGCAGATGACTTAACGTTCATAATTGAAGAACCGATAATAACAGTTCCTACTTTATTGCAAGTTATTGAACAATATGGAAAGGTAGCAGGTTTAAAGATAAACAAAAGCAAAACACATTTTTTGACTAAAAATATGAACAAAACACAAGAAACTAAACTAGAAAGCATCTCTGGAATAAAGACTGTAAAAAAAGTAAAATACTTAGGAATAAATTTAACAGCGAAAACAATAACATTAAAAAATGATAATTATACAAAATTATTAACAGAAATTAAAAAAGACTTAGCAATGTGGAATAATCTGAAAATATCATTCTTAGGAAGAATTGCAACAATTAAGATGAATATTTTACCCAAGGTTTTATTTCTCTTCCAGGTAATTCCAATAAATCCAGGGGGAATTTTTTTTAAAACTTTAACAAACCTAGTTAAAAAATTCATATGGCAAGGGAAAAAAGCAAGGATAAAAATGAACTGCTTAGAAGATATCAAAGAAAGAGGAGGATTTGGCCTTCCAAATTGGAAATTATACTATCAGGCTGCCGCATTAACATGGCTTAGAGAGTGGATAACTCTAGAGAACAAAAGAATACTTAACTTAGAAGGACATGATCTTATGCTTGGATGGCACGCATTTGTATGGTACGATAAGGAAAAAAATCATTCATATTTTAAAAGGCATACATTAAGGAAGTATCTACTAGAAGTTTGGAAAGACATAAAGAAAAATCACTTTTTAAATATCCCAGAATGGCTAGCTCCCCTAGAAGCAATAACGCATCCAAAGTCTATAAAAGACAAGAAAACAACTTATAGATATAAAGAATTATTAAATGACCAGATGAAGCTAAAATCTAGGATTAAATTACAAGAAGAAGGGATAATAATAGACTGGTGGCATTATGCTCAGATTCGATCTAGATACCAGAAGGATAAAACTCTTTATATTTTTAATAAAATTAAGAATCTTTTAAGCAATCTAATTACTATCAATTCAATAAAAATGATAGGGAAAATATATAAATTTCTTATCGCTCATAAAAATATAGAGTTGACTTTAAAAGATACTATGATAAGATGGTGTAGAAATATTGGTAAGGAAATAGACATAGATACATGGGAGAAAGTTTGGATTAATAACTGGAAAATGACCAAATCAGTTTCATTAAAAGAAAACCAAATCAAAATGTTCTACAGATGGCATCTCCCACCAAATAGGATAGCAAAAATGTTTCCCAAAACATCCCCATTATGCTGGAAATGTAAGAAGGATATAGGAACCTATTACCATCAATGGTGGACATGTGGCAAAGCTAAAATATATTGGAAGATGATTGAGAAAATATTAAAAGAAATAATAAAGCAAGATATAGATAATACCCCGGAATTTTACTTATTAGGAGTTACCAATCAGACCTATAAGAAAGAAATTCTTTACTTAATTATACACATATTAACTGCGGCTAGAATAATATATGCGCAAAATTGGAAAGGGGAGGAAATCCCCAAGGAAGAAGAGGTTATAGCTAAAATACTAGATTGCGCTGAAATGGACATGATGACAAGAAGATTAAATGATCAAGAAGATACTAAATTTTATGAAACATGGAACAATGTTTATAAATGGATAGATAAGAAAAAATAAGATATACACACTTATTTCTAGTTAACTTTTTGTATTTGTTTTTACTTAGGTGATAACAATATCAATACTAGCTTAAATGCATTTTTTGATGATTATGACATAGTAGTTTATGTATAGGTATAAGTATAAGTAACATATTAAGAACTTTGGTCTATATATGTATAATAGTTGAAATTAGTTTAAATGTTTTGTTTGATGAATATGGCATTTTACTATAGTAATTAAGATTATATTAAAGGTATTTTTTTTTATGACTATTCTATACTAATTTTACCTAATATTCATATTGTATTCAAGATTTGTAAAACTTTAACTCAAATTTACTAAACCTTTTAACATTTAACATATATTCAATTATGTATTCTTTTTCTGTACTTGAATGTACACTTTCAAAAGAAGCGGGGGAAATACACCCCCACTTTATGTTTAGTGTTTGTATGTGTGTCTGTTTATTTTATGAAAATTAATAAAAAAATTGAAAAAGAAAGAAAGAAACATTTTAGGATATTAAGGATGGCTAAGCAATATAAGGTGGATATTATGATTTTGACAGAAACACATAAAAGACAGCAAGGAAGGGATAAATTGATTAATGATAGAAATTAGAAATGGGTGTTTGAATCTAGAAGAACGCAAAACAGTAGTAGATTACAGCGATTCTTATTCATCAGAGGGTTCCTTTCGAAGAGGTTGGAATTCAGAAAGACAGAGAAGGAAGGTGGATATTTGTTAAACGGAAATAAATCAAAAGAAGCTGATATTAGCAGCAATTTATGCCTCAAATACAAAAACAAAACAATGTATAATAAATACTAAGAGGAAGTTAGACAACTTTATGGAGGGCTCAACTTTTTTGGCAGGAGATTTTAATATGCAATTAACAAATGGGATTGGAAACAGTAGGATGTTACATTAAAAAAGACTTAATATGGTGGATCTTCATGTAGATATTTCAAACAGAAGTACATATTATTCAGCAAGATATCATACATTTATATATTAAATATAATATATATTAATGAATGGGGGGGCAATATACAAGTTAAAAAAGTAGATATTAAAAGTATTTGGTTATCAGATCATTCCCCACTATTGGCAGAATTGGAAATAGGTCAGGAACGCAATCAAAGAATTTGGAGATATAATGCAGTTGTAACTGCTAGTGAACAAGATAAAGAGAAATTGCAAACAGAGTTATCTGAATAGTTTAGAATTAATGATGTGAGTGGTATTAAACAATCAATTGTGTGGGATGCATGTAAGGCTTTTATGAGGGGACAATGTATTTGTATGGAAGCAGATATTAGGAAGAGGTGGGGTAGAGAGAGGGAAAGGAAGATAAGGGGAATAGATTTGATACAAGAGCAGTTAAGATTAACTAAAAGTAGAGATTGGAATAGTTTATTGAAATTGAAAAAGAAACAATTGATGGTGTATGATGAGATCAAATGGAACAAGATGAGAATGACGATGCAACAAAAACCACAGAGCTGGGGGACAAAATCAATGCAGCAAATGGCGAGATATCTGATGAAGAGGAAAGAAAAATCATGTATTTTAGCATTGAGAGACTCTAGTGGAGTGGTTAGATGTGGTAATGAGCAGTTAGAGAAGATAATGGGGAAATATTATGAAGATTTGTATAAAGAGGAGCAAGTGAAGATAGGAGTCCTCAAGGTTGGGAAAATAGTAAGTGAAAAAGATAAACAAATTTTGAATGCAGAAATTACACAAGTTGAAATTGTTAGAGTAATTAAAGGGTTAAAACAAGCCAAAGCACTGGGCCCGGATGGGTTTACAGGGGAATTTTATAAAACTTATGTGAATGTATTGTTGCCACATTTGGGCAAACTGTTCAATAATATATTGTTAAATCGTGATATCCCGCAGACATGGAAGCTTTCAGAAATTGCTACTATTCCGAAGATGGGTCGAGATTTAAGAGAGCCTGGGTCCTACCATCTGATCAGTTCAAATCAAGATTATAAAATATTTATGAAAATATTGGCAAATAGATTAGAAAATATTTTACCAAAAATAATTGAAGAGGATCAATACGGATTCGTGAAGGGAAGGAAAATAAGTGAACTGATTAAAAATGTAATAAATGTGATGCACCATGCTACCATTACTAAAAGGAAATTGGGAATTTTGAAATTAGATGTGTATAAAGCTGTTGATAAAGTTAACCCTAGCTATTTATATAAATTATGTAAAGAACTAAATATGGGGAATTTTTTTTTGAAATTATAAAAGAGTTTTATAAAGGGAATGAAGCGTATATAAGAGTGAATGGACAAAGAACGCAGAGTATTAAAATATTAAACGGCACCAAGGAGGGATGTCCTTTATCTCTAAAATTATTTGTAGTAGCAATAGAGATCTTAGCTAATAAGATAAGACAAAATAACACCTGGGCAGGATATAGAATAGGGGAATTAGAAATGAAAATAAATTTATTTGCAGATGATACAATTATATTGACCCAGACCCCAATGGAGATGATTAAAGGTATAACAAATATTTTTCAAGAGTTTAAACAGGAATCAGGACTGCCGGTTAATATGGAAAAATCAGAGATTATGTGTTTAAGTACAGGTCCAAGAGAGCAGATAGAAATTAGGAAAGATTCAGAGTTGAAATTAGGACTAAAAAAAATTAAATATTTTGGAATTTGGTTATTGAAAAACCCAGTGAAAATTGAGGAGGTGAATTATAGATTAATATGGAGGAAAATGTTGAAACAGATGAGGAGCTGGAAAGAGAAAAAGCTAAGGAAACTCTCTAAAATAAGAGCGTTAAAAATGATGATAGCTCCTAAAATGATGTACCTATTTCAGGTGCTGTTGGGGGGGGGAGGGGGGGGCTATCAGCATTTAAGTTTAAAGAGTGGGACAAAAAACTTAATTATTGGATTGAAGAAGATAAGAGACCAAGAATAAGGAAAAAGTGGTTAATTGCGAACAAAAAAGAGGGGGGATGCGGAGTTCCTTGTTTGGAGCTGTATAGGGAAGCTTTTTAAAAGGAAAGGTTAATGGAGTTGCAATTATGTGAAAACAAATGGGTGAAATTGAAAAAACAGATAAATGGGATGAAGAATAGAGAATTAATTTTTATAAAGTGGAACAGGAGCGACTTAGGTAAATTAATAGGTCCCATGAAAGGGACTATGGAAATTTGGAAAAAATGGCAGGGGAAAATAGGATTATATAAGTCTAAACTGTCATCGCTTTATGTAATAAATAGAGATAATGAAACAGATTTAAATAGAGTTATAGGAGAGTTGAAGGGAAGAGGTATAACTAAGATAGAACAGTTATATGAGAAGGATGGTAGGCCAAGTAGAAACTGTATAGAATGGTGGTTAGGTAAGGGAAGATGGCTACAAATAAATGCAATATGTAAATATCTTAATGAAAGGGAGAATAAAGAAGTACTATTGAGGGAGGAGATAGGGTTAGAGAAAATAATAAGAGAAAAAAGTGAGGGTATAAATGCGCAAGCAACCAATATATATAAGTTGCTAGTGCAGTCAGACGGGGACATGATTGAAGGATTGACTAAATGGTGGCAAAATGAGATACAAGTAGAGGTACAAGAGATGGAAAATATAGTAGAAAATATAAGGAAAATTAAAAATACAAGAATCAGGGAAATGAGAAGGGAAATATTACATAAGTGGTATTTTACTCCTGTTCAACTCGCACACTTTCAGCAGAATGTCAGGGGTATTTGTTGGCATAGGTGTCAAGATAAAGGAGTGTTTATGCTTTCCCGTCTTCACCCTCCACATCCAGTAAGCGCAGCCCAGCAAACTCCGACTTCAGAACGGCCGTGGAGAAACAACAGCAGGCGGTGCTGAAACTCATCTGCTTGGGTGAGAGACCACACACTGCTCAGGAGCTGTGGACCAGCATCCAGGGGCAGACAGATGAGTGGTTGCCATCGCTGAACCTGAAGCCGGGGAAGGTGGTGTGCGACAATGGGCGGAACCTTGTGGCAGCTTTGGGCCGAGCGGGGTTGACACACATCCCTTGCCTGGTGCATGTGCTCAACCTGGTTGTGCAGAAGTTCCTGGCCAATTATCCGGACATGTCGCCGCTGCTGAATAAAGTGTATGCGGTGTGCATGCACTTTCGTCATTCCCACCCTGCTGCTGCTCACCTATCTTCCCTGCAGAGGAACTTGGAGCTTCCCACCCACTGCCTCATCTGTGATTTGCCAAACAGGTGGAATTCCACGTTGCATATGCTTGAAAGGGTGTGTGAGCAGCAGAAGGCAATAGTGGAGTTCCAGCTTCAAAACGCCCAGATGAGTAGAAGTGCAGACCAACAGCACTTTACCACCAATGTGTGGGCCTCCATGAGTGACATTTGTGCCATGCTGGAGTGCTTCCAGTATGCCACTGATATGGTCAGTGCTGATAATGCCATCATCAGTGCTACCATCCCCATCCTTTCCCTACTGGATAAAACCCTTCAGGCCCTGCCAGAGGATATGGCACAGGAGGAAGCAGAGGAGGTGGAGGAAGAGGAGGAGGAGGAGGAGGAAGGCCCATTTCCCCAGGCATCAGGGGGCACAGTCATGGCTCACAGGGTGGGTCACTGGGCTGACAGCAGCCAGGTACTCTGCTGTCCAGCCAGCGTAGAGTTTTGGGAGAGGAGGAGGAGGTGGAGGAGGAAGACTTGCAGCAGGGTGGCCCCCAGTGCAGCTCACGGACATCAATGGAGCGTGGCTGGAGGGAAGAGCATGTCACACTGTGTATTGCCAGCCCCAGAGACATTCAGAGACATTCAGTAATAAAATAGTAAACTCTGTGTATGTTAATTTAGCTCCGCCCATTATGATGTAAATCCTGTCCAGATAGCCAGCATCACTTCCTCTCCTCTTCGTGAAGAAGGAGAAAATCTCCATCTTGCTTTTAACTCTCTAGCTATGTAGACGTGCAGTAAGAGCCTGTGATCAGGCAAAGCTGATTTTATTGTTTTCTATTAATAAAAGTAACTTCATTTTTGAAGCATTTTCTGTAACTTTATTCATCGCCTCCAGATTAGATTCATTGCAGCTCACGCGGGCTGTAATTAATCACCTATAATCTGACATGGTAAGCAGACGGTGGTTCACTTCTAACAATAGCTACCGTGCTCATTGTAATGCCGGCCAAGTGGAAGAAGCAGCTATTTTCACAATCCTTCATAGACAGGATCTCAAGCAAACAATTTGAAGATCTGAAGGAACTCATCCATACCTCTGAAGGGAAAAGAAACTTCATCATGGATGAGCAAAAATCTCTTCGTACAACCGAGCTGGCAGCCCCTCAGCAAACTGTAAGTTCCCACACTTATTTACTGAAAGAGTGGGAGGAAACCTTAATGGGTCACACAGCCGAAAGGATTTCAGAGCATGCAAACCATAAATCTAGTGAAGAATGTGACATTGAGGAAACTACCCTCGTCCGTTCTGAATCTCCGAGCACCGGCTTTTCTCAAAGCGGTCAATCCTCACAGCTTCCTTTGAAAGCAAAGGCAAAAACTAAGCATTGTGATGATAAAAGATCTCAAAGCTCCACCAAGAGCAGAGAATCACTTTCTGATTTAGACAGAATTGAAGCCACAATTGCGCGCTGTGAACAGGGGATCCAAGATGTACAGTCTTACTGTACATACCTTGATAGTCTTGGAAATTCAATAACATTAAAGCAGAAAAGTGTACATGATGATTACATGGATGATTTATGTGTCTATAGAAAGCAATTAAGAGAACTTAAAGAAATTCAAATGAAACTTTTAAAAAGTGAGTTTGGACTCTTCTCCATTAATAAATCCGAGCATGCGCAGGAATGTTACCAAGAGGCCACATCTACAAGGAAAGGAATGTCTTTGTCTCCTGATATAGACATCCAATGTGAGCATGCGCTGAGAGATAGCGAAAGTTATCATGCTGTGTCTCAAAACATAGAAATTCCTCAAGAGGCCCCAAAAAGGGGGGCTACTTTTACCCAAGCAGCTGCCGAAAGCTATCCTGCAGCGGCCTCTAGTAGATGGCATAATTTTAAATTCAAGTCAACACTTGAAATGAATGATTTTCTTCAGAGAGTCCAGAATCAAAAGAAAAAAATGATAGATATTGTGTTTAATCAATCTGCTGTTAAATCACAAGCATCGCAGGCAACTCTAGCTGCACAGATGCAAAGGGACCAATGCTCACAAATTCCAGCTTGTCTCGTACAGCAACAAAGGCAACCCCCCTTGCCAGTTCATCTGCCACAGCCAGTCCAGGCGCCTCAGCCAATCCAATTGCCACCGGTTCCTGTACCACAAGTGCAACAACCAGCAGCCCTGCCAGCTGCATCTACAAGGCGAGCAATCACCTTAGCAACGCTGAAAGGTGAGTCAAAATTAAAAAGCACTGGACACAATTACAAGACCTGGTTACATCAGATGAGATTGATTTTGATCACTCAGCAGGTGGATCATATGGCATTTGATCCTCCAATTAGGCAATGGACTGAGGAAGAAAGGGAAGCAGATATAAGAGCTACTCTCCTTATTCTCATGTCCTTGGATTCTGATTTATCAGTAAGATATCCACATGATATTACTGCAGGAGAACTTTTAGAGTCCCTGGATGAACTGTTCAGGCCAGTCTAAGAAGAGGGCACATTCCTGTTAATCTCTGACCTTCATTCAGCAAAATTAAAGCCTGGAGAAGAAATTGCTCCACATTTGTCTAAGGTATTAGCAATGCACAAAGACTTAACAGAGCATGGCTATAATATCAATTATTTGCAAATAATGCTGCAATCATAAATTCCCTTGGCCACGAATGGAAGGAAGCTGTTTTTAAATTCAACAGCATGCCATTGCCCCAAAGAACTACACAAAGACTCTGTAAGATGCTAATTGAAGAAGAAGGGCTCCTGCATACTAGACTCAGACCCATGTCATCTGCATACAAACCTACCTTGTCTAAAAGCTACCAACAAAAGGGCTACACTTTGAGATACACATGCCAGAAACAACCTAAGAGAGATGGCGCTCAACACTCTCAATCCAACGATCCCCAAAGTTCTCAATCTGGTGATTCTGAATCTCCTTCATATCCTACTCCGCCCAGAGGAACACGTTCGACAGGATCCAGGGGTCGAGGCTCCAGCAATTCCAGATCAGCTCAATGAGACTCATAAGGTGAGAAACGTGTTTATGTCAACACTCTCCTCCTTAACACTGTTCCAGACAAGAGTCCACAGTACGACATTCATCACTTATGGACATTAGGCAGCGGAGCAGCCGTGCACATCGTGTACCAGAAGGAACTTTTCACAGAATTCCACAAGACTGACGTCAAAGAAGTGGTTGGTGTAGCAGCTCATCTGTGTAAAGTCAAAGAAGAAGGAACTGTCTACATAAAAGAATTGGACAAACTCATCTCGCATGTCTCCTACGTTCCAAGTGCCAAAGGCAACATACTCAGCATGTACCGCCTGAATGAAGATTTAGTGACTCATGAACTAACAGAAGCTTACATCTTGAAGGATGACAAAATCCTTGCTACTGGTATCCCTATTAGAGGTGTTTATTACTTAAAGCCAAAACCTCCTCCAAAGATTGATGTAAGTATAAAAGTTCCAAAGGGCGAAGGCACAGGTCCAGAGAGAAAACCTGCTGCCACTATAGATACAAAGGCTCTTAAAGCCAATGAGGTCCAAGAGGTCCCCAATGCTGTTTCAAATGTTAAACCTGTATTAACAAACAAATTTTTTCATTCCAGGTGTGTTCATAGATGGCACCGTCGCTTGGGCCACACATCTTATCCAGTTTTAGCAAAGATGCCTGAGTTTGTGAATGGTTTTACAGTTGTTAGTGATTGCAAAGTTCATCTTGATTGTAAAATTTGCAATTCTGTGAAGTCAAAGGCAGCTCTGGTTGCCAAGCATGCCCTACGTTTGTCTACACGCATTTTTTATTTGGTCCATACCGACATTGTTGGTCCATTTTGGCCTACTAAAGGTAACTGTAAGTATTTCTTGACTATTGTTGATAGTTATTCTAGATATGGTTTTGTGTTTCTAATGAAACAAAAATCTGAGGCTTTTCAGATCTTTAAAGACTTTGCTGCAGAAGTACTTACACAATACGATGTCTGGATCAGAAGAATCCAAAGTGATCGTGGTGGAGAATTCATATCCCAGCAGTTCCAAGGATGGATGAAAATTTATATCTCTGTAAAAACTTTAATATTTGTAAGAATTATAAGAACAACTTTTAAAGTACATAAATATTTCTTATGGTTATATGGAACAGAATATACAACATCTTAGAAAAGCAAAACCAGATTATAAAAGAAATGGCTAATTTCCAACCCAGAGGTGGTAAAAAAACAACCCCAGTAACACCTGCAAATACAACCTCTCTAGCATCACAAAGACAAATAGATGATATGTTAAATCTAGAGAAAGAAAAAGAGAAATAGAGTTCCTCACTAATGCAAAATATGAATAAAACATTAACAGTTATGCAAGAGGCAATGCTGAAATTACAAGAACTCATTACAAACAACTCACCTAGAATTAAAAACGGATATTCTTAGGTTAGAAAACAGACTGGAAACAGCTCAACTGGCAACACAAAAAAACAAAAAAAAATAATACAGGTGGAAGAGAAAATAGAACAGAGTGATAAAAAAATTGAACAGGTAGACCAAAAACTCAAAGAATCACATAAGGAACTCAAAAACTCGCTGATTCAACTGGAATTAGAATGATGTTCATATTTCTTAAGATTTCAAAATGTGATAGAGACAGAAAATGAAAATTTAGGGGAGATCATGATAACCATAATTTCAGGAATATTAGAAATTAGCCGGGAAGAGGTAGTAAATGAACTGGATGAAATTTATAGAATTAATACTAATTACGCCCGAAGATATCGACTCCTGAGCGAAATTCACCTAAGATTCGCCAGAAGGATTACGACAGACAGAGTATATGCAATATCTAGAGGAAGGAAAATGACATACAAGGGTAAAGAATTAAATATATTAAAACAAATTCCTAGAAAGGTAAGAGAGTGAAGAAGAGAATATAAGACATTAGCCTCTGTTTTAAACAAAAAGGAAATTACATTTAGATGGATAAATCCCGAAGGGATGATGATAAATATTGATGGTAGAAGAGTCAAAGTTGACTCTCTTGAAAAAGCATAAGAAATTTATGACCAAATTGTCACCACAGAGATAGAATTAGAGAGCGGGGAGAGATTAGAATCCAGTAAAGAAGAAAAAACAGAAACCGATAAACAAACAGGGGGAAAGATTGAGGAGAAAGGGGGAGAAAGAGGGAAAGAAGAAGGAGCTAAGACTAGATCCCAAACAGCAGCGGCAGCAGACAAACAGAACTAAACAAACAAAGAAACTAAACAGAACTAAAAAGGAAAAACCCTTGCTCTTTCATTTTTTGTTGATATATTTTCTTTCTACCCATACATAGCTAAATGCTATCGGAAACTAAACTAATCTCAATAAATATAAATGGTCTTAACAATAACCAGAAAAGAAAAAAGGTCTTCTCCAAACTCCTGAAGCAGAAAGCACAGATAATATGTCTACAAGAAGTACACATCAAATTGGCACATAAAAAATATTTAGAATATACTAAACTGGGAGAGCTATATACATCATTAGATGAAAAAGAAAAGAAAAGAGGAGTGGCCACATATGTGAAAAAAGAACTAAAGCCAAGAGAGATAAAAACAGACCCAAAAGGAAGATATATTATGGTAGAAGTAGAAATTAAAGGAGGGAAAATAGTATTAGTGAACATATATGCACCAAACCAAGAACTGAAACAATTTTATAAAAAAAAATACATGAAATATTACTTCAAATTAACCAAACAAATATATGCATAATAGGAGACTATAATGGAATAATGAACCACAAATTAGATTATAAAATAGAAACTAAAAGTAAAATAAAAAGAGCCACACTACCAACCACATTTGAAAAAATGACAGATGAACTAGACTTGGTATATATGTGGAGATTAATACATCCAAATGAAAGACAATTTACATACTATTCAGCTCTACACAACTCCTTTTCTAGGATAGATATGGTTTGGCTAAGTAAAAGTATGCATAAAAAAATAAAAACAGTTGACATAGAACCAAACATGTGGGCTGACCATAACCCGATAACAATTACCTGGCAGGGGGAAAAGAAAGAATATAGAAGATGGTCATTAAATACAAATTTACTCCAAGATGAAAAATATACAGAAATGTTAAACAAAGAAATAAAATTATTCTTGGAGGAAAATAAGAAACACCCCACCTCAACTCAAATACTTTGGGACACATTGAAAGCATATACTAGGGGGGGGTCACAATATCATATACAGCTAGGAAACAAAAAGAAGAGAAGGCAGAGTATAATCAGTATATAAATAAAATAGCCAATTTGGAAAAGACACTCCAACAAAATCCAACCAACAAACAGATACAAATATCATTGAGGGAAGCCAAACGCAAAATAAACATAATAGAACAGCAAGAATTCATTAGAAACCTAAAACAAATGAAACAAGAATACTTTGAAACAGCTTATAAGCCAGGTAGATGGCTTTCACAGAAAATTAAAAAGACAAGAAGCGAAAAATGAATCTATCAATTAGAGGATAAAGATGGGATAATACAACACATGGAACACCAGAAAAAAGAAATAATACAAGACTATTACAATAACCTATATAAAGAAGAACCAATCGACACCGCAAAAATTATTAAATACATACAAGAAAATAATTCCTTACAAATTGAAGAACTCGATAAACAAATCTTAAACGAAAAAATTACCTTACAAGAAATACAATTAGCATTGAAAAAACAAAAAAACAATAAAACCCCAGGGCCGGACGGACTCCTGGGAGAATTTTATAAAGGGAATAAAGATTTATTTGAACCCATGTTATTAGAGACATACAATGAAATATTAGAACAAGCCAAAATTCCAGAATCCTGGAGAGAATCATATATAACGATGATACCAAAAGAGGGGTTAGACAAACAGAAAGTAAAAAACTATAGACCAATTTCCCTGCTTAACGCAGACTAAAAGATTTTTATGCTAATTTTAGCAGGTAGAATAAAATAAATCTTAAATAAAATTATCAATACAGATCAAAATGGTTTTCTACCCTTTAGACAAATCTCTAATTGCACCAGGACAGTTCTAGATATTTTAGAATATGGAGATGCGCATCCAGGAAGGCAAATAGCTCTTGTCTTCCTGGATGCTCAGAAGGCATTTGACAATGTTAATTGGCAATATTTAAATGAGTTAATCAAAGAATTAAAATTAGGTAATAGATTTGAAAATGTTATTAAAAATATATACACTACTCAAAAGGCCAGGGCAATAATAAATGGAGACACCACCAAACCAATTTTTATAGAAAAAGGAGTACGCCAAGGGTGTCCAATGTCACCCTTATTATTTATACTGACACAAGAATTATTATTAAATAAAATAAGAAGTAATAAAAACATAAAAGGAATTAAAATCAAAGAAGAAGAATACAAACTACAAGCATATGCGGACGACATGGTTTTCTTTTTAGAAGAACCAACAAGTTCGGTCCCAGAGTTAATTAAAGAAATTGAAAACTTTGGTGAATTTGCAGGTTTAAAAATAAATAAACAAAAAACAATGTTGATGACAAAAAACATGAGCACATGACAAATTAGGAAATTGGAAGAAACCACTAAACTCCAAACTACAAAACCCCCCGAAATACTTAGGATTAATACTAACTAACAAAACAATAACCCTTAAAAAAGATAACTATGATAAATTATTGCAAGAAACTAAAAAAAAATTAGAAAAATGGAAAGATCTACAAATATCAATGTTAGGCAGAATTGCCGTAATAAAAATGGATATTCTTCCTAAATTTTTATACCTTTTTCAGACAGCCCCAATCAACTTGGAACAAATTTTTTTTAAAGAAATTGACAAAATTATCTCCAAATTTATTTGGCAAAATAAAAAGCCAAGAATAAAATATGTCTATCTCCAAGATAATAAAAGCAGAGGAGGCCTGGGGCTCCCAGATCTAAAATTATACTATAAAGCGGCGAGCCTAATTTGGATAAAAGATTGGATAAACTTAAAAAATAAGAGAATACTTGTATTAGAAGGTCATGATTTACAAATAGGTTGGCATGCACATTTATGGAAAGATAAATCACAAAAACAAACTATATTTAACAGGCACCTGATCCGTAAATCATTACCAAAAACCTGGTACGAAATTAAAGTGAAACACTATGATAAAATCCCAAGATGGCTGTCCACTATGGAAGCCATCATCTACCCAAATTTGGTCGACCTAAATAAAACCATCAAATACACAGATATTCTACACCCAACTGGAGAACTCAAATCCAGACAAGAACTAGAAATATTAAACTATAAAATGGATTGGTGGACATATGCTCAAATAGAATCTAGATTCAAGAAAGACAATCAAACACCCGGTATTCAAAAATCTATGAATTCACTAGATAAGATTTTAATAGGGAATGAAAATAAACAAATAACTAGAATATATCAAATACTTCTGGAACAGGAAAGAATAAAAGAAACAACCAAAACACCTATGATAGCATGGGAAAGAAATCTGCAACATGAGATACACATAGCAGACTGGGAAAAAACATGGACTACAATATACAAAATAACTCTTTCGGCAGCATATAAGGAAAATTATTATAAACTTTTTTACAGATGATATATTCCCCCCAGCTAGGTTAGCAAAGATATACCTAACATTATTAGACACATGTTGGAAGTGTAAAAATGAAAGAGGCACTTTTTTCCATATGTGGTGGTCATGTCCTATGATACAAAAAATCTGGAAAACAACTCATACCTGGCTTTCAGAGATTACGAAAGAGGAAATCGAATTCACTCCGGAAGCTATGCTATTAGGAGTTTGGAGAAAATAATACTCAAAACAAACAATGCTTCTTACAACACACATAAACACCGCAACGAGAATTGCAATAGCACAACTCTGGAAAAATGACCAGACCCCAATGGAAGAATTAATTATAGATAAGATATATACATGCGTGGAGATGGACAAACTCACTAACTCAATCAAGGGAAACAAAATCACGGAATCAAAATGAACATGGCAAAAATGGCATGAATGGGTTCAAAAGAGAATATAGAAACAATATAATAAGAAGCAACAGTATAATGGAAACAATCTACAGCTACCTTGTAAAAAGTTTTATTTACCAGTTATTGAATATAACAAATATTAGAATATAAAAGTATGAAATATAATGTATATAATGGAATATAACAGGTAAAAATCTATTATAAGAATTTTAATAGAGATGGTTTATAATCTGTAAAACAGAATAATGTGTAATTTGAACTATGTGAAAACTCAATAAAGAAATTTAAAAAAGAAAAGAAAAGAAAAGGAATGGAATCCATCATCAAACGTCAGCACCATCATTCCCAGCTTTGAATGGGATTGTAGAGAGAAGACAGGGGGTCCTACAGACTATGTTTCGTTATCTTCTAGAGGATGCTAACATGGACAATCTATACTGGGGTGAAGCATTCAGGTCTGCTAATTACATTGTTAACCGAACCTGGAGAAGTGTTATACAAGAGACTCCTTACTACTTGCTTCATGCAAAGAAGCCTGATGTTCAAAACATCCACATTTTTGGCTAGTATGCCATGGTTAACATTCCACTTGATCAAAAAAGAAAAGGAGGTCCAGTGTCACAGAGAATGAGATTCATCGGTTTTGATGAAAGCTCTAAGTACTACAAATTTGCTGACACTTACCATAGGTCTGTTGTTTCTAATTCAGCTAAATTTGAGGAAGATACTAATTGGTCCAGAATACACAGTAATGATACTTCAGTTTATTTTCCTAAAGATGATGTTCAAGGTGCAGTGAAACCTGACTCTCAGGCAGCTGTTCCAGATGATCCAGATGATCCAGATGATGGACAGTCTTCAACAGTCGCAGATGAGGTTCCTGGCGATGCAAGTGAAGACGGAGATGATCATGATGAAGGATGGACCAAGGTTCCAAGGCGTTCACAGAGAACCACAAAAGGAACTCCTCCAAAGAGATATCAACAGCAAGTATTACACAAACCTTTTCCTTTCTTATGTAACAATGTTACACTTCCTCCTGAGAATTTTTCTCAAGACATTTACCTGAATCTGAACAAGAAAAATGGTATGAGGCTATGGAAAATGAACTGGACAGTTTAAAGAAACTTAAGGTGTCCCAACAAGTTGAGCCTCCAACAAACAAGAAGATTATTGGCACACTTTGGGTGTACAAGGTTAAACAAAAACCAAATAATGAAAAAATATACAAAGCAAGACTAGTAGCAAAGGGGTACTCACAGGTGTATCATGAAGACTACACAGATACCTTTTCACCCACTGTCAAAAATGAAAGTGTCAAAATTGCCCTAACTACCGCTATTGCTTTGAACTTAGAAGTTTTTCAGTTTGACGTCGAGACTGCCTATTTGAATGCTGATCTAAATGAAGAGATCTACGTAAAGAGTGCGCCCAGGTTCCAGGACCGAGAAGGGGATGTCTGGTACCTGCAGAAAAGCCTTTACGGATTGAAACAGTCTTCTCTCATGTGGTACCGCTGCCTCATAGAGAAATTAAATTCAATGGGCTTTATTGAGTCTGACTCTGATGAATGCGTGTTTACAAAAGGGCAAGGTAAAGTTTATGAAATTATTCTTGTTTATGTTGATGATATTGTTTACATTGGTCCTAACAAACGTATGAGTGAAACCTTTGCCAAAGGTCTAGAAAGACATTTCACTTTGAAAAGCTTAGGGCATATTAATGATTATCTAGGTGTTCAGATTGAGAAAACTGAGAAGGGGTTCTCTCTCTCACAAGAAAGTAAGGTTGAAACATGATAAGTATCCTGAATTGATTTGCTTTGCAGATGCTGACTGGGCAGGTAATGTAGAAACACGAAAAAGTACTTACATAATATTTTTGAATGGTTGTCCAATTTATTGGAAAGTTAGAAAACAGAAGTTTATTTCTTGCTCTTTAACTGAAGCTGAATATGCATGTGTTTCTGATTGTTGTAATGCTTTAACCTCTGTTTCTGCTCTCATTGATAGTATTTGGGAAAATCCCATGAAACCAATTGTTATTATGGAGGATAATGTTTCAGTCATGTTCATAGCTGAAACTGAATATGTTGGAGCTCGTTCACGGCACATCGACATAAAATATAAAAACACAAGACAATGTGTAAAACAAGGATTCGTGAAAATACAATATGTGCCTACTACTGAATAGATTGCTGACCTGCTGAATAAGCCATTGCCAGCTGATCAACATGAATACCTATTCAAGAAAATGTGCCTTATGTGAACCAATGTCCCTGATGACTGCCAAAGAAGGGGTGTCACGCTGTGTATTGCCAGCCCCAGAGACATTCAGAGACATTAAGTAATAAAATAGTAAACTCTGTGTATGTTAATTTAGCTCCGCCCATTATGATGTAAATCCTGTCCAGATAGCCAGCATCACTTCCCCTCCTCTTCGTGAAGAAGGAGAAAATCTCCATCGTGCTTTTAACTCTCTAGCTATGTAGACGTGCAGTAAGAGCCTGTGATCAGGCAAAGCTGATTTTTTTGTTTTCTATTAATAAAAGTAACTTCGTTTTTGAAGCTTTTTCTGTAACTTTATTCATCGCCTCCGGATTAGATTCATTGCAGCTCACGCGGGCTGTAATTAATCACCTATAATCTGACAGAGCAGGAGGAAGAGGAGAAGAAGAGACCTGTTGCTGAAAACATCGCCTTGACTCAGGGCAGCCTGGCTCATATGAGCCACTACATGGTCCAGTGCCTGCGCAATGACCTTAGGGTAGCCCATATCATGACTTCTGCCAATTACTGGGTGGCCACCCTGCTAGATCCCCGTTATAAGGACAACATCACCTCCTTGATCCCAGCACTCAAGCAGGAACACAGAATGTGAGAGTACAAGCGTGCGCTCGTGGACGCACTAGTGGCAGAGTTCCCACAGCAATTGGAGTGCTCAGTGGTGCCAGGCGGAGTAGGAGGAGGACGCAGTCACCAACGCAGCAGTGGCACTGAAAGCACCTCACGGGGGAGGAGGAGCATGGACAAAATGTGGAAAAACCTATTCCATCATCCCACACATCCACCACCATTGGATGTAATGGCCCATACCAGAAGGCAGAAGGTGACACGCATGGTGGATGTCCACACGCCTAATGGTTATTAGCGATGCCTCCTCCCCCTTCAATTTTTGGGTAGGTAAATTGAATACGTGGCCAGAGCTTGCCCTCTATGCCCTGGAAGTGCTGGCCTGCCCTGCGGCAAGTGTCCTGTCCGAGCATGTCTTCAGCACTGCAGGAGGGGTCATCATTGACAGAAGAATCCACCTATCCAAAGACAATGTGGACATACTGACTTTCCTTAAAATGAACCAGGCGTGGATCCCACAGGACCTGGCTGTGCCACCACCACCTGAGTGAGTGGTTAGAGCGTTTGCTACCACCACCACCACTTCCCCCCACAACAGCTGTTAAATTCATCTTATGTATGTAGATAATCAGGTATATTTTTATGGCAAAAGTTTGGGAATAGTTTGTGTTCAAATAAAGTTTGTGTTCAATAAAATTATTTTTTGTACAGATGTTTTCTGGGAGCCTAAATGCGTGTTCCTTCCAAGGTGTATCACCTTTCTAAAATCTGAGATACCCAGATATATTTTCATTGGAAAATTTGAGTGTGTCCTGAGTTCGAATCCAGTAAATGGCTGTACAGTGCACCTGGTGAGGAAAAAATTATCTTTGGGCAAAATGGTTCTAGGGAGCCTAAATGCATGTTCTCTCCCAGAACTGTCACCTATTGAAAATCTGAGATATCCGGGTGTATATTCATGGGATAATTTTTTTTATGTAAAAGGACGCCGCAGCGGTGCTTCAAGCAAAAGGAGATGGGTAATCCCACGATGGGATTTGGGTGTGTGTGTGTGGGGATTGACATCATGGAGACTCCTTCCTGGTGTGTGGCTTTATTTCCAGAAGTGTTCGGGTTCGGGTTTGGCGAACACGGTTCGGGTTCTCTTTCCACCAGTTGCAGTTTGCCAGTGTGCCAGTCTTATCCTGTGTGCAAAGCCAGCCAGCCAGGGCACCAAAACAAGCAAATTTTGGTGGGCAGAGTGCCAGTTACTCTCTCCTCCAGTTCCAGTTCTAAACTGTGCCAATTTGATTCTGTGTGCAAAGCCACAAAGAGCCCTCGTCATCACCCACCTCCAAAGCAGCAAGGCAGTCTCAGCCAGAAGCAGTGTAGTCTTTAATGCTCTTCGTTGACACTTGTAACTTGGATGCCATGGGCCATCCAACTGCCCCATCCCCTGTTACAGACCTTGGGCTTCCGGATAGCTCGGAGCTTCTGCCGGAGAATGAGGAGGTGTCCAGGGCATCATCGGGGAAGGATGATGAGACCCAGATCCCCGCTCCTGCAGCTCACAGCAATGTTGAGGCTGAGAGGGAGGATAGCGGGGAGGAGTGGGTGGAAGAAGATTCTGATGGTGATGACAAGGTGCTGTATCCCACAGGTACTGAAGGTTGGTAGGTGCCTACTGCACACAGGATTGCTGTATTCTACCCTTCCCTTATTACCCTCTAATTTGTTAATTATTTTAGATTCTTTTTGTTTTCTTAATCTATAGGCCAACCAATGGCCAGGTTTATTTGCATATTCAAAATAATATTGTTTTGCCCTTTTGATTTTTTTCCGCTATTTCTTCTTCAATTAATTTTATTTTATGTTTTAGTACATTCATTTTTCCTTTAGCTTTTTCATTATGTGAATCATTTTGTAATTCCCTTTCTACTTCCTTTAATTTTTGTTCTAATTGTTGGTATTGCCTCTTTTTCTCCTTATTCCTTTTAGAAACATAAGAAATCATCAAGCCACGAATGTATCTATCCTATAAATTTTGTGGAGATGTTTTCGTATTTTTATTTATTTTAAATAAGATTTCTAATTCATTTTCTAACCATTCTATATATTAATTTTCTCTTAGTATGTTTTGATTCATTGTCCAGTTATTTTGTTTTTTAATTCCCTTCCAATGGATCTACTTCCGCTTGAATTTAAGATTACTTTTCCCAAAATAATTCCGACCGTTTGAATTTTTATGTTCCTCTTCTATTCTGCTAATCTTCTTTCCTCATTTCCTCATTCACTTAATAGTAAGTACTTAATTCATCCAGAAATAAGTCTGCTGGTGATTTCAGATTTTTCAAATTGTTTTTTAAATTATTTGCAGCAAAAAGAGAATCTCAATTTTTCAATTCCTAAATTATCTGATAAATTTCTTTCTTTCTTTAACTTGTCAGTCCACCTTCTCATTTGTTTTTCTTTTAGAACCAAGTCTTGGGATCTTCATTTTATTTTTATTTATTTTTAGAAATATTTTTATTGAATATATACATTAAAAACAGGGTAAAGAAAAGCAAAAGGGATATATATAATATACATTCTAACATTTATAATTTACTTGTATAGTACACATAGGTGGGGAGGGAGAAAAGAAGAAAGGTAGGGGGTTGGGGAAGAAGGGAAGGAGATATAAGGGGAAGAGGGATAGGAGATTGGAGCAAAAGGGGGGTGGTAAGAAGAGAAGGCCAGCGTTAGAGCTGGGGCTTTCATGCTTTGCGGCCTGTGGTTTGAGCGTAGGTGGTGTAGATTTCCCTAAGGTTTTCTCCATAAGCTTTTGATGTAATTGTTAGTGCCAATACATATCAGTGATTTAAGGGTTTGTTTTCTTTGTAATTTAAAGTTCATGTCAATCGATGTTTACAGTTTGTCATTTCAATTTAATGTTATGATTTGTGATGTAGGTTGCTAGTTTTTCAAGTTGTTTTTGTTGGATATTTTTCTTGATGAATAATTTTTAAGTAATTTCTTTTTTTTAACCAGAGGTACCATTTGTCCCATGCTTTGTAGAAATCTGTCTCATCCTTGTTTTGCAATTCCATTGTGAGCTTGGACATTTCTGCACATTCCATTATTTTAATCAGAAGTGATAGAACTGTTGGGTTTTTTTCTTGTTTCCAGAATTGTGCATATAAAATCCTTGCGGCTGTAATAATATGAATTATAATATATCTGTTTTCTTTACTAAAGTTTTGTCTTATGATTCCTAATAAAAATAGTTCGGGTTTTGCATGGATGCTCTGGGAAGTAATTTGTTCTAGCATAGTTCTGATTTTATACCAATATTTTTGGGTGGTTTCACATGTCCACCAGATGTGGTAGTATGTGCCTGGTTTTTCCCTGCACTTCCAACATAGTGGTGATAGATTTGGATACATTTTTGCGAGTCTAGCAGGTGGCAAGTGCCATCTGTAGAACATTTTGTAATGATTTTCCTTATATGAAGTTGCCATCGTTAGTTTATAGTTAACAGTCCAAATTTTTTCCCATTCGTTTAAGTAAATTGTGTACCCAAAATTTTGTGACCACGCTATCATAGTTCCTTTAACTATTTCTTCTACAGTATCGTGTTGGAGGAGGATATTGTATATGTTTGATATTTGTTTTTTTGGTGGGCCAAAAATTATCTTATCAAGGAGATTATTTTTTTGAAAGCCTAATTTGTTTTTATCTTCATTATATTTTGATTTAATTTGTAGGTAGTGTAACCAATCGACTTTAATACCTTTTTCCATGAGTTTTTGTTTAGGGATTAGATCATTATTTTCGTTTAACAGTTGGTCATATGTTATAATTTTGTCAGGGGTTAATACATTCGGGTATATAATTGCTTCTGTTGGGGATATCCATTTTTGGGATACAGAGGTAATGGTTTTTTTAAATGAAGTGCCAGGTGTTAATTAAGGTTTTTCGTATGTAGTGTGATCTGAAGTATGTTGGTATTTTACCTGTGTCTGCCGTCAGAAACTTGTGCCACCCAGATTGAAGGTCATAGCATTCAAGTGTTAATATTCTAAAATTTTTAAGTGTTATCCATTCTTTCAGTAAATTTGCAATTGAAGCATGGTAATATAGTTCCATGTTTGGTAACCCGAATCCACCTCTTGACCTATGGTCTTGTAGGTTTTTAAGTTTTATTCTGGCCTTTTTTTTGTCCATATAAATTTGTGAATTTTTTTGTGTAAGTTTTTGAAAAAAATCTTGTTTAATTTAATGGGTGCAGTTTGAAAAAGGTATAAAAATCTAGGGAGTATATTACTTTTAATTACAGCAATTTCCCCCATTATAGAAAGTGGGAACTTCGACCATCTGCAAAAATCTTTGTCCATTTCATTGATTAGTTTATCGTAGTTGTCTTTCTTAATAGTGCTGCAATTAGCGGTAATCCATAGTCCTAGGTATTTAACTTTTTTGGCAGTTTTAATTTTAGTAAGTTCCTCTAGTTTCAATATCTGCTGTTTTGTCATATTTTTTGTTATCATTTTTGTTTTTTCCCTGTTAATTTTTAGTCCGGCAATCTCTCCAAATTTATTTATTTCATTAATTAGAATAGGTGCAGATTTTAAGGGGTCTTGTACAATGAACACCATGTCATCAGCAAATGCTTGAAGTTTATACTGTTCACTTTTAATTTTTAATCCTTGGATTTCCTTGTTGTATCTTATTTTATTTAGTAGAACTTCTAGAGCGAAAATGAAAATCAGGGGGGCTAAGGGACAGCCCTGTCTCACTCCTTTTTTAATGTTTATTGTTTCTGTCATATCATTGTTTATCAATATTTTAGCTGTTTGTATTGAGTATATAGTTTTAATGAGTTCTGTAAATTTATTACCAAGTTGCATTGACACCATTTGTATTGTGAAAAATTGCCAGTATAAACTATCGAAGGCTTTCTGTAAATCTACGAATAAGAATGCTACTGGTTTATCTATATTTTTATCGTAATATTCTAACGAGTCCAAAATAATCCTTGTGTTTGTTGCTATGTTTCTTCCTGGAAGGAAGCCATTTTGGTCTGTATGTATTCTAACAGTTAGTATTCGTTTAAATCTTTCAGCTATGATAGATGCAAAGATTTTATAGTCTGAGTTAAGCAAGGATATTGGGTGATAATTTTGGATGTAAGCTCTGTTTTGTGTATCTTTAGGTATTAAAGTTATGTAAGCCTCATTCCAAGAGGAAGGGAGTTTTGAACCTTCGAAGATTTCATTAAAAAGAGGTAACATTATAGGCTCCAGGATTTCTTGAAATTGTTTGTAGAATTCGGCAGGTATACCGTCTGTACCCGGGGTTTTATTATTTTTTTGTTTCGTGATTGCATTAATTAGTTCTATTGATGTTATTTTGTCATTTAGCATATCCTGATCTTCCTTATTTATTTTTTCTGTATTTTCTAAGGTCTCGAATAGTTTATTTATTAGTTGTTCATTTACGTCATCTTTTTTATACAATTCCTCAAAGAAGGATTTAATTTTTTGTTTTTTATCGCTAAGTGTTGTTTTTAAAACACCTGTATGATCATATATTGCCTCTATAATTTTATCTGCTTTTTGATGAGCGAGTTATGAGGCTAACCATTGCCTGGGTTTGTTTGCAAATTCAAAGTGTTTTTGTTTGGCAATCCTTAATTTATGTGAGAGTTCTTCTTGAGTTTGTAGGTTTATGTAGTGTTTTGTAATATTCAGTTCTCCTAAAGTTTCGGTATTGTCTGGTTTTGTTTGTAGGATTTTTTCAAGGTTCTGAAGTTTTATTTTTAGTGTGGATAGGCTGTTTTGTTTCTGTTTTTTCTTTTTACTTTGGTATGCAATATAGATTCCTCGCACATAGGCTTTCATTGTGTCCCATAGGTTTTGTGTGGAAGTGTTACCATCATTGTTAATTTGGAGAAATTTACATAGTTCTTGTTTTAACATTTTTTGAAAGTTTTCTTCTTTAAATATTGTTTGGTTCATAGTCCATCGTCTTGAATGGTTATTAGTTGAATCTCTCCATTTTAACAATATGGGGTTATGATCCGCCCAGGAGTTTGGAAGTATTTGCATGTCTGTTACTTCATTGATAAATTCTAAATCAGCCCAGGCCATATCATTGCGGGACCATGACTTGTGAGGAAAAGAGAAAAAAGTGTATTGTCTATTGTTTGGATTAAAGTGACGCCATATGTCTTTTAGAGCTAATTCAGTTGTAAGTTGTTCAAAAGTTGTCGGTAGTTGTTTTCTCTTTTTCATTTGTTTAGTGCTTTTATGATCCTTTTTCCTGTCTAATATTGCATTGAAGTCACCTGTTATTATTATATTTGTCAAGTTTAATTCCATGATTTTTTGATGTAGCTTTGCATAAAAAGTGGATTGATTTATTGTGGGGGCATAGATTGCGATTATATGTATTTTTTTTTGTTCCTGATGTAATTTGTACTATTAATATCTGTCCGTTGTCATCTGTGTAAATTAGTTTAGGGTTGAGTTTAGGTTTAATGTACAGTACTACTCCTCTTCATTTTAAACGTACCAATTTTCCTTCCTCTTACGATCTACTTACTCTGATCTGCTTCTGTATCACTATTTTGCTTCCTTCTGCATGGGCGCTTCTGCTAGATCCGGGCATCCATTGTAGTTGATGCACCAGTTTTTCCTCCCTGGAGCTGTGGGACAGTCCTTGCCTTTCAAGACAGTGGCGATCTGCCTCTAGGGCAACAGGAGACCCCCTGTTCTACAATCAGACCCATAAATAAATGGGCTCCAGGGTGAAGAAAGGGACGTTCAGGAGCAGAGCTTCGTTCCCTGCCTCTAGTTGCAGACCCATTGCCACTGGAAGTCATTAGGAAGTTATAATCCTAATCATAACAGTAGGGATTAGTAATATAATTTGCTGTCAGGTGGAAGATAAATAGGATCCCAGCTAAGGGAAAACCATAAAACAATGTTTGCAGCCTACAACTGAACTATTCTATTTATCTGAAGAGATGTCAATTAAGTGTTTTTTCAGCTGTTGCTACCAGCCCAAATTAATTGTGCCTTGTGCTATCAGCAAATACTTTCAGGGGGAAGAGAAAGAGAACATTTACTGTCCACATGCATACTGGATGATCTCTGGCCCCACGCCCACAGCTTAATTTCAAACATCATTCCAGACACTCTTCAAACTAAGATAAACCAGCTAGTAGTATCTGAACACTTGTAAGTGGATCATAAGCTTCCTAACAATCAGGAAGAAGCAGGTGAAGCTAAGCAGAATCACATCAGATACCTGTACAATCAGCACAGCCTGCCCCTTCAAGGCTGTTTGCTCTCTCCACTTCTCTCTATATACTAATGACTGCATCTCTAATGATCCCTCTGTAACTATCAAAGTTCGCTGATGATACAACAGTGTTTGGATTCATTCAAGACAATGATGAATCTGCATACAGATGGGTGCATGGTGCGACTGATGAATCTGGAATTGAACACACTCAAAACTGTAGAAATGGTGGTAGACTTTAGGAGAAATCGTCCCATACTTCCATCTCCTACAATACTAGACAACACAATATCGACACTAGAGACCTTCAAATTTATAGGTTTTACCATGTCGCAAGATTTAAAACGTCATCAAAAAAGCACAACAAAGAATCCTTTTTCTGTGCCAACTCAGAAAACTCAAATTTCCCAAGAGTTGCTAATACAGAGGAATTCTACAGAGGAATTATTGTTTCTGTCATCTGCACCTCTATATTTGTCTGGTTTGGTTCTGCAACCCAATAAGACAGACAGAGAGGATAATTAGAATTGCAGGAAAAAAATTACCACCAACTGCCTTCCATTGAGGATCTGCATATTGTACGAGTCAAAAAGGGGGCTGTGAAAATATTTACAAAACCCTCACATCCTCGAACAAACTATTTCCTACCCTTACACAACACTATATAGCACAGCACGCCAGAACAGCTAGACACAAGAACAGTTTTATTTTCAAACGCCATCACTCTGCTAAACAAATAATTTCCCCAACACTGTCAAACTATTTACTAAGTCTGCATTACCTTTAATCTTCTCATTGTTCCTGTAACCCATTTCCTCACACTAATGACTGTAACTTTGTTGCTCGTATCCTTATGATTTATATTGACTGGTTCCTAATATGATTTGATTGCTTATTTGTACCCGGACTATCATTAAGTGTTGTACCTTATGATTCTTGGTGAACATATCTTTTCTTTTATGTACACCAAGAACATATGCACTAAGATAAATTCCTTGTGTGTCCAATCACAGTTGGCTAATAAAATTCTATTCTATTCTATTCTGTAAAACACAACTTTGCTGTTGATACACTTCACTACTAAGTCTTTTTGGTCCTGTTTGCTATGCTGCCCGCATTTGTTCAACATAATGGTTGCTACCTGCCACTGTGCTTTGAGGGATATTGTTAGCATTAAGTTTGCCATTTACATTTTCATGTTTGACATAATTGAGCAATGAATGCTCTTATGAAAATTAAACTTGTGCTTCTCCCAGGTTGCTGTAACCCTGTTAAAATGTAATGCGATTCTTGATGTGGCTTTTTTAGATGTTTATTAAATAAAATATCAGTATGACTAATTCCCCTGGTCTAAAAGTAAGCTGGGAAGCAGCATTATTGATAAGCCTGAGCACAAATGGTCCTTGATCCTCAGCCTCTAATGGCCTAATAATGCATTATACTGGAATCAGAAATATTCTGAGTTTTAATGCTTATGGCCATTATTGAAAACACCTGGATGTGCCATTCATCAAGGTTACATTACATTGAGATGGGTCCATTTGTTTATTAGACTGCCAGTAAACATCTTTATGTAGTTTCACATTCCCCGTTTGGGATAATGCTTGATAAGAGAGTCTGGGCTGCACATATTCTCTTTTTTGTGGTTTATTAAGATTAGCTTTGCTTCAGAAAGTAAGATAATCAAATGCTTAGGTGGAGCTGTAAATAAAAATAGTGCTTCCTCTTCCCTTCTTTGAGCATTGAAGCTGGCCAAGTAGCTTCATATAAATTTCACAGTAACTTTCAACATAGCAGTATTATTAAAAGATTGCTTTGATGCACATAAAATTTGCTTTGTTGGCACCTTTGGTAGGATTCCAATTATTAAACAACTGGTTCTGTGGGCATGGCTTGGTGGGCGTGTCTTGGTGGGGTCATGTAATTGAATGGGGATGGCCAACTCAATGTCACCCCACCAAACCATGGCCACCAAGCCACATCCACAGAACCAGCAGACAAGGCAGTTCCTGTGGCCTGTCCCTTTATGGTCTCCCCTCCCCCCACATCAAAGTATACCTTAAAGGGACACTGCAGCCTGGCTGCATTCAGAGTAGCTCCACTGCAACGCCATCCCTCTAGTGCAGTGATTTTCAACCTTTTTTGAGCCACAGCACTATTTTTACATTTACAAAATCCTGGGACACACCACCAACCAAAATGACACAAAGTGTGTGTGTGTGTGTGTGTGTGTGTATACACACACTCTTGAACCATTTCCAAAAACAGGTGAGGGCTGGGTTTTTTTCCTCTTATTCTTTAGGTGCTTTTTATCATGTGCTTTAAATCAAGTGTCACTTCTCTCTCTCTCTTGTTTCTCTCTCTTTCCTCTCATTCTCTGCCTCAATCATTTTCTCATTTCTCTTTTTTCTCTTCCCTTTTTTCTCTCATTTCTCTCTCTCTCCCTTCCTCTCCTTTTCTCTCTCTCTCTCTCTCTTTCACTCTCTCTCCTGCTTGCTTTTTTTCTCTCTCTTCCTCTCTCTCTTTCTCTCTCTTTCTTTCTCTCTCTCTCTCTTTCTCTCTCTCTCTCTTTCACCACACCCACAACAGCGGCATTGGCCAGTAGCCGCAGGGCGGTCGGCTGCGAGTGGGAGCTCCAGGGCGAAGGCACTGATGGCGGCAGCTGGATGTGTTGGGCATGGGCCCATGGCTGGCATCTTTGTCCCGGCCCAGCCAGTGGGCCAGTGCCAGCCCCACAGCGCCAACATGTACAGCATTCAGCAACACATCCAGCCACCCCCATCGGTGCCTCCGCCCTGGAGCTCCGGTTCACAGCCGACTGCCCTGCCGCTGCCCGCAGCTACTGCCAGATGCCCCTGTTGCCAGCGTGGTGTACACTGTTGCCGACCGCTCACAACTGCCACCCCACGGCTACTGCCTGGTACCACTGCTGCCAGTGCCCTCCCATTCGCGCTGCCGGAGCCCTTTGGCCGGGCCCCAAAGCTCCCCTGCCAACACTGCCAAGGAAGCACCAGCAGGGCAGGGCACTGCAACTGCCGGAAAACTTAGAAGGCGTGAAGAAGGAAGCTCAGGTTCTGGTCTCACAACGTTTTGCTCTTTGCGCCCTCAGCAAAAAGGTGTGAGACCGGAACCTGAGCTTCCTTCTTTGTGGCACACCTGACCATGTCTCGCGGCACAGTAGTGTGCCGTGGCATACTGGTTGAAAAACACTGCTCTAGTGCACAGGCTGTTCTCCTGGTTGGGTCTGGCAATGGGGTATGGCCAAGCACGTGCACCAGAGGCAATCACAGTGCATGGCTGGTGTGAGGAACAGGGCAGTGATGGCAGTGATGGGATTTCAGATCTCTTTCATTGGCCTATACTTTTCAGTGCAAGAAATTTGCTCAGAAGGCAGCCAAAAACTACCAGTGGCTGGAGGTTCACCAGCTGAGCTTTGCCAAGATGCTGATGAAGTTGTCCAAGGTGGAGGATGAGTGCGTGGCATGCAGGCAGAGGCTCTGGGGAATGTCAGAACTGGGGAATGGTGTGTTCCCCAATCTGGCCAAGGTGAACAATGAGTGGGCTGCATGTGAGCAGAGGCCCCAGCAAAAGCCGTAACTGGAGAATGGCATGTTCCCTGACCTGGCCAAGGCAAATGATGAATGAGTGGCATGCAGGTGGAGACCATGGGGAAGGTCAAAGCAGGGGAATGGCATGTTGCCCAACCTGGTCAAGTGAGTGATTGGCATGCTTACCTTTGGTGAGCAAAGTGGGAGAGGCATGGAGGAAAGGTGAGGCAATTAGCTGGGCAGCATGGTGAAGGCAAAATATATACCTGTGGGCAGGGAAGGTGGAGCAAGTGGTAAGTGGGCGGGTAGGATTAGCAGCAAGAGGACAGGCAGGGCAATTGGCAAGAAGGCAGGCAGGGGAGAATGGCGACTGATTGGGTGGCAGGGAGGCTAGCCAGAGGTGGTGTTTGCTGGTTCGGTGAACAAATTAAAATTTCTGTTACTGGTTCACATGAACTGGTCTGAACAGGCTGAATACCATCTGTGGGTGGCATAAGAAACTAGAGCAAGAGAGTTGGAATAAATCTTTGTCAAGCTCATGTGCTTCAGCCTGCCATGGCAGATAATTTTAAAAGCCGCTACAGTAATCTATGTCACCAAAAAAAGACTGAATGCACCAATTATCACATCAATCAAGAAGTAAACCTTCTATGCACAAAGTCCACACATCCTGCTATAACTTTGTATTTTTTTTCCAATAAATTTTATTAATTTTCATAAAATAGACAAAACTGACAAACATACATTTAACATAAAGGTGGGGTTGCAATTTCCCCGCTTATTCTAGAAGATAAATTTCAATACAGAAAAAAGAATACATTGTTAATACTTTAAATTTACTTATTACTTTAAATGAAAAGAAGAAATTTATTTAACCTTATATAGTAAATCTTCATATATAAACTACAACTAACACAAAATTTAAAACATATTCATACTTCTACTATTCTCCTATTCTTTTCACTTTTACTTCTTCTTCTTATTTATCCATATATACACTTTGTTCCAAATTTCATAAAATTCTGTTTCCTCTTGGTCTTTTAACCATCTTGTCATCATTTCCATTTCAACGCAATCCAAAATTTTATTAATAACCTCCTCTTCTTTGGGGATATTTTCCCCTTTCCAATTTTGCGCATATACTATCCTGGCCGCTGTCAAAATATGACTAACTAAATGTAAAATTTCTTTCTTATATTTCTGATTCGTTATACCCAGTAAGTAGAATTCCGGGGTTTTTTCTATCTCTTGTGTTACTATCTCTTTTATTATTCTTTCTAACATTTTCCAATAAAGCTTAACTTTACTACACATCCACCACTGATGATAATAGGAACCTATTTTTTCTAACATTTCCAACATAGTGGAGAAGTCTTAGGGAACATTTTCGCTATCCTATTCGGTGGGAGGTGCCACCTATAAAACATCTTAATTTGATTTTCTTTTAACGAAACCGATTTTGTCATTTTCCAATTTGTAATCCAGACATTTTCCCATGTATCTATATCAATTTCTTTGCCTATATTTTTACACCAACTTATCATATTATCCTTTAAGGTCAAATCTATATTTTTGTGGCCAATCATATATTTATATGCTTTTCCTATTAATTTAGTCTGATTAGTAATTAATAGATTACATAATTTTTTTTACTTTTATTAAAGATATATATCATACTATCTCTTTGAAATCTAGACTGGATCTGAATATATTGCCACCAATCAATTATAATCCCTTCTTCTTGTAATTTATTTCTTGATTTTAATTTCATTTGGTCATCTAATAATTCTTTGTATCTTATTATTTTCATTTCCTGTATCGAATTGGGGTGTGTTATTGCTTCTAGGGGGGAGATCCAATCGGGAATAGTTAAAAAGTGGTTCTTTTTTATGTCTTTCCAAACTTCCACCAAATACTTTCTTATTGTATGTCTCTTAAAATATGCGTGTATTTTGTCCTTATCATACCATACAAAGGCATGCCAGCCGAGCATAAGATCATGTCCTTCCAATTTTAATGTTCTTTTATCTTCTAATACTATCCAATCTCTAATCCATGTTAAGGCGGCTGCCTGATAATATAATTTCCAATTTGGTAAAGCAAATCCTTCTCTTTCTTTAATATCTTCTAAAATATTTATCTTTATTCTTGCTTTTTTCCCTTGCCATAAAAATTTTCTTACTATTGTTGTTAAATTTAAAAAAAAATTCCCCCCAGGATTTATTGGTATGACCTGAAATAAAAACAAAATCTTAGGTAAGATATTCATCTTAATTGTGGCAATTCTCCCTAGAAAATATATTTTTAAATTGTTCCATATTTCTAAATCTTTTTTAATTTCTGCAATTAGTTTCATGTAGTTATCATTTTTTAATGACATAGTTTTTGATGTTATCCATATTCCCAAATACTTGACTTTCTTAGCTATTTTCATACCTGTAATATATTCAAGTTTTCTTTCTTGAGATTTATTCATATTTTTCACTATAAATTGTGTTTTACTCCTATTTATTTTTAACCCTGCAACTTTTCCATACTGTTCTATTGTCTGTATCAATGTTGGGACTTTTACTATCGGATCCTCTGTGATAAAAGTCAGATCATCCGCAAATGCTTGTATTTTATATATTTCCTTCCCTATTGTCAAACCCTTTATTTTGGAATCTGCTCTTACTTTTATCAACAAAACTTCCAAGGATAAAATGAATAATAAAGGTGATATCGGGCAGCCTTGTCGAACTCCTTTATATATTTCAAATGTTTCTAATTGCTTATTATTTAATATAATTTTTGTTGTCTGCTTTGAATAAATTGCATTTACAAATTTTGTGCCAAATCTCATTTTATTTAATTGCATTTTTATAAAAGTCCAGTTTACATTGTCAAAGGCTTTTTTTAGCATCGAGGAACATTAACGATACTGGCTTTCCAACATGTTGTTCGTAATATTCCAATATATTAATAATCGTTCTAAGATTATTTTTAATCCATCTACCTGGTAGGAACCCATTTTGGTCTTGATGTATTTTCTCATTTAAAATCTTTTTAAGTCTATCAGCATAAATTGTAGTAAATATTTTATAATCTACATTTAGTAATGATATAGGTTTATAATTTTTATATTTTCCTTTCTGGTTCCTGGTTTATGAATTAAAGTTATTAAGGATTCTGACCATGATTTTGGAATTTTACCATCCATTCTACTTTCATTAAAAATTTCCAACATATTATTTATTATTACATCACTTTCTATTTTGTACCATTCTGCCGGTATAGCGTCAGGTCCAGTTGCTTCATTATTTTTTTGCTTTTTAATAGTTATAAGTAGTTCCTCGATTGTTATTGGACTATCTAAACTTTCCTGTTGTTCCTCTGTTAATTGCGGTATCTTTAAAGTTTCTAAATAATTAAAAACCTCTTCCTCACTAATATCTTCTTTTTTATACAACTCTTTATAAAATTCCTGTACTATTTTTGCTTTCTCATCTATATTATATTTTATCATTCCATTTTCATCTTCTAACTTTTCAATTATTTTTTATTGTCTATGTTTCCTTAGCTTGTATGCAAGCCATCTTCCTGGCTTATTAGTGTGTTCAAAATAATGTTGTTTAGCTCTTTTTATCTTTTCCACTATTTGCTCTATATGTTTAATTTTATGTCTAGTCAATTCTATCTTTCCCTTAATCTCCTTATTCTTGGCGTTTTGTTGTGATAAAGACTCTAGTTGTCTCAATTCAGTAATTAATTGTTCATATTGTATCTTTTTTTCCTTATTTATCTTTGCTGTATAGGAAGTCGTTAATCCTCTGATGTATGCCTTGGCGGTATCCCATAGATTTTGAGGGGAAGTTTCTGAGTTTTTATTTATTTGAAAAAATATATTTAATTCGTTTTCTATCCATTCCTTGTATTTTAAATATCTTATAATATTCCTATTCATCTGCCAATTTGAATGTTTCTTATTACTTTTCAAATATACTACTAAAGGATTATGGTCAGCCCAGGTATTTATATCTATTTCTACCTCTTTTATTTGTTCTGAAGTTATTTTTGAAGCCCATACCATGTCTATTCTTGTCCAAATTTTGTGTGGGTTCGAATAAAAGGTATAATGTCTAGTTTGAGGATGTCTTTCCCTCCAAATATCATTTAATAATAACTCAGATTTCATTTTTAGGAAAATAGTTGGTAATATATTTTTCTTTTTCTTATTATTTTTCCCCCTGAATGATCTAATAATCTATTTGAAATTGCATTAAAATCACCAATTATAATCATATTTTCAATATTTAATTCATTTATTTTCTGATGCAATTGGTTATAAAATGTCATTTGATTTTCATTAGGGGCATAAATAGAGATGATGACAAGAGGTTTGGGCTCTATATTTATCTGAACAATTAATATTCTACCTTCTTGATCGGCATACAATTGTTTGGAGTTTATGGAGTTTTCAACATATACAGCTATCCCTCTTTTTCTTTGATCTGCCAATGCAGCATACATATTTCCAATTTTTGAATTTAATAATAATTTTTGATTTGTCTTTTTGATATGAACTTCTTGTAATATTACTATCTGTGCTTTTTGATTTTTAATTTTGGTAAATATTTGTTTCCTTTTTCTTGGTTCATTTAAACCATTTACATTTACTGAAAAGATTTTCAAATCTTTTGACATGATTATTTGTAATATTTCTTGGTATCTTTAGATTCGCGCTGTGGTTGTTTTCTTCTCACTCCTAGATCCTCCTCTCCCCCCTGTGTGGCGCTGCCCGTCTCCTCCTCCCTTCTTTCTGGCAGTTCTTTCATTGGTTGTTCTAATTGGCGTATTCCACTAGTTTCATAGAAATATCTTGCTTCTTCCAGATTTTCTATTTTATATCTTTTTGTTTGCCAATAGAGTGAAAGTCCTGGAATAAGCCAATGAAAGGTTATGTTTTATTTAATCAGAATTTTAGTTCGAAAGTAGTAATCTCTTCTACTTTCTCTTACTCTTCTTGGAACTTGTTTCAATATTGTAATTTCTTTTCCTTTATCTTGTAATTTTTCATTCCTTGTCCATTTCAAAATGTCATCTCTTAAAGTTCTCCTAACAAATTTGATGTGGACTTCTCTTGGTAGATTATGCCTATGCACTTTGTACTCGGAAAACTTCATCGATTTCTTTTGTTAGTTCCGTAGGATCCATCTGGAGGATTCCTCCAATTATTTCTGCCATTTTTGCTTGTAGATCTTCATCTTTTTCTTCTGTTATGTTCTGGAATTTTAAACCATATGATGCTCATTGTATTTCAAGATGCGTAATTGATTCATCGTATTTTTTGTTGACAGAATCAGATCAGTCTTCAAAATAGTCCATTCTTTTTTCTATTTTAGCGGTTCTTTCCTCTACTGCCTTCACTCTTTCTTCATTTTCTTTCAAGGTCTGTTGTATTTCTTTCATTTGCTCCTTCATCTCTCCTGTATCTGCTTTCAATTCACCCATTTCTGCTTTTAAACCTTCACATTGTTGATTTGCATCTTCTTGAGATTTTAACATAAAGTCTTTCATTGCATTCAATGTCTCTTGTATCGTTACAAGGGTGGGCTGCCATTGTACTTTCTCCTTCTCCTTCTCTTTGGCAAGCATGGTTGCAGTAGCACTTTGATGTACTGGAGATGGCTGGGGCAATACTAGAGGGGATGAAACAGATGTTAATGTTTGTTTTTTAATAGTCTTGGTATACGTAGATGTGCTCGACATCCTAATCTTTTATAACTTTCTTCTTATTTCTTGTTGTTGAGTTTATATTAATTTATATTTTTAAAATCTGTATATATTTTATTAAAAAAGGAAGAGAAAACTCCAACAAACTCCAATCCTGTCAAGCTTCACTAATTATTTTTTCTATTGATATTTGAAAATTTCTAAATACCACAATACAATAACACAGCAAGAATATCAATTATCTTATTACTTTAAAATTTATAAATGTCAATACTTTGTATATACTTTGTCAATACTTAAAAAAGGAGTTCTTAATAATCCTTATTTTTATTTTTAAAACTTTAAAAATTTTCTTTCTATATTAAAAAAAACAATATATAATATATAGATGTAAATCAATTTCAATTAACTAATTTATTAGTCTTAATTATCTATAATAACCTCTAAAAAAGTTGGCCCCAGGATATGAATTTTTCTACAAACTTTCTCTTTTGCCTTGTTAACAAAACTTTCACTTTACTCCAATCTTCTGAGATTCTCAGGGAACAACAAAATTTTACCTTAATTCTTCTTTTCTTTTGTATTCTCTTTCCGTTCTATTAAGCTTCAAAATCTCAAATTTCTTCTCCTCGCTTTTCTGCTTCCCACTGGTGTGGACGGATCGCAATGGCCGAATCTTCTGGGGTGCCGAGGATTGGGTCTCCCTTTTCCAGAGCTGCAGGGCAGACCCTTGCCTCTGGAGCTTTAGCGATAGCTCCTCGGACAGAGGGGAGCCCCCTGTTCTAGGATCGGGCCATCCAGACCTGATCCAACCGCAAACCATGACCTCTGGAGGGGTGAAAGGAGTCTCAGGGACAGAGCCCTGCCCCAGAGCCTCCGCAGCGGTCCCAGACCAGACCAGAAGTCGCCTTCTATAACTTTGTAAACAACCAACTCAAAGACTCAAGATCCATCCTACTCCATAAAGACCAAATGGTAAAGACTATAATGATGAAACAGTTAAGGCCAACCTCTTTAACACATTCTTCAGGTCAGTCTTTGTAAACAGCAATGGTTCATGCCCAATATTTCCTAGTCGTACCACAATTAACTTAAATTAATCGATTTTATTAGAAAGGCATTATGCAACCTAAAACCATCTCTATCTATTGGACCTGATGTACTATGTGCATACTTCTTTAAAAAGCTCTGCACAAACTTGGCTAAACCTCTAAACATAGGGTTTTTTTTTAAATCCTTCAGGTCTAGCTCCTTACCCAACCTATGGTCACTAGCCATAGTCATCTCTGCCTTCAAAAATGGAGATCCAAGTAACATTGAAAATACAGAACAATCTCTTTGGGTTGTGCCACCTGTAAAGTCATGGAATCAATTATAAACCAATCCATTACACTCCACATAGAAAATAATAACCTATTCCCTAACAATTTGGTTTCACAAAAAAATTAACCTGTTTATCTGCAACTTTTACACTCCAAAAACATATGGACCACTCAAGTTGAACAGGGTAAAACTCTTTATACTCTACATAAACAATCTTTGTTATCATATTATAAGCAACTGCATTCTCTTTGCTGATGATGTTTAACTATTTAACACCAACAACAACACTGCTGCCCTTCAAAAAGACCTTGATCATGTAGCAGAATGGTCAAATAACTGGCAACTTCAAATCTCAACCAACAAATGCTCTGTCTTACACATTGGCAAAAAGAATCAGAATACAAAAATAAACATGGAGGAAATGAACTTGTAGATGACACTCAATCTGTCAAAGACCTTGGAGTACTCATATCCAACAACCTAAGTGTAGAGTCCAATGTAACAACATTGGCAAAAAGGCACTAAGAGTTGTTAATCTAATCTTATGTAGCTTCTTCTTTGGCAATATTATACTGCTAACCAGAGCATACAAAAAATTGTTAGACCAATTCTGGAATACAGCTCACTTGTCTGGAACCCACACTGCAAATCAGACATTAATACAATCCAGAAATATTTCACAAGAGCCTTGCACTCCTTCGCTCATAACAAAATACCTTATTCCACCAGATTTGAAATACCAGATTTGAAATTTACAACTACATTGCCTCCAATCTGATCTAAATGTAGTTCATAAAATCATATACCAAAATGTTCTTCCTGTTAATGACTATATCAGTTTGAATATACAGAGGCTGGGGAAAGAGCAATTGGCTGAGAACTGTGAGTTTGAGTAATAAAAGGAGGAGAAAGGAGGGGAAAAGCCATCCTCCAATCAATTTGAATTTACACTGACTGGGGGAAGAGCAACTGGCTCAGAACTGTGAGTTTGAGTAAGGAAAGGAGGAGAAAGGTAGCAACCCACATGCCAAACCATGTGAATCATATAACTGAACACTCATCTCCACCCAACCAGGATACAGCTCTCCCACCATACTTCCACACTCACCTTGCAAAATACCTACACAGAGCCTACAAAAGAACCTAACAAACTAAAAGAACAACTTCCCCCATTCTACTCTCCCACACCCACCTTGCAACCAACCACACACATGGAAGACAAACCAATCACACACCTGAAAGACGTACCAACCACACACAAGGATGAGGAAGGAATTGACTCCATGGTGATTTGCAGATTGTGTTCTATGTACACACTTCTGCCCTCAAACCTCCCAAACTTTACATGCAACAAATGTAAATTAATCCAACTACTTGAGGAAAAAATAGAAAACCTAGAGAAAAACCTAAAAACTCTGAAACACAACATCAAAATGAGAAAGACCAACAACCTCCTAGCAGAACCAACACCTCAAAGGAGCAAAACAGAATCAACCCCCCCAGAGGATGAAGGTGGCTAAACACATGTCACACAAAGAAGGAAAAACAAACCAAATACAAAACTGCTACCATTTCCAACCTACCCCCTCCCAACTCCATTGCCTAGAAGAAACAGATGCTTAGGACTCCTAACACAAGAGAGCCCACAGATAATTGACAATCACCAGAAAGAGCACACAATAAAACAGTGCCACCAGACTCCATCACAACAAAGAAAAAGACTCCCCACCCCAACCCAATCAAAAGGAAAAGGAGAGTGCTGGTGATTGGTGACTCAATTCTCAGGGGAACTGAACCTACCATCTGCAGACCGGACAATCAAATCAGAGAGGTGTGCTACCTCCCTGGAACTAAAATCTCTGACATAACACAAAACCTAACCAAAATAATAAAATCCACAGATTACTACCCCCCTTCTTCTGCTTTGACATGGCATTGCAACAGGGCAGCCTCTGGTGAGCTCCGGGGTTGTCTCTTGTGTTTCAGCTCTTTTTTGGTTGCCAGAGAAGTGGTTGCAGCTCAGAGGGATGCGTAAATAAAATTTGCTGTGCACCTGTGGAGGCAAGGCGATCCGCCCAGAGTGTAAGGAAGACCCCAAGACCCAAGACCGAAGCTGAAGAGATCGGCCTTATCTGAAGATGTCGCTGCCTAATGCTGATTAGAGGAAGCATATTTTGACAGCCACAGACGGGCAGATTGCAACTCTTGATAGAAAGAAAAAGTATTGTAAGACGTTGTTTCTACAACAAGAGAGAGACTCGGTAAGAAAAATCCTTCTGCTGTGTATTGGAGAGGGCATTCCATAAACTAAAAGGTGGCCATTATAATTTTTGGAACAGACTAGAATGGAGTGAATGAAAGAGAAAGTGTCAGATTGGTAGATCATTAAATAACATCTGATTAACCATAGACTCTTTCGTTAGTGTGATCCATTTGGATTAATTTGGACTATTTTGTTAGTGAAAATGCTTCAGAACAGAAATATATTCCGGAAAAACTTGACAGCAGAAGGAGAAAAGACTTTGGAACATGAAAGGGTTAGTGGACATTAGACTGATAGACAATTTTGAGAGTGAATAGGCAAATCGGAAGAAGCAGACAGATAACGGGAGGATCAGCAGCCCTGCACTTTTATTAATCAACTATTTGGACATTTTAACATTTAATTAATAAAGACTAATAAGTAAATTAATAATATACATGATTCTACAGCTTTTAAGTTTCCATCCAACTGATTTGGGACTACTCTATTCAGACTTCCTTTTGGGTCATTTGAAACACTGACTCTAATTATTTCTCTTTGAACATTTCTCAATTTGCAATTTTCATACCCAGATTGTCTTCAGCTTTGACTGACTTTGGTACCTGTTTCCATAAAGTTTTTCGAAATAATCAATTTATTGAACATTAGTACATCTATAATTTAAATTGTGTGATTTCAATATTTTTGAACTAATAATAATAATAATAATAATAATAATAATAATAATAATAATAATAATAATAATAATAATTATTATTATTATTATTATTATTATTATTATTATTATTATTTATTATATTTGTATGCCGCCCCTCTCCGAAGACTCGGGGCGGCTCACAACAGTAATAAAAAACAGTATAACAATGGAACAAATCTAATAATAAAAATTATATAAAAACCCCAACAATAAAAAACCATACAGCACATACATACCAAACATAAAATATAAGAAAGCCTGGGGGAGATGTCTTAGTTCCCCCATGCCTGGCAATATAGGTGGGTCTTAAGTAACTTGTGAAAGACAAGAAGGGAGGGGGCCATTCTAGTCTCTGGGGGGAGTTGATTCCAGAGGGCTGGGGCCACCACAGAGAAGGCTCTTCCCCTGCGGCCCACCAAACGCCATTGTTCGGTCAACGGGACCCGGAGAAGGCCAACTCTGTGGGACCTTATCAGCCGCTGGGATTCATGCGGTAGAAGGCGGTTCCGAAGGTATTCTGGTCCAATGCCATGAAGGGCTTTAAAGGTCATTACCAACACTTTGAATTGTGACCAGAAACCGATCGGCAGCCAGTGCAGGCCATGGAGTGTTGTAGAAACATGGGCGAATCTAGGAAGCCCCACAATAGCTCACGCGGCCGCATTCTGCACGATCTGAAGTTTCCGAACACTTTTCAAAGGTAGCCCCATGTAGAGAGCATTGCAGTAATCAAACCTCAAGGTGATAAGGGCATGAGCGACTGTGAGTAATGACTCCCTGTCCAAATAGGGCCGCAACTGATGCACCAGGTGAACCTGGGCAAATGCCCTCCTCGCCAAAGCTGAAAGATGGTGTTCCAATGTTAGCTGGGGATCGAGGAGGACGCCAAAGTTGCAAACCCTCTCTGAGGGGGTCAATAATTCCCCCCCCAGGGTAATGGACGGACAGATGGAATTGTGCCTGGGAGGCAAAACCCACAGCCACTCCGTCTTGTCTGGATTGAGTTTGAGCTTGTTGACACCCATCCAGACCCCAACAGCCTCCAGGCACTGGCACATCACTTCCACTGCTTTGTTGACTAGACATGGGGTGGAGATGTATAACTTTGTATCATCAGCATATTGATGCCCTTGGATGATCTCACCCAGCGGTTTCATGTAGATATTAAATAGCAGGGGGGGAGAGGACCGACCCCTGAGGCACCCCACAAGGGAGAAACCTAGAGGTCGACCTCTGACCCCCCGCTAACACCGACTGCGACCGACCAGAGAGGTAGGAAGAGAACCACTGGAGAACAGTGCCTCCCACTCTAAACCCCTCCAGCCAGCGCAGAAGGATACCATGGTCGATGATATCGAAAGCTGCTGAGAGGTCAAGAAGCACCAGGACAGAGGACAAGCCCCTGTCCCAGGCCTGCCAGAGATCATCCATCAAAGTGACCAAAGCAGTTTCCGTGCTGTAGCCAGGCCTGAAACCAGGCTGCTGAGGGTCAGGTCCATGGTTGTCATAGTGGCCATGAACTCCTGTGGCAGTCCAGAGGAACCGCCGAGTGATGACAGATTGAAGTCCCCCAGGACAATAAGTCCGGGGAACTCCACCACCCACTCGGCCACCTCCTCGAGCAGCACAGGCAGGGCTGTAGACGTGCAGATGGGAGACAGGTACGTGAGTAACAAGCCCACCTGAACCCCTAAGTCCAACTTCACAAGGAGTGACTCACAACCTGCAATCTCAGGGGCAACGAGTCCATGCAGGCAAAGGTTCTCCTTGGCTACAATAGCCACTCCTCCCCCCTTTTCCTGGGGTCGCAGCTGATGCCATACCTGAAACCCAGCTGGGCATATTTCTGAGAGAGGAACTCCTCCCTCTGAGCCCAGCCAGGTTTCAGTCACACATGCCAGATCGGCCTCCTCATCCAGGATCAAATGATGAGGAGAGCTTTGTTTACAACCAATCTGGCATTGAGTAGCAGCAGCCTGAGCCCAGGGCCCAGATTACACTTGTCACCAGTACCCTGGGTTGAGCTCACGGGGCTGGAAGAGGGGATCGCTTTTAGGCAGCGATCCCTTCTTCCCCAAGAATGACTAGCCCCGTGACTCCCGCCATATCTACCTCTCCCCAGCAGGACCGGAATATTCTGGCTCTCTGTCACTCTGGAGATTAATTTTGAATCTATAGTTACTATTTGAATGAATGTATTATTGAAGTATTGAAATTTACACTATAGCATTATTTGATTTATATATTCAGATTTACATATAATTATATATATATTTATATCTTATTTTTAAAAAACTGACTTAAATCAATTTGCTATTTATTTCTAAATCTCTTTTCTTTTCTTCTTTTTCCCCTTAATTCTCCTTTTCTTTATCTAAATATATATTAACTAATTAAGTAATTCATTTTATTTTTATTGACTCAATTTAAATATTGGTAAAAATTGACATAGACATTAATTGTATTAATTGTATATGGTGAATTGGGATAGTATTAAAAGGCTCTTAGCAATATCTACAATGACAGCCCCTTTGCAATCCAAAATTGGGAAAAAGCCCACTACCACTCTTCCTCTTCCCTCGACACCACAAGCCCTACGTGGTGCAGAAGGACCATCCAGAGAAAAAACACTGGTTACACAACAACCTTCAATAACTCTTTGCACTCTTCAAGAAATATTGCAAAAAATGCAGTCATCAATAGACATTGATATATATATAAAATATACCAGATTATAAGATTATTAGACTATTTCACTATATTAGATAAGTAGATTATATTACACTATCTTTATTAATTATTAGATATTAGAAATATGAATTAGTTATTTAATGAAATAGATTTGTATGCTAAGTATTTAAATATTTACTAGCTTTTATATTCAAACTGTCTATCTAACTGATCAATTTACTATCTTAAAAATATATATACAGTATTAACAATAACACATATTTATATAATATAATACGGAATTCTTAGAATGATTTAAAAACTGGAATGAATTTTGAATGAATTAACTATTAGCTAATTTTTATTGTGTCTATATTATTATAAGAATCAATTCTCTCTGTATATACATATTATTACCCCGTTAGATTTACTCTCTGATGAGAGATATATTCATCCAATTTATATTTATCTAATGAAATTGTGATACCTTCTGTCTTACTAGCTATTCTTGATTGCTATTTATAATATAACTAACTGAAAACTTACATACTTAGATTTACACAGAGACTATTAAGGAAAGCAGTATTATATCTATTGATTGACAACCTCTTGATGTTTTAGAAATAGTGCAATAAGAAACTTTCTAAACTGCCAGATATAAGCTATTATTTTCTCCTCTCTTTCTATCTAACTCTCTTTCCTTATACCTATCCTAAGAAGTATTCTAGACCTAGACCCGAACATTGGTAACTTTAACAATAAGAATTTCTTTACCTCTTAGGGAAAACTGAGCTCTCCATATTTAATTTAAGAGTACCCTTCTATTTAACTGTGGAAGGGACTATAAAAGTTTTATATAAGTGGACTAGCTGGTGGAATATCATTAAAATGACAAGCCTTTCCAATTTGACTAGACTGGGAACGGGAAAGAGACCGATTAACCAATCTACTTCGGCTATACCTAGCCCCTCTACTCAGAGATCCTTAGAAGATATGTTACCCAGAGAAAGGTCCAATTCCTATAAAGATTTACAAACAATGCTGATGCAGATGCAGGAATTAATGTTAAAAAACCATGAAGACATAAAAAAAAAATTGGTGAAGTTAGAAATTATACCACTGAATTAAAGGAGAGAATGCAAAATATGGATAAAAGGCATGAGGTCTTCCAACAAATCTTCCAGATGTTAAAACATGAACAAAAAATCCAAGATCTGGAAGACAGGTTAGACCAGGATCATAGACATATGGAGGATTTGACTGAAAAACTAGTTCAAGCTAATAAGGAACTGGAAAATACAGTAATCCAATTAGAGAGCGAGAAAGCTAACCACTTCCTCCGATTTCAAAATCTAAGGGAGGAAAAAAGTGAGGATTTACCAGATATTATGGCAGACATTTTGTCAAAGGCACTGGGTACTGAAAAAGATATGCTAAATGAACTTGATGAAATTTTTAGAATAAATACCAACTATGCCAGACGCCACAATCTCCCCAAGGAAGTTCATATTAAATTAGTTAAAAAATCAGTGAGGGATGAAATACTCCACAGAGCTCGTGAAGATCCTATAGAATATAAAGGGAGACAGCTGGTTATTTTAAAGCAAGTCCCGAAACATGTAAGAGATCTGCGTAAGCCATATACCTTCCTATCTGTCAAACTGACTAGGCATAACATAAATTTCAGATGGCTAGTCCCAGAGGGAATGCTGGTGACCTGGCAGGATAAAAAAATAAAAATAGACTCAATTGACAAGGCAGAAGAATTTTTTGAAAAAAACTTTACTAATGAACAGACAGTTGAAGCAAAAAATTATAGTGAAATAAGGAACCCTCTTCCAATTACAGAACAACCAGCGGACCAGACCCTAAATAGAACAGAAGAGGTATTGGCTACTAATAATAAAACTAATGAGAAAAATGGCTACGCAGACATACCAAAAGATATCAGAAGCACTAGGGCAACTAGACCCAAATATAGATAAATCAAACTCAGCACAAAGAATGACTAATTGGGGAATTGAGATATATTCAATCAATATAAATGGTTTGAACTCGCCAAATAAAAGAAACAAAATTCGAAATAAATTTGCCAAATTGAACCTAGATATTATTGCTATGCAAGAGGTATACATTAAAAATAAATTTGAACACTTACTTAAAAGGAGCAAACTAGGAAATCTATTCTCATCCTTAGCGCAGGAAAAAAAGAGAGGAGTAATTTGCTATATCAACCCCAACATACAAGCTAAACTGAAATATAAAGATAGAGATGGTAGAATTCTAATAATAGAAATACAAAAAGAATCAGAAATAATAACTCTAATTAACATATATGCCCCGAATGAAGGTCAAGAAAAATTCTATAAAAAACTACTAACTACTATTAATGAATATGCTACTGACAATATTTGCCTGTTAGGGGATTTTAACGGAATAATCGATAAGGAATTAGATTATAACGATGGAAAGAATAAACAAAAGAAAAGAATCCTCCCTAAATCTTTTTTCAAATTAACCAAAGAACTAAAGCTCAAAGATAGTTGGAGAGATAGAAACCCAAAGCTTAAAAAATTTACTTTCTACTCAGATAGACATCAATCTTGGCCAAGACTAGACATGGTTTGGACAACAACAGAGCTTAATACAAAAATACAGTCGATCGAGATAGAATCTAGTCTCATCTCAGATCATAATGCTCTTAAAATAACATGGAAAGGAACAAACAATGCCAAAGATGGACATTTCAAAAATCAATTTTAAATCAGGAAAATTTTAAACAAAAACTCCAATCGGAAATTAATTTTTTCTTTCAAGAAAATATCAAAGAACACACAAGTGTACAAAACCTATGGGATACAGCCAAAGCAGTAATTAGGGGAATTGCAATTTCATACATGGCCAAAGAATATAAACTTAAAAAACGAAAAACGGAAAAATTAGAAGAAGATTATAAAATACTAGAAGAAAATTTACAAAAATACCCTCAAAAGAAAGAAATAAAACAAAAAATGTCCTTGATAAAACACCAGTTAAATTTAATAGATAAAGAAAAACTAGCACAACAAATTAAAAGTAGCAATCAATATAATTTTGAAAATGCAAATAAGCCTAGCAAATGGCTAGCTAATAAGCTTAAAAAACAAAGAGAAAAGAAACTTATTAATTGTCTTAAAAAAAATTACGGGGAACTATGCCATGATTTAGAAAAGAAAAAACAGATCGCTAGAGATTTTTATAGCAGTCTTTATGACAATCAAGAAAATATATCTAATGAACTACAAGACAAAAAAATACAAGAAATTCTAGAACAGGCCGATCTCCCTAAGATACCAAAAGAAACGAAAGATTTATTAAACAAGGAAATTACTACTACTGAACTAAAAGAAGCAATTAAAAGACAAAAAATTAACAAAGCCCCGGGTCCAGATGGCCTTCCATCTGAACTTTACAAAGACCTTCCAATAGAAATGGAAAAGACCCTGTTAGAAACTTTGAACGAGGCCTTAGAAAAAGGTATAATCCCAATGTCCTGAACCGAAGCAGACTTAGCATTAATAGCTAAAAAGGACACCGATCCCACAGAAATAGCCAATTATCGACCTATCTCTCTACTTAATGCAGATTACAAAAATTTTAGTTCTATCTTAGCCAATAGAATTAAAGGTTTCCTAAATCAATTTATACACCCTGATCAAAATGGTTTTCTCCCAGGGAGACAACTAAGGAACAACATAAGAATGATAATGGATACTCTCGAATATTACGAATTTCACAATGAAAAACAAGTGGCACTAATATTCTTAGATGCCCAGAAGGCCTTTGATAATGTGTCTTGGAACTTCATGTTTAAACAACTTGAGTATATGGAATTTGGCCACAAATTTATAAATGCAATTAAAGCCATATATACTTATCAATCTGTTTATATTATTTTCAACGGAGACGTAACAACAAAAATACCTATACAAAAAGGCACAAGATAAGGCTGTTCACTGCTTCCCTTACTTTTCATCTTGACACTAGAAGTCTTAACTAGAATTATTAGACAAAATGAAGAAATAAAAGGTCTAAATTGTAAAAATGAAACATACAAATTGCAAGCATTCACGGATGACTTAGTATTTATTCTAGAGGACCCCCTAGATTCAGGACCTAAACTACTAGCTACTTTAGAGAAATATGGTACAGTGGCAGGGCTAAAAATTAATAAATCAAAAACTCAAATCTTAACTAAAAATATGAGAGATACACAAAAAGCTATTTTAATGTCCAAATTAGATATCCAAATAACTAAAAAAATTAAATATCTTGGTATTAATATGACAGCTAAAATTTCTAGCCTAAAAGAAAATAACTATGACAAATTAATGGACAAAGTACAAAATGATTTGGCAAAATGGAAGAAACTACAGCTTTCACTATTAGGGAGAATAGCGGCTATTAAACTTAGCATTTTGCCAAAAATACTATTTTTATTCCAAACCATTCCAATCCATCTGAAACAAGAATTTTTTATAAAATTGAATAGAATCACCAGTAACTTTATTTGGCAGAATAACATCTCAGAATTCATCTAAAATATTTACAAGATAGAAAAGAAGAAGGAGGCCTGGCCTTACCAATTTGGAAAGATTATTACATTGCCGCATCCCTACCATGGATAAGAAAATGGATGCTCCTATCTAATACTAGGCTATTAAATTTAGAAGGACACAACCTTCATTCAGGCTGGCATTATTACCTTTGGGATGAAAAATCTAAAACGCACAAATATTTCACCAACCACTTGATTAGGAAATCCCTAGTGTACACTTGGGAAAAAGTCAGGGTAAAACTCTACAAAGGAATTCCACTTTGGTATGCCCCGTTGGAAGCTTAAGTACACAAAAAAATTAATATAATAAGGTATAAAGACATAATAAATACTAATGGAGAAATCAGAACCAGAACAGAATTAGAAAACATGGGTCAAAAAACGGAATGGTGGGAGTATATACAGATACAATCTAAACTTAACAAAGATAAAAACAAGCCAGGAATAGCCAAAAATGCCCCTTTAGATAAATTATGTACAGGATCCCAGGAACAACTGATTAAAAATTTTATTGCTATCTAACCTCTAATGAATTTGATAATATTAATACAAAAATAAACATTAAACAATGGAACCTTGATCTTAAAACAGAAATCAAAGAAGAAGAATGGCAATTATTATGGAACAGAAATTATAAATTAATCATAGCTACATCCTACAAAGAAAATTTAATTACAATGTTCTACAGGTGGCACATTACCCCGATAAAATTAACAAAACTAAATAACCAACTATCACCTTACCGCTGGAAATGTCATCAAGAATTAGGTACTTACTTCCACCTATGGTGGCAATGTAAAAAAGCACAGAATTACTGGAATATAATTGGACTCTGGATTGATGAAATATTAAATTTGAAAATAGAAAAAACTCCGGAATGCTTCCTTCTGGGTATCCTTAGACAAAACTTGCCTAAAATCCAAATACACCTAATCATCCATCTAACCACCGCAGCCAGATTAACATTTACGCAGTGGTGGAAAAACGAAGACATACCTCCAAAAGACGCAATAGTTAAGAAAATTAAATACTGCACAGAGATGACTAAACTAACCATGTTAGTCAGAAATGAAACGGAGTCCTCATTTAATAACTGTTGGGATCCCTTCTACAGATGGTTAAAAAAAAGAGAGAATAATATGCTGTAATAATGAAATGATCTGTATAAATTTAACCAGATACAAATCCGGTATATAATCTTTTTTTTCTTTTTTAAGAGTAACAAGAGATATTAGATATATAAATATGAAATTTTTATTTTTAGTTTCAAAATCTCTATATTTCGATTAATTCAACGCTTGCTTTTACTTATCTACATGACTAATCTGACCCAAGGTAATGAGCTAATAAATTTGAAATTAGTTCATATTCTCAACACAGCTCCACCGTACACTCGCCCACCCCTTTCTTTTCCTTTTCTTTCTTCTTTCCTTTGTTTTCTTGCTTCTCCCCTCTTTCTTCCCCCTTCTTCTCCTATCTATTTTCTATCTTCCCTCTATCCCCCTCTCTATAAGTCTATATGTTTATTAATTGTTATACTTTTATATTTAGACATATTGTATTGTACTAAGACTCAACTGTTATTTGTTTTGATTATTTTTTATGTTTTGTATATTTGTAAATAATTTTTTTAAAAAAATTAAAAAAAATAGACAGAAACTATGAGAAACTCACTGGAAATATGGAAGAAATGAGAAAAGACATCAGGAGAATCAATGAAATAGTGTGCAGTATGGATGAAAACCTTGATAATACAAATACAAATGAAGTCATCCAAATCCAATCTGGAGGAATCACTCCTTAATCTAGAATTAGAAAAAGCTGCTTTCTTCCTCAGATTTTAGAATATACCTGAGTCCAAAAAGAAAAATCTCCCTGTAGTAATTGCAGAAATTATAGCTGGTATCAACAACTTGACTCCCCAAAGGGCCCTTAAAGAACTGGATGAAATCTAAAAGGTTTACACCAGCTACGCTTGAAGAAACCGACTTCCAAAAGAGGTACAAGTGTGATTCACCAAAAAAATTGCAAGGGACGAAGTCTACAATCATGCATGTGAGAACACAATTACCTATTAAGGCTCTGAGATTGTAGTTCTAAAACACTTTTTTTTCCTATTTCCCACAAATCTTGGTCCAGGATCGACATAGCATGGACCAACATAGAATTACTAAATAATATCACTGATTCAGAAATACTCCCTAATACATGGGCCAATCATAACCCTAGAAGGTTAGAATGGAGGCAATCCAATAATAAATACCCCAAAAGATGAACACTTAACCAATCAATAATCAAGGAAAAATAATACATTGTAATGATGGAAAAAGAGCTAGAAATATTTATAAAGATAAATAAAAATGAATGCACTAGTCTAACCTCTGGGACACCACGAAGGCCTACATTACAGGGCTTTCTATAGCGTACTTCTATAGCCACCCCGAGTCTACGGAGAGGGGTGGCATACAAATGTAATAAATAATAAAATAATAATAATACTTGGATAACCATAAAAAAAATCAGGCAAAACAAAATTGACACTAAGTGTAATAAAATTACCAGACTTGAAAAAGAGCTAATATAATAAAATGTGAAATTAGCCTCCATACTCAAGAAAAAAATGACCCAAAACCTAAAAAGACTAAAATAGAATTTCTTTGGAAGCGCCAACAAACCAGGAAGATGGTTGACCCATAAAATCACAAATCAAAAAACTGAGAGAAATATACAAGTAGTAATGGATGCCAATGGCATAGAGTGGTCTACCATTAAGGGGGGGGGAGAATTATAGAGGAATTCTATAACAATTTATATAAACAAGAAGATATAGATGAAAAATTGATAGAGGACTATTTGAAACATTGCAACCTACCCACTATTACAGAAGAGGAAAGAAAGATGTTAAATGCTAAAATTGCTATAAATGAATTAATAAACAGAAAAACAATAAATCTTCAGGCCCAGATGGCATCCTGTTTGAAATCTATAAAAATATACAGAAACAATGAGTGCCTCTTGTGTTAGTACTCTTTAATACAATTCTGGATGTAGGAGACATGCCAGAATCTTGGAATCTTGATCCCCAAAAGTGACTTTAATAAATCTCTAATACAAAATTATAGGCCTATTTCCTTATATGGACTATAAAGTTTTAGCAACAATCATGGCAGAAAGACTTAAAAGATCCTTAATAAGTTTGTTCACCCAGATCAAAATGGTTTTCTGCACCATCGACAAATTAAAAATAATATAAAAATAAGTTTATACTCATTAGAGTATTACAATACCCATATAGAGAAAGAAGTCGCATATATCTTCCTAGACACGGAGAAAGCTTTTGATCAAATCAATTGGCTTTACTTCAAAAACCAATTACAAATAATTAAATTTGGCCCAAAATTCATACAATTAATTAATAAAATTTGTAATCAACAATAGAAAGAATATTAATAAATGGGGACATAACTGATAAAATTTACATTCAAAAGGGGGTGAGGCAAGGATCCCCGTTAGCTTCATTAATTTTTATCTTGACTCAAGAAAGCTTATTAAGAAACATTAGAGATAAAAAAGAAATATGAGGACTAAAAATAGGAAAGGAGGAATATAAGCTACAAGCATACACTGACGATATTGTTTTTATAGCTGAAGATCCATTAGTTACAGGACCACTCCTAATTAGATAAATTGAAAAATATGGCAACACAGCTGGTCTTAAGACAAAAACTAAGATCTTAACTAAAAATATGTCCAGTAAACAAAATAAAAAGTTAGAGAATTGACACAAGAATGGAGAAAATGGACGATAGAATAGAAAATATTCAAAGGGTCTTAATTAATAACAATGAAAGATTCAAAAAAGTGGAAGAATATAACAAACGTGTTGGAACAAAATTACAATTCGTGAAAAGCAGAACAGATTACATCAGTAGAAATTTGGAAGAAGCCATCTTAAATCTTGAACTGGAAAAATCAGCCTTTTTCCTCAGGTTTCAGAATGTTGTAGAAGAGAAAGAAGAGAACCTTCCGAGGAAAATGGCAGAAATCCTAGCAGTGATTACCAATAAGCTGCTACAAGAAGTGAAATCACAAATGGATGAAATTTACAGGATAAGCCCTGTCTATGCAAGAAGAAACAAATTCCCAAGAAAAGTTCACATCTGGTTGACTAAGCGATCAGTAAGAGATGAAATATACAAACTCTCTAGGGAAAATACTGATATATATATATATATATATATATATATATATATATATATATATATATATATATTTTCTTATGTCGGATCACCCTGGTATATTTAAGGAACGTCACAGCTCCTTTTTGCCTCTAGGCCCAACCCAGGACCACTACAAGGCAGTTAATATATTTATAGCCGACAACTATATTCTGTATGTGTTAAAATGTTTTCAGCTGGAATTTTAAAATTAAGGGAGACTAGGATGGTCCCATTTCGGCCTTATTAGGCCTCATCAGCTAGCCACACCCCTTTCTTTTTACTGGGATTCGATCTGGTGAACTCTGCATTGTAAAGCAGAGAACTAGCAGTTAGAGCTATTCGATCTGAATCCTTCCAGCTCTGTACCAGGGAGGGGCTATATGTTTTTCTTATGTCGGATCACCCTGGTATATTTAAGGAACGTCACAGCTCCTTTTTGCCTCTAGGCCCAACCCAGGACCACTACAAGGCAGTTAATATATTTATAGC